>NC_044560.1:46988886-47320671 GCF_007565055.1 Rhinopithecus roxellana | reverse complement strand
CTACTTGAAGAATGTGTGTGCCTGGCTGCTGTGTTCCGGGAGCCAAGTGTGAGAAGAAGGCTGGAACCCAAATATTCAGTCTGCTCCTCCATAGTCTGTAATCCCTCTGTTTTCAGTACAGCATCCTGCCAGACCTCCGCACTCTCTGGCTTCTGTAGTTCAGAAACCCCCTGGTTACTGTCTCCAGAAAATAAGTCTCTCCTACCATTTACTACAGTGGAAAAGGAGCCATGTGGCTGCGTGGCATGAGGGGATAGGGCACGGTGAGAGGTCTAACTGCTTCTAAAACTCTTTCCACCAACCCTCCTTCTTCAATGCCATCTTCACTCTCACCTCCAGAGGTACCAAGTGCCACCAGTCCTGCGCTGTTTCACTGCTCTGAATGTGAATCGAGTTGCTTTTGGCGTTTCCCACTGCAGGCTCCATGTGCAGTTTGATGGGATCTGGCAGGCCAGTCACCAGTTCTCCACAGCATTTTAACTTTCAACATTTCGCTGCTGTCTTTGTTTCCACTTTCTTTGTGTTTGTGTTAGTGGGTTTCAGGAAGAAAGAGAGCTAAATATATGTGTCCAATTTTCCAGCTTTGCCTTTAAGGCCATTCTTGTGTTTTAAGCAGCATGTTCCAGAGACATTCTCAAACCCCAAAGGAGTCATCCTATCCCTGGGTTATCTGGAAATTTTGGGTGAGTTTAGGATAAGAGAGGCCCTTCAAAGATCCTGCCATTTGCAACAACATGACTGAACCTGAAGGACTTTAGTGAAATAAGCCAGACACTGTGGCATGATCTTACTTATACTTGGAATCTAAAAATGTCAAATACACAGAAACAGAGAACGGAATGGTGGTTACTGGGGTGGGGAGGAGGAGGAAATAGGGAGACATAGGTCAAAGGGTACAAAGTTGTAGCTATGTAGGATTAGTCTAGAGCACTAATGCACAGCATGAGAACTTTAGTTAATAATACTGTATTGTGGCCGACGTGGAAGGATCGCTTGAGCCCAGGAGTTCGAGACCAGCCTGACTAACATGGCAAAACTCCACCTCTACCAATGAAACAAAACAAAAAACAAACAAACAAAAAAATTAGCCAGGCATGTTGGCACGCACCTGTAGTCCCAGCTACTCAGGAGGCTGAGGTGGGAGGATGGCTTGAACTGAAGTCAAGGTTGCAGTAAGCCATGATCGTGCCACTGTGCTCCAGCCTAGGTGACAGAGTGAGACCCCATTTCAAAAAAAATAATAATAATAATACTGTATTGCATACTGGAAATTTGCTAAGAGAGTAGATTTTAGATGTTCTCACTATTCCCATTCCCCCCAAAAAGGTAACTGTGAGGAGATGGATATGTTAATTTGCTAGTAATCATTTCACTATGTATATGTATATCAAAACACCACGTTTTACACCTTAAATATATACCATAAGAGGCTGGGAATAGTGGCTCACGCTTGTAATTTCAGCACTTTGGGAGGCCAAGGCATGTGTATCACCTGAGGTCAGGAGTTCGAGACAGTCTGGCCAACATGGCGAAACCCCATCTCTACTAAACATACAAAAATTAGCTGGGTGTGGTGGTGTGCACCTGTAATCCCAGCTACTTGGGAGGCTGAGGCACGAGAATCGCTTGAACCTGGGAGGTGGAGGTTGCAGTAAGCCAAGATTGCACCACTTCACTCCAGCCTGGGTGATAGAGCGAGACCCTCTCTTGAAAAAAAATAAAAGAAAAAATATATATACATACACCATAAGAGAGGGCCTTCAATATGCTTTATTTAGTATATGAACATATGGATGCACATTCGCACACACAAACACACTCACGCTGCCTATTTTCTCTACAAAATCTACAGCCAACCTGGGTGGAATATTTGGATTCACCAGCCAGATTCTTATTTTGTTCTAGATGGAATTCTCTAAGATTCCCCCAGTTCCCTCTTTTCCCCCCTCTCCAATTTATTCTTGACGCTACAGCCAGGGTGTTCCTTTTATAAAGTAAATCCAATTACTGTATATCCTTCCCCAACTTCAGAGCCTTCAGAGAATGTCTCCTCTTCATCCTTAGAATAAAGTCCAAAGCTCTACCCTTGTCCTCTAAGTCCCCTCCCACAGCCTGGGCCCTGACTACCTGTCCAGCCTCTTATTAGTCACCCCTTCCTTGCTAAGCTTTGGCTTCTTGGCCATTTCTCAGTTCTGTTAAGCCCTTGCATGGTGTCTGTTCTCTGCCTAGAAAACTGTCTCTCCTCAGGCCCCCACATACACCAGGTTAAACCCCACACTGCATGCTGCCATAACACCCTGTACTTTCGTTTCCATAACACTTTAGCTACATGTCCAGGCTAGACTGGAAGCATTGTGAGCTTTGTGTGAGCACAGTGGATTTTTCTGTCTTGTTCACAGCATAACCTTAGTGCCTTAGCACCAGACCTGACAACATGGGAGGTGTTCAATATATTTATCTAATGAATTATACTTTTTATGTTAGCTTTTTCTAATCTTTGCTCTTAGTCTCACTCCCAGCACACGCTTCATTCTAACTTTACAGTTATAACAGGGGAAAACATTAGCTCAATACTGGAAGTTTCTGGCCTGAAACAATGCTTGTCATTCTCTTTCTGAAAAGTAGGGCTTCGTGCCTCTCCAAGGAGGAAACAGTCCCGGATGGCCTCAGGACACTGGAGGAAGCGACTAGATGTCTCTACGCTATTCTGCTGGCTCTAAAAGCAGAAGATCCCCATGATTATAAAGACTTAATTTTTGTTTTTCATAGGCAATCAGGGAAGTTGGTTGTAGTGATAAAGTTGGCAGGTCATATGAGGATTCTCATAAAATCAACTAAATAGAGATCTCTGTTGCAGAATTATAGTTGCAGTAAGACATGAAAAGGTCACCCAAGAATTTTTTCTCATTGCTTTCTTTACATGAAAAATAATTTATCCCACTGTATATGACAACTGAAAGCTTGAAAACTGAAACTATTTGTTTCCTCATCTGTAAAATGAGAAGATTGAACTAAGTGCCCTCTTAAGGCTGCTGTAAAACACGACGACCTTATTCTGATTCTTTATAAGAGCTGTTCACAAAAAGCTTCTGGGTTTCTGAAAATACATTGCTCTTGAGGAAATCAAACTTTTATTGCAGGGTTTTTAAAAAATATAAACACCTTTATGGACTTGGCAGGGAATCAGGTGAAGAATAGTGTGGATTTGAGATCTGCCAACAATGGCACCATTCTGAAGAGTTCAATAGCCAGCATTTTAGGACTCAGCATAGAACTACCTAAGGGCTGGAAGGGCTGAAATCTTCAGTAGCAGCTTTGGAATTTTGCATCTTTGCACAGTAGTAAAACTGAAATAATACCTGTCCAAATGAAAAGGATTAAGTTGACTCAAATGTTATGAAAAACAAATAAATAAAAAGACTGCACAATACTTTGTACTGTTACTTAGTAAATATCTACTTCCCTCCTCTTGCCACCATGGGTACCTCTCTCCCCCATTGATGTTGAATTTAGCCATGCAATTTGCTTTGACTGATAAAGTGTTCGTGGACATGACATGTGCCTTAAATGTGCATGCTCGGCTTAGCTTCAATCTTGTGCACTGGTAGCCTGCCTTGACATGCACATGCCCTGGGTAGCTACCGTTTCTTTAGACTAGACACCAAAAAAAGCAAATATGGAGCAAATACAAACACAGAACTTCCCAGATGAGCTCAGCCAAACTCAGCCAAATCTTGGTTGATCTGCAAACTTTTGAACACAGAATAAATGCTTGTTGCTTTTAAGCCACTGAGTTTTAAGGTAGTTATTACACAGCATTATTGTGGGAAAAGCTGACTAATACAGAATGCAATATGGATTCTTGTGAGATACTGTAACATCATGGTTAAAAGTGTGTGTGTGTGTAGTGTTTTGTTTTGTTTTGTTTTTTTGAGATGGAGTTTCGCTCTTTTGCCCAGGCTGGAGTGAAGTGGCAAGATCTCAGCTCACTGCAACCTCCACCCCCCAGGTTCAAGCGATTCTCCTACCTCAGCCTCCCAAGTAGCTGGAATTATAGACACCTGCTGCCATACCCAGCTACTTTTTGTATTTTTAGTAGAGATGGGGTTTCGCCATGTTGGCCAGGCTGGTCTTGAACTCCTGACCTGAGGTGATCCACCCGCCTTGGCCTCCCAAAGTGCTAGGATTACAGGCGTGAGCCACCGTGCCTGACCCAGTGTGTGGTTTTTTAACTTGCTAGCTTGAAAGTAGGGTAAAACTTTTAAAAAGAGAGAAGAAAAAGAGTGTGGTTTTTGAAGTGTAGCATAGCTTTTATCTTTTTGTTTTAAATCAGGTAGCCCCTGAACCAGAATAGATTCAGAGAGGCTCCTCCATATCTTGTTTTGAATCTCACTTGTGGTACATTGGAGGTTATTATGGTACCAATCTCATAGCACTGTTTTGTGAACCAAATGAGACCGTGCCTATCATAGAGCTAAGACAGTTCTTGATATACAGCGAAGATCCAATCAATGTTTATATTAACAATAATAATAATTGTCATTTCTATAAAGGGAATTTTACTTTCCTGTTAACTTACATTATAAAGCTGTATGTATTTTTTCTTGTGAAACTGGATATAGGAGAATTCTGGGAGGAGGGCAGAGTACGGAGCACCAACAATCTGTCTCTCCGCTTAGACAACAATTATATTGGTAGAATCTGTCTGATGCAACTATTTTGGAACTTTGGAATCTATTGAAGGTTTGTGACTTTCAGAGGAAGGCTTGTAGGGTAATTGTAGTTAATTTCAATCAGTTTCAACTCTTATCACAGTAGTAGCTACTCATCACCTTCCACCTCCCTTACACACAGCTTACAGGAACTGTGGTGGGGAAAAATCACCTGTCTTCCAAATATCATAAATCTGTCCTCTGATAACTAGTTGCTGCTTCCAACCACAGAGCTACAAAGAGGCAGGAAGTCACTGTTGTTGCACCTCCCCACATTGTTGCAAGCCCCTTGTCCTCCAACTGAGGTGGCTTCTATAGGATTTAAGGGGCTAGCACCCTCTCTCCCCTTTCATTTTTCTCTTTTTCTCTTTTTGGAAGCCAGACATTAAAGAATAGGGCATTCAAAACAAGACATATATGGGGAAAATTAGAAATTGACTATACATGCTCAGGGAAAGGCAAGGCTCGGAAAAGACCTAAGAAGAACTTAAATGTATACCTTAGATTGAACCTTGGCACAAAGATAGCCTACAATATCAGACAAAAGCAAAAACAATAAATAAAAACAATTGTAAAAATCAGTAAGCTCTGGAGGAGAAAGATAAAATGATTTCCTGAGTTACATTATTAAATTCAAATGTCCAATTTTTAACAAAGAAGTCAGAACTCACACAAAGAAATTGAAAAGTGTGGCCCATTTAAAGAAAAAAATCTGGCCAGGCGCTGTGGCTCACGCCTGTAATCCCAGCACTTTGGGAGGCCGAGGCGGGCAGATCACAACGTCAGGAGATCGAGACAATCCTGGCTAACACGGTGAAACCCTGTCTCTACTAAAAGTATAAAAATTAGCCGGGCGCAGTGGGGGGTGCCTGTAGTCCCAGGTACTCCGGAGGCTGAGGCAGGAGAATGGCGTTAACCCGGGAGGCGGAGCTTGCAGTGAGCCGAAATCGCACCACTGCACTGCAACCTGGGCGACAGAGGGAGACTCCGCCTCAAAGAAAAAAAAAAAAAAACATTACCAACTGTTTCTGAAAAATACCTGATAGTCGATCTACTAGACAGAGACTTTAAAACAACTGTTGTAGAGACGCTCAAAGAACTGAAGATGTGGAGAAAATCAGAAAAACACTGTATGAACAAAATTTAAATATCAATAAAGATATAGAAAACCCTAAAAGAAGCCAAAATGAAATTCTGGAGCTAAAAAGTGCAATAACTGAAACAAAAAAAAATTGACTAGAGGTATTCAAAGGCAGATTTGAACAGGCAGAAGAAACAATCAGCAAACTTGAAGATAGGACATTGGAAATTACTGCAAATTAGCCGGGTATTGTGGTGCATGCCTATAGTTCCAGCTACTCAGGAGGCTGAAGCAGGAGAATCGCTTGAACCCCGGAGGCGGAGGTTGCAGTGAGCTGAGATCGCCATTGTGTTGCAGTTGCCTACAATAAGTACTCAGTATAGTAACATGTTGTATAGGTTTGTAGTCTAGGAGCAATAGGCTATACCATATATCCTAGGTGTATAGCAGGCTATACTCTCTGGGTAAGTAAACTCTATGATGCTCACAGAATGACAAAATTGCCTCACAGTGCAGTCCTCAGAATATATCCTTATCACTAAGCAGCAAATGATTGTACATGAAAATGCAATAATATTATAATCAGATTTCTTATCAAAAACTTTAAAGTCCTGAAGGCTATGGGCTAATATATTCAAAGTACTAAAAGAAAAAAAAATCTGTCAGCTAAAAACTCTATATCCAGCAAAACTGTCCTTCAAAAGTGAGGGAGAAATTAAACATTCCCAAATAAACAAACGCTAAGAGGTTGTTACCATTACACATGCCCTACAAGAAATGCTCAACAGAGTACTAAAGGGTGAAATGAAAAGACACTGGACAATAATCTGAAACCATATGAAGAAATAAAGATCTCAATAAAGGTATATAAATGGAAAGTTACAAAAGCTAGAAGTATTATAACAACATTTTTTCTTTCTTTTTTTCTTCCTTTCTTTTTTTTTTTTTTTTTTTTTTTGAGACGGCATTTCGCTCTTATTGCCCAGGCTGGAGTGCAGTGGCACAATCTTGGCTCACTTCAGCCTCCGCCTCCTGGGTTCAAGTTATTCTCCTGCCTCAGCCTCCCAAGTAGCTGGGATTACAGGCATGAGCCACCACGCCTGGCTAATTTTATATTTTTAGTAGAGATGGGGTTTTTCAATGTTGATCAGGCTGTTCTTGAACTCCCGACCTCAGGTGATCTGCCTGCCTCAGCCTCCCAAAATGCTGGGATTACAGGCATAAGCCACTGCACCCGGCCTATAACATCCATTTTTATCTCCACTTCTTTTCTATATGATGTAAGACGCTAACATATTTTTAAAGTATTAGTCTAAAAGCTAGTATTATTGTAACTTTGGAATATAACTCCACATTTCGTTCTCTACATAATTTAAAATACAAATGCATTTAAGAGAATCATTAGTTTATGTTTTGGGGAATACAATTTATAAAGATATAATTTTGTGACATTAACAGCCGAAAGGGGTGGGGATGGAGCTGTGAAAGAACAGAGTTTCTATATGTTACCAATGTTACCCTGGTATTAATTCAAATTAGAGTGTTACAACTGTAGGATATTCAATATAATCCCCATGGTAACCACAGAGAAAATAGCAATAGAATATAAACAAAAGGAAATGAGGAAGGAATTTAAATGTTTCACTACAATATATAAACTAAACACAAAATTGGACAGTAATGTAGGAAATAACAAAAATCTATAAGGCATAGAAAACCAATCACAAACTAACAAAAGCAAATTCCTCCTTATGAGTAATTACTTTAAATACAAAAGAATTAAACTCTCCAATCAAAAGATAGATATCAACAGAATGCATTAAAATTATTATCCATCCATCTCCTGTCTACAAGAGATTCACATTAGATCCAAAGACACAAATACATTGAAAGTGAAAGGATGGAAAAAGATAATCCATGCAAGCAGTAACAAAAAGAGAGCGGGGTAGCTATGCCAATATCACACAAAACAGACTTTAAATCAAAAAAGTTTAGAAGAAACGAAGAAGGACATTACATATTAATTAAAAGTTCAATATGATAAGAATATATGACAATTATAGATATTTACACACCTAATGACATACCATCAAATCACATGAAGCAAAAACTGACAGAACTGAAGACAGAAACAGACAGTTCTACAATACTAGTTGGAAACTTCAATATTTCACTCTGAATAATGAATAGAACAAACAGAAAAGTAAGGAAACAGGGAAGTTAACACAATAAACTACATAATTGCATATGTGTACTAGACATATGCAGAACATTTCAGGATAGACAATATGCTAAGTCACAGATTAAATCTCAATAGATTTTAAAAGACAGGTATCATAGAAGTATCTTCTCTAATCACAAGATAAAGTTAGAAATCAGTCAAGGCCGGGCGCGGTGGCTCAAGCCTGTAATCCCAGCACTTTGGGAGGCCGAGATGGGCGGATCACGAGGTCAGGAGATCCAGACCATCCTGGCTAACGTGGTGAAACCCCGTCTCTACTAAAAATGCAAAAAACTAGCCGGGTGAGGTGGCGGGCGCCTGTAGTCCCAGCTACTCGGGAGGCTGAGGCAGGAGAATGGCGTGAACCCGGGAGGCGGAGCTTGCAGTGAGCTGAGATCTGGCCACTGCACTCCAGCCTGGGTGACAGAGCAAGACTCCATCTCAAAAAAAAAAAAAAGAAATCAGTCAAAAAAGAGGAAAATGAAAGTTCACAAATTTGTGGAAATTAAACAATATGTCCATAAACAACCAATGGGTCGAAGAAGAAATCCCAAGGGAAATTAGAAAATACTCAGAAATGAATGAAAATGAAAACACAACATATCAAAACTTATGGGACCTGTGAAAGCAGTACTAAGGGGGAAATCTATAACTCTAAATGCTTGTATTTATAAACAAGAAAGATTTCCAGTGAACAACCTAACCTTACAACTAACTTAAGGAGCTAGAAAAATAAAACCCAAAGCTAGCAGAAGAAAAGAAATAATAAAGATTAAAGCAGAGATAAAAAAAATGTAGAACAATAATATTGAAAATCAATGAAAACAAAAGTTGGTTATTTAAAAATATCAACAAAATTGGTAAACTTTTAGATAGATGGGCTGGAAAAAAAGAGAAGACTCAAATTACCAAAATTAGAAATGAAAGTGGGACATGACTACTGATTCTACAGAAATAAAAGAGATCGTAAGGGAATACATGTGCATCAACAAAATGGATAACCTAGATGAAATGAACAAATTTCTAGGAGCACAAAACCTACCAGGACTAAATTATGAAAAAATAGAAAACCCGAATACTGTAATGAGGTACTATTCCACACCAATTAAAAGATATTTAGTATTTTTTAAAAAAACAGGAAATAATAAATGTGGTGAGGATGTCCAGATTGGAATCCTTGTGCACTGTTGGTGGAAATGTGAAATGGAACAGCCACTAAGGGAAACAGTACAGCAGTTCCTCAAAAAATTAAAATAGAATTAGCAATTCCACTTCAGGGTATATACCTAAAAGAATTGAAAGCAGGGTCTAGAAGACATGTTTTCCATCCATGTTCTCATCATTCACAATAGCTAAAACATGGAAACAGCCCATGTCCATCAGTGAATGAATGGATAAGCAAAATATAGTATATACATACAATGGAATATTATTCAGCCTTGAAAAGGAAGTAAATTCTGACATATGCTACAACATGGATGAAACTTGAAGACATTATACTAAGTGAAATAAACCAGTCACATAAAAACAAATACTATAGGTTGGTGCAAAAGTAATTGTGGTTTTTGCTATTTAAAAAAAAATAATCACAAAAAACACAATTACTTTTGCAGTAACCTAATACATATTCCCTTTATATGAGGTACATAGAGTAGTCAAAATCATAGAGACATAAAGTAAAATGGTGATTGCCAGGAGCTGAGAGGGAGGGGGAAATGGGGGAGCTATTGTTTAATGGGTATAGAGTTTCTGTTTTACAAAAGTAAAAGCGTTATGGAGATGAATGGCGGTGACTGTTGCACAGTGTTATGGATCTATTTAATACCGCTAAACTGTATAATTTAAAATGGTTAAGATGGTAAATTTATGATCTGTGTATCTTGCCACAATAAAAAAATGGAAAAATTCCTAAATATAAAAACTTATTTAAAAATATTTTGGCAAAGAAGATAAATATCCTACCACAGGTCTAATAAATTCCATATAATATGAAAAGTTACTTGTACATGGGAAGTTTATTTTCTACCAACGAAGTCTGTGTGTTTGTGTGCGCTCGCGTGTGCATGCGTGTGTGTGTAAAACGCTTAAGCACTGCTATCATATGAATGTCATGTTTCTCCCAAGTTCATATAAAATCCTGGTTGAAATCCTAACCATGCACCCTGCCCCGTGTGGTATTGCAAGACTAAGTACTTTGCCACAATTACCCAAATCTGAGCTCCTTTTACCACCAGAGTTTACATTCCCATATCCCACAGTCTGGAGGATGAAGTATGGTGTCAAGTATTAACAGCCTGGGTCTGACTCCATACTCTCAGCACCAAAAATTGTTCCTTAGAGTTCACATGTAATAGTTCAGTGCTGTCACGCTTTGCCATTCGTGTATTTAACAAATATTTATTAAGCACTAGGCATTGCATTAGGTACTGGAAGTTGGGAGATAAATAAAACACTGTCCGCGCACTCATGGCATGCACAATGTAGCTACAGAATGGCAATTATGTTTCACTCTGGTGTCAACTCTGATGGATTTAGAGGGTTGCTCAGAGCAGTGGTTAAAAATAATTCTAGGCAGTATTTGAATTCAGTGGGGAAGAGAGCCATAGATGTGGAAAGAAGGAATGGCTTTGAATGTTTGTTCAACCAGGTTTAGCTGGGGACAGACACATATAAAACAAAATATAATTTAATGTGGTAAATGCTATTCATGAGATAAGAACAAAGTCACATCAAAGCGCAGAGAAAGGAGTTAATTTTGCCGTGAGGGAACTAGAATAAGGAAAGACTTCATTGAAGAGGCTAAATTGTAGCTGGGCCTTGATGGATGATTAAGAATCCAGTAGGTGATGAAGTGGGGAAAGAAGATTCTAGTGCAAGAATACATCACGAGCAAAGGCAGAGGTGTGTAAGCACATGGGTGTGGAGAGAACGGTGAGTAGTCCTGTTTGGTGAGAGCACAAGGTATGGAGATGATGCTAGTAGAAATGAGGCTGCATCATAGTAGATTGAGATCAGATTCTACTGCCTTATCCTATAAGGCACAGGACTCATTGAAGGCTTTTAATTAAGAGACTGCACAGCCAAATATGTGCTTTAAAAAAGTTACCCAAGAAGAACTAGATTGGCAGTAGAGAAAGAGGTGGGCGGTGGGGGGGAGGCGGGCAGGGGCAGAGAGGAGGCTACTGCAATTCTGAAGACAAGGGTCAGTAAGTGCCCAAATGGGGGTGGCATGGGATGGGGCACAGAGAGAAGAAATAGCACCACCTCATAGCACAAGGATGCTCTTGAAAATGACCTATTGTAAGAGTTTTGATCAATATAAAGAAAACTCATTAGTCTATTTTTTTCATTGCTCATGTTCTAATATTGTTTGCATATGTGTATACACAATTAAATTACATACATAATGGGAGTTCCAAGAGTAACCTCAGATTTTAAAATTTAGCCTCATGACAATCCTATAAAGTAGGTAGTTACTCCCATTTTACAGAGAAGAAAACTGTGGCTCAGTGATTTTAAAAGCCCAAGATAAGCGATGTGAAACCACACATCTTCTAAGTGTCAGAGATGGCATTTGGACCGAGAGCAACTCAAGATTTATTACTATTCTATACCACATGAACGATTAATTTGCCAATGTTATTATCCACCTGTAATATATGTTGAATCACCTACATACATGCCACTTCTTTTCACTTATATGTATGAAAAGATAGATGTGTATGACCCAGAAGATAACCCAATGAGTATTAGAGAAGTGTTGAAAGCAGGAGAAAATTACCAAGAAATATGAAAATAACAGTGACTGAGCCCATCCTCTGTAGTAACCCAAATGAGTTGGACTTGCAGTTTAATAAAAGCTATTAATTTTTTCCTGAGTGCTGATTCATCATGTAATTTTGATTCTCTTACTCTACTACAATCAATGCATTAATCGAGCCCACTGGCAGTGTACCTAGCATTGTGCTGAGGAAATACATCGTACATCTTCCCAGGAGAAAGATCCTGGGACTCTGAGACAGGAGACATGGTCGGCAGCCCTGGCTCTGCCGTTAGCCCGCCACATGGCCTGGGACGAGCCGCTTGACTTTTCGGAGCCTCCCTTTCACCATTGGAAATAGCATCGATGATCACAAAGGTCCTTATCACGCCTTCAGTGTTCTTGTGTCTGCCTTACAGGATTCATTTCGAGAAAAAATAAAAGAGTGGTTAGTACTCAACATAAAGTATAGTAATAAAACACATTCAATTGCCACGACTGGTTTAGTAATCACTTGGCCTCCTCTGAAACAACCTCCTAAATATGCAAGGGAAGTGTTTATCATTCCTACGCCTAAGGAGCCTGACACTTCACTGAGAGAATGAGCTTTATAATTTCTTACTTTTTCAAAAATGCCTGCATTGAAATCTTGCAGGATGTTTAAAACGGCTTTTAGAGAACCTGAGGCACTCTGAAGCGGGCGGAGTTGTTCAATGCCTTATTCCTCCTTCCATTTCATCTTGCCTAGAGAATCCCCAGTGGTGATTTTTATACAGGTTAAGGTACTTAATCGAGACCTTTGGAGTTCGGCCAGCGAGTAGTTTACTCTGAGACAAAATATTTCGAAAGATGGCTGGATACACATGCTGTTTCCTAGAACTAAAGATTGCAAATAGATGTTTGCATCTGATTTCTTGCAGGGGAAGACCAACCATAAGGTGAATGGAACATAAACTTGCTTTTGCCACTTCAACAGCACCATTCATTCTTGCTAGCATCTTTTTGACTTCCAGAGGGTTTGAAGAAGCACGTGTTGTCTTGCAACAGTGCAGTCCCTGCTGTCTTCCAGCTCTAATTGTCAAGATGCAAGTCTCCAGAGAGCGAGGGCTCCAAGCACTTATTAGAGATGATGGCATTCCTGGAGTGCTAGGGCAGCATGCTCTGCCCTCCAAAATAAACGGTTCTCTTACGACTTCACCCTATGCATTCCTCCTTATATTAACGCAGGAGCTGACAGATTGGTTGAGAAGCTGCAACTAAGATTTTTGAGGGCATAAAAGATGATTGTGTTAGTTCTAATTTCAGAGCCCATCTTTTTAGCAGATTATGATGGATGACTCGCCGTGGTGGTCAGCGCCTCCTGTATATTTTAGGTGGAATGCTTTCTTTTGACACACACTTTACAGAGACATATGTGTATCCTATTTTAATTAATGAAAGAAATGATTCACTCACAAGTGAAAGATTTAATTAAATCAAGGGTCAGCACTGGTCAGCCATGAATTGCAAAATACCTCAGGTGTTTGTTAGGCTCTCTGCCATCTCTGCATGCTATCTGGAGTGGTACATGGCAGTAAAAGCAGGCCTTGCAAAGAAATGAAATGAAGTTTCATTCATTCATTCATCCAACAAATCGTAATTGAGCCCCTACTGTATTTCAGGCACTGTGTTAGGCTCTGGAGATAACATGGGGAAGAAAACACCCAGTTTTTACCCTTCTGGTGACTACAGTACAGTAGAGAAGGAAAGAAAAAATGAGGAAAGAACAAAAAGGACACAGTTATTACAAACTGTAACGTGTTTTATGAAGGAAAAATAACAGCTTGTGGGTGGTTTTCCTTGCAGTGTTTCATAATCATTTTTAAAGAAATTAATGCCCAACTTTATAATGCCATACTTGTTTAATTTTGGAATATATACCTGAAATCAATCTGATCCACCTGCAGTAGATAAAATATTTTATTCCTATAAGCAGCAGCTATACATATTGAGTTGCCCAAACTTAGGATCGTTGTTATTTTCAGGAAATACTGGAGAACACAATTGCTTATCTCGTTAGCTCCTTCCTCTAAGTTGGTCAACCTTTTGCTTTGGAATCAGACAACCCTGGATTCAAATCCTGACTTCCTGACTTGTTCACTTTCAAACCTATAGTATTACTTTGCTATAGTATTAATTTCTGACTTCAGAGAATAATAATAATAGTCCACAAGACACTGAGTCATTATGAGATAATACATACAGAGTACCAAATACACAGAAAGGACTCCATTGATATTTGTGGTTCATGTTCTTGCTATATTATTATTATTAGTAGTAGTAGTAGTATTTTTCCCTCTTTTCTGTAACTTTCCACATTCTACTTTTTTCTAGTCATTCATGTCATTTTCTTATTCTGTCACTTGATTACAGAGGTCACAACTCTTTTAGCACTGAACCCAGGTGATATATGGTTAATACTCAATAATTGCTGAATAAATAAATAAAATTCTTTCTACCTCTTTTTGGAACTGAGTAGAGAACAAGTTAACAATAAACAAAGTCTCCCTCACTGGGCACGGTGGCTCACGCCTGTAATCCCAGCACTTTGGGAGGTCGAGGCAGGTGGATCACAAGGTCAGGAGATCGAGACCATCCTGTCTAACACGGTGAAACCCATCTCTACTAAAAATACAAAAAAATTAACCGGGCATGGTGGTAGGCACCTGTAGTCTCAGCTACTCAGGAGGCTGAGGCAGGAGAATGGCATGAACCCAGGAGGTGGAGTTTGCAGTGAGCCGAGATCGCGCCACTGCACTCCAGCCTGGGCGATCGAGCGAGACTCCATCTCAAAAAAAAAAAAAAAAAAAGGCTCCCAAAAGCTTCCCATGACACTTGGAATAAAATATAAATGCCTTATCATGCTAAACGGGAGCCTACAGACTTTGGTCTCTGCTTACCTTTCTAATCTCAACCACCACCACTTCCCCTTCCACACTGGCTTGAGCCACTGGCTTTGCCTGTTTAGGGAATGCCTTTCCTTTAGAACTATGTATGGCTCACTCCTTCCAGTCTTTCTGCTGAGATATCTTCTCCTCCAAGAATTCTTCTCTAATCACCTTACCTATTCATTTTCTATAGCCTTGTCTTAATATAGTGCTTTATTTTTCCTTAAACTGTGATTGCTATTGGAAATTAAAATATAGATTTTTGAATTTACAAGTTGATTATATATCTCCCCCACTTATAACATGCAAACTGCTGAGGGCAGGAGACTTGTCTGTCCTTGTTCAGCCCTGAGTCACCATGCCATTGAATGAATCAGACAAATGAAGAATCTATTTTTATTTTCCTAAGAAAATATAGGTGTAAGAACTATCCAAATAGTTTCCAAGTACAGTAGCCTCTAAAATATAAGAACATTCCCTAAAATGTCTTGCTTGCGGCAGGCACTGAATTTAATTTCAGAATGATAGGAAAGGGAAAATAAATTATTCTAGTCACATGGAAAATGAAGAAACAACCAAAGGAGGTCTCCCAACCCCCAAATTTTAATAGATTTCCTAAACAGTTTTGCTTTCTCACCATGAGTCTAACCTTTTTGTAACACTTCCTTTGCTATTAAAAAGTAGTTGGTTACTCCTGTTCTCCAAGCCAGGAAACATGGATTTTCTTTAGTTTCCACATGATCTGGCCCAAAGCATCGAGAAGGAAACTTGGATGTTTCACTTGGCATCTTTCACTGACTGAGAACCAAAGAACTGCAAACAAGAGAGATGTCTCCATTTTCCTAGGATGTCTTCATGGTAGAGGAAAGGCGAGAATCATGTATACCAAGATATTGTCCAGGAAATAACAACTGTGATTAACTCCCATTGGATTGGAAGAAAGGAGGGGAACTGGTAGATTTTCTTCTACTTCTAAAAATGTGAGCCATCAGAGCCTGGGTGTGCCATGTACAAGTTGTTGCATGGTGTGGGGCTTTGCTGTGGTTGTTTGGAGCATTTTGTCCCGGAAGTCTCTCCAAAGAGCCTTGCCGGCTGTTCCTGGCAACGTCGGCCCTGGCTTACTCAGATTAGTGTTTTAGGAGAGGTGCTTTGGGGTAACAGAACTGGCTTCATTTCCACCATGACCACATCGGCCCTGTTTTCCGCTGTGCAAAAACAAAATTCTAAAAAATGTTACCATACCAAATTGTATGCTGCTTTTGTTTTATAAACAATTTTTTTAGTCTGTGGAAACTGTAATAAAGACTAATAACATATCCAGTTGTTTTCCAGAGCGCCAACTCAACTTGGGGGACTTTTTCTCTCAGCATGAGGTCCTGTCTTTCTTTCCTAGCAGATACTCCTGAAATTCATCTCCATGTGGTCAAATGCGTAGCAGTGGGGTCAAGTACTTGGCACCCCACCTTGGAACCATGAGCTTCTTTCTGCCTCTGAAAGAGGAGGTTTTGGAACCACCAACAGAGCTCCAGTGGGTACCAGCTAGAGTCAAGGAAGTGTTCTTGGAGTGGATCTCAGTTCTGCCAGGGAAGGAAGAAGCTCCCTTGTAAAGGGTGTGATGCATTTGGGGCTCACTTATCCCATGGGTAGTGAGAATATTTCATGAAGGCTTTGATATTCCCAGATGCCTAGACAATTCCCTGAAGCTCATTGCTTCCAAATGCCTCGCTGCTCTGCGTACGATTTCATATGAGTCAAGCAAGATGAAAGCTTACAACAGGATGTCACTGATTTTCAAACACAAAGCAGGCGAAGGTGATAATACTAATGGAACAAATGTGCTCTAGGAGAAAATCTAGTAGATTCTTTCATTACACACATGACAAATCACAAAATCGAGGTGAGCGCCAGAAGCCTTTCCCTTGTAACCAAGAAAACTTGGGCTAGCTGCTCTAATCCCCTGAGGACAGATCCCATTTACAACTGATTCCAGCTACAGCTGAGGGAATCTGTGCAGTGTTTTCACTCCCAGATTGCACGAAGCCATGGTTAAGAATCAGACTGTCATCTTCAAATCTGACTCTGCCACCCATGACTGTGCCTTAAATTTCACGTCTATAAAAAGAGAAAAATAATACACTTACCTGAAAGTGTTGTTATAAAAATTAAATAAACTAATCTACAAATGTGCTTGGCATAGAGTCTGGTATATAGTGAGTGCTCAATAAATGTTACTTACAAAATAAAATTATTATTACCATTATAATTTATGGCACTATTATTACAATTTTTCACTGTCTTTTGAATTGAGATTGTCTGGTAGCCTATATATTAAGAGGTAAAATACAAAATCACTGTTCTTCAAGGCAAATTTATTGGAAAAATACTACAGGTGATACTACAGATTTCTTTTTTTTTTTTTTTTTTTTTTTTTTTTTTTTTTTTTTTTTTTTTAATTCTTCAACTAAAAGAGCGGAAGAGGTGATTTATTTTAGGGTTGTTACACTCGGCCACAAACACAGAAATAGTCCAGAATGTCACAAGTCCAGGGCAGAGGACCAACATGGGCAGTTTTGTTTATGAGCAAGGTGGGTCTCAGAGGTGATCGGCGATCAGAGGGCGATGAAGTTCTAGATCCATTGAGACAAGCTCTAGACAGTAGCATGCAGTCCCACAACTTGTACCAGCATCCCCAGCGCCTGGCATTCCATGTTTCTGCTCCTGTGGCCTCCACGATGCAACAAGCTAGCGGTTTACTTGGACCTCTGCCTCATCTTTCTTCTTTTGCGCTTCAGCCTGCGCATTCGCTTCTTCCTCCACTTGGCTCTCATGGCGCAGAGGTTTCCAGAAAAATGGCGCTAAGGCCGAGAGCCAGATTTCTTTAAGTATGTTCTTAACATTCTTTTCTACTACTAGACTATAAGTCCCCTTTTAATATCTTCTTTACTATTCTTTCTTCAGAATAGTAGTGCCTGACACATGAGACTCCTCAAAAAAACCATTTGCTGAGTAAATAAATGTTCTTTATTGATACAGAAAAAACTCATCATACTTTCAACCTAAGAAAGCTGATTGAAAACAACAGTAATAACTACTGCCTGAGTAACCTCTACTATTCTTCCATCTAACACTCTTTCAGCAAAGAAATTTCCCTGGTGAGTATAAAAGTCCTAAGATTGATGTTGTTGTGAGCAAGTGAGCTCTCCATCCTTGCATTTCACTCTTTCTGGTGGTCTGTGTTAAAGAGATCTCGCTCTTAAGGACAAAATCTAAAAGACTGGCTAGAACATCTCCTTAGATACATCATTTGAAACACTGACTCATTATTTTAATAGCATCTTTCTTAAATTAGAGTCAGAATTCTTTTCCCAGCATCATCCTTTCCATCTATTTTAGGACAGAGCCATCACTGTCTCATGTCCCCACTCATTGAATAAGTGGGTCTTTCTGACCTTGCAACAACTAAGCAGAAAGCATCCTTAGTGACTATAAAATTGACAGGCTTCTCTTTTTCTAAGTGGCAGGTATAATCTAGGACTTTTTGAATAGCACTTTGAGTTCCTACACTTTTCTATAAAGGGGTTTATATGTGAGTTGGCAAAAGATGGGGAGTTAACAACGCAGGGATCTACCACATTCATTTCAAGCCATGTGCAAGGGGTTTCCATTGCACCACATGGAGAGAGTAACATGTTGGCAGATACCACCGTGGCTTGTATTCTGACTCCTACCTGGGAAATCTAGAAGCTGGGTCATGGGATAGCCGGCCTCTTTGATGGTGGAGTCAGGAGAGGGCAGCAGAGACTCCAGAGAGCTTTCCCCACCTCTTCTTCTATGTGAGAATATAATGAGAAATCAGCTCCCTAGCAGCTCATAATGAGGTTCTCATCTACTGCAGTGAGAGGGCAAAGAAAGTTAAGGTCAAAGTGGCCAAGAGCCAGAAAAAGTTAAATGACCAACCAAAGCATATCTGTCATGCAGGGTCAGGGCCCCGGCTGGGAAAAAAACAGGACTGAACACTTGGAATCATGTGGTTGAATGCCCCTTCAAATTTTGAACTCCTAGACTTCTCTGAATTCTCTCAGCCTGAGAAATGCCCACTCCTCCCTAATAAAAGCAAGAACTTCTCCTTCCTTGAAGACAATGAAGAGGCCTCTGCTCTGAAAGACAATATATGCCCCCTCAGGACCTTTTCCCAATCTCTCCCTTACCAGTAGGCCTATAACTAGGATCAGGTCACAATATAATCCCACCAGTGTTAGACCATCCAAGGCTTGATAAGGGAGGAAAGGGACTACTATTCCCCGAAGGTACTGCAAAACATAGTATGTACCAGCAGAAGCAGGGCACTCAGTACCGGTCTGAATTCTGAGGGTGCTTGATCAAGGAGGCTGGAACATAAGATTGAATGGGGTGAGCTTATTGATTTCGGAGCACTCTGACAAAATACAAGGTTTAACTTTCTGGCAAGGGCCCCAGGAGATGATGTAAACGCCTTCGAGGATAGCTCCTAAAAGTAAGGAACAAGCAATGGACCACATCAAATGAAGTCAAAATGCCATAATTGCTGTGCCAGATGGTTGCAAAAGTGATTAAAAGGCACAGAGAAGTAGGCATGCTGGAGTAGACATAGTAAATAAGACCAGAATATTCACCAAATGATTGTGCTTCATGACAAGGCCAAGACCATTTACCAAGACCAGAAGGAATGTGCTGGTGAGAATGGCCGAAAGCTGCCAAAGTAACCTCTGTGAATCACAAGTTTGACCCCTGATTAAAACTCTTTCCATTCTTCTGAGCATCATCAAAATGTTCCAGAGCCCTCCTCAGAAGGAGGAGGTACTGGTAAGAGAGGTTATCTCAGAAATAGACTTACAAAGCAATTGGTACAATGGGGCCCCACAGCAGTGAAGGTCTGGTGGTGGAGCTTGACCGCCAGAAGTTAAGTAGACACAATTATCACAATGAAAGCATGCCTCAGTGGCAGCCAAGAAGGCCTGACCTGTGGAGATGTACTGAAATACCTAACAGAATATGGTGCCCATCGAGGCAAAAGAGATGGGCAGGCAACAAGGGTCATCACCAGTATTTACCTCCAAATAAATCAAGAACAGATGACAGGAGGCTGAGGGCAAATACTCTAAACAATGTCACAATCTCTTGTCCAATTTCTGGACTTGAATCTGTTTTCAGACTCAGACTCACTACTGAACTGGAGGCCAGTTCTCCAGGAGGAGGGACTCTGTAACACCACAGCAAGTATACATGGTCATCATTTCCCCAATCCTTCCCCGAGACACGTATGGTCATGGACTTAGATAACTACACACTGAAGAAAAAGAAATATTCAAATATTTCAAGGGCTGTTGGACAGAGTTGACATGAATACTCAGCAATCAGAACCATCACCATGCCCTCTATCTCAGGGTGCAGGACTACACGGCTAGGCAAAGGATCAAATCCTAGTCAAGGTCCAGTTTACAGTGTGTTCACTGGATCCATGAACTCACACAGTTGTCCTTTCCCCTGTTGTTGAATGTATAAGTGGGTTTGATATACTTGGAAGTTGGTGCAAGTTCCATACTGGGTCCTTGACCCATCAGATGAAAGCTACCATAGTGGGTAAGGCCAAGCTGAGGTCTCTGAAAATGCACTACCCTCTCCTCAGTCAAAAGAGTAAATCAGAAACAATATTGCATCTTAGAGAAATGGCAAAAATTCGTTGAATAATCTGTTGTCATCATCCAGTATCCATTTGGTGTATTCAGGGGCTAGAGTGGCAAAATAAATGAAGATATCATGAGACCTCCATGAGGGGGCTACCAAGCTGACTGAGAAGCAATTGCAAGAGAGGTGGGAAAAGAACCAGGAGAGAATGAAGCCATGGAAAGCAAGGGATTAAAGCACTAACACCAGCAGAGAAACAGAGTAAGGTCTGAAGGTGTCTATTGAATTTGGTGAGCAGTGTATCACTAATGGCCTTAGAAATGGCAATTCTAGGCCGGGCGCGGTGGCTCAAGCCTGTAATTCCAGCACTTTGGGAGGCCGAGACAGGCGGATCATGAGGTCAGGAGATCGAGACCATCCTGGCTAACACGGTGAAACCCCGTCTCTACTAAAAAAATACAAAAAAAAAACTAGCCGGGCGTGGTGGCAGGCGCCTGTAGTCCCAGCTACTCAGGAGGCTGAGGCAGGAGAATGGCGTGAACCCGGGAGGCGGAGCTTGCAGTGAGCTGAGATCCGGCCACTGCACTCCAGCCTGGGCGACAGAGCGAGACTCCGTCTCAAAAAAAAAAAAAAAAGAAAGAAATGGCAATTCTAGCCAAGTCATTCACTCATTCATTTAACAAATACGTACTGCATGTGTCAATGGGGAGGAGAGAAGAGGAGAGAAGAGGAGAGGGAAGAGAAGAGCTCCAGGCAGTTGGGATAGGATGTCCAAAGCTCAGCAGTTGATGCAAGGAAGAGGGTGTTTTCCTCTTCCAGTTACATTAATTGGTGGATAAGGGAAAAGTCTATGGGACGTATGTATGATTTCCTCAATTTCTTGATGAAATAGGAGCAGAACCATTTTCATCATAGGAGATGGTCTCATGGTATCTGGGAAGCTAGGTACGGGTTGGTTGTGTTCAAACAAAATGACCACAGACTCTTCCTCAGCCTAATAGGGATGGCTGTTGTATCAGCTGGGTTCCATTCAGGAAAACAGAAACCAAGAAAACCAAGCCAGATGTTACAAACAGAGGGCAATTGGCCGAGCACGGTGGCTCATGCCTGTAATCCCAGCACTTTGGGAGGCCGAGGTGGGTGGATCGCTTGAGGTCAGGAGTTCAAGATGAACCTGGCCAACACAGCAAAACCCCATCTCTACGAAAATACAAAGATTAGCTGGGTGTGGTGGCAGGTGTCTGTAATCCCAGCTACTCAGGAGGCTGAGGCAGGAGAATGGCGTGAACCCGGGAGGCAGAGCTTGCAGTGAGCTAAGATCACGCCACTGCACTCCAGTCTGGGTGACAGGGCGAGACTCTGTCTCAAACAAACAAACAAAAACAAATAGAGGGCAATTAAGACGGAGAACTGGTTGCAAAGATGGTGGAAGTCTAAGAAGGCAAAAAGGCAAGCATGGATAGCCCAAATATTCGTAACTACAGGAAATAGATATTAGTCAAAGGTTAGGGAAAAAAAGGAGAACAGGTCTAAACCCTAGGTCAGAGGAGGGCGCCCACCTACAGGCTGGTGCTCAGACCTCAGGAAAGGGTGTGACTGGCTGGTGCAGGTTCTGCAAAGAGGGAATAGTGCAACTGGTTTGGGGAGTGCCAACTGAAGCTGGGGCTGACGCCATAGCTGCACTTTGCTGCTGTTTTTGCCGTAGCGACACCAATGCTAGAAGCAGAAAAAGTCCCTCCTCTTTTCATAGTCTAATCTCCCTCTTCCTATTAGCCAATCTCCCATTGCCTAATAGAGAGCCAACCAGCAAGAGTTTCTGGGAAATGTATTTTGAAGACCCCAACCCCACCATCACAGAACAGAGCATAGAACAGTGGTTTGGGAGCTGAAAGACAAGAGGTGAATGCTATGGTCTGAATCCCTGTGTCTCTCCAAGATCTATATTTTGAAATCCTAACCCCCAAGGTGATGGTGGTAGAAGGTAGGGCCTTTGGGAGGTGATTAGATCATGGGGTCTAATTTGGTGTCTCGTGAGGGCCTGTTTTCTGGTTCATAGGTGGCACAGAGCCCTCATGAATAGGATTAGGGTTCTTATAAAAGAAACTCCGGAGAGATCCCTCGCCTCTTCTGCCATGTGAGGACACAGTGAGAAAACGCCATCTATGAACAAGAAAACGGGCCCTCACCAGACACCAAATCTGCCGGCTCCTTAATCTTGAATTTCCCAGCCACCAAAACTGTGAGAAATAAATTTCTGTTGTTCATAAGTCACCCAGTTTATGGCATTTTGTTATAGCAGCCCAAATGAACTAAGGCCATAAATAAAAACCACAACTATATCAGAGTATAGAGATGACTGGAGGGACCTAAACGAAGAGGCTGGTGCTCTGTGGCCCCAGGGCCAACAAGTGTGGGTGCTTTTGCCCACCAGGGAGCCCAGCAGGTGTGAGCTATGACCAGGCATTTCATTTCCTCTTTGGTGGCTGGTATTGCCATCTGCAGAGAAGCCACAGAGCCTGACAGCAGAGAGAATACAGCATTGGCAATGGTCCTGAGCACATCTGGCCAGTGCTCTTTGTGATTGCAGAACCTGGGGTTCAGGAAGGCTCTCCATAGTCTCTTCCTCGTTATTATGATTTTCCTAGGTAGAAAAGCATTCAAAGGGCTTCCTAGGGCAGCCAGACCATGTGAACTAAATTTAGAGGAAAATAAATTGCAAGCCATGTGTGAGAGAGTTGAAACATCTCCTTTTTTCCCTCCTTTACAACATGGGAAGGACATTTTAAACATAAGTGAATGTTTAAAAATCAATAGCTTTCTTATATAGCAAAGGTAGCTAATTGGAAAATATAATAGAAAAGTATCCCATTCTTAATATCAATAGAAATTATAAATATCTAGGAATAAACTTAACAAGAAACATGTAGAATCTACTTATAGTTGAAAAAAACTATGAAAATTTAAAGGACCGAAAATAGCACTGGAATAAGAGGAGAGATGTAGTCTACTGGAAGGTTAAATATCATTAAATATAAATTATCCCCCAACTGATTTAGATGTTTAATAATGTTACAAAGCAAAACCCCACAGCAGCTTTAACCTAATATATGTCCAAATATCCAGAAAAATAATCGTTTTATATAATTTTATAAGAAAATAAATGATAAAATTATTCTAAAAAACAGGTTGGCTATATGAATCAAGGATTCTTTTGAATCAAGTCTGGATGGTTCATGGTCAGAAGTCTGAGACCAGCCTGGGAACAGAACAAGATCCTATCTTTTAAAAAAATCGAAATTAAAATTAAAATAAAGAGAATCTTAAGTAAGATATTTATACAGACAATTAAAAGTCATATTATCTTGAGTACTCAAATATATGGGGCAGGCACAATGGCTTACGCCTATAATCCCAGCACTTTGGGAGGCTGAGATGGGCAGATTGCTTGAGCTCAGGAGTTCAAGACCAGCCTGAGCAACATGGCAAAACTCTGTCTCTACAAAAAATACAAGAATTAGCTGGGCATGGTGACACATGCCTGTGGTCCCAGCTACTCGGGAGGCTGAAGTGGAAGAATCACTTGAGCCCGGTATGCGGAGGTTGCAGTGAGCTGAGATCATGCCACTGCACTCCAGCCTGGGTGACAGAGTGAGACCCTGTCTCAAAAGAAAAAAAAAAAAAAGATATAGGAAAAGTTCAGGATAAATGTTTAACAAACTCAGATCACAAACACCTAAATGTTATCAATGGTTAGCCCTAGTTAATGAAATTCTCAGTAATTTTTATTTTATTTATTTATTTATTTTTTAAGACAGTCTTGCTCTGTTGCCCAGGCTGGAGTGCGGTGGTGCGATCTCGGCTCACTGCAACCTCCGCCTCCCGGGTTCAAGCTCTTCTCTGCCTCAGCCTCCCAAGCAGCTGAGATTACAAGCACCTACCACCACGCCCGGCTAATTTTTGTATTTTTAGTAGAGATGGGGTTTCACCATCTTGGCTAGGGTGGTCTAGAACTCCTGACCTCGTGATCCACCCGCCTCGGCCTCCCAAACTGTTGGGATTACATGCATGAGCCACCGCACCTGGCCATATTTTATTCTTTATATTTTGGGGTGTGTTTTAATTTTTACCATGAAAACCTTATTTAACCAGAAGGGGGAAAAAACTATCCTTTCAAAAAGAGGAAAGGAGGGGCACTTGGTTTCCTCTAAATTTTCTTTCAAAAATTCAACAACTGTAAGTGCTGATATGTGCCAGGCACTGTGTTGCAGTCTGCCGTGTGAAGGTCAGACCACTCAGATCAGAGTTGAGGGTCTACGTTAGGATGCAGGAAAAAATGGGGCTAGAAAGATGGATTGAACCAGGTTGTTCATGGCATTTTAGGTCAGACAAGGGAGATTGGACTCTACCTTGCAAGCTTTGAAGTGTAAAAGGTGATTATGATAAAGAAAAACTAGGAATGTAGCAATTGCCTATTAAAAAAAAAACCAAAGATAGACTTTGACTCCATCCTTCTTCCTACTCTGTGGAGGGAATGGTTAAGCACCGCTCCATCTTTTGTATCACTGGGCAGCTATCTCTTACTTATGAAGACTAAGCCAATAAAATGTAAGCATTGAAATTCCCTCCTTTCTGTACAAGGCCCATAGAGATAGAAGCAATCTATACCAAAGCTGTATCAGACATAACAAAATCACAGGAGCTTCAGACAGCAGAAAGGGAAATGCGGTTAAAAGAGATGGACTTTTAGCTGGGTGTGGTAGCTCTCACCTGTAATCCCAGCACTTTGGGAGGCTGAGGCAGGTAGATCACTTGAGCTCACGAGTTCGAGACCAGCCTGGGCAACATGGCAAAACCTCATCTCTACAAAAAAGTACAAAAATTAGTGGGGCATAGTAGTGAGAGCCTGTAGTCCCAGCTACTCGAGAGGCTGAGGTGGGAGGATGGCATGAGCCTGGGAGGTGGAGGTTGCAGTGTGCCAAGATTGCACCACTGCAATCCAGCCTAAGTGATAGAGTCAGAGCTTGTCTCAAAAAAAAAAAAAAAAAAAAAAAAACCGACACACACACACACACACACACACACACACATATACAGAGATGTACTTTTTATGAGGGTGAGGCATAAAGGGATCATGAGAAGTCATCTCGTTTGTTAACTTGTTTGATCCTCTCTCTATTGCAGACAGGAACATCTTGTACAATATCTCTAGTGAGACCATCCAACTTCTAGGAGCACATTAGATTTGCATCATAAAGATGCTCTCCAAACCAAAATTCATGACTTTTTGCCAAAAACTTCTGATTGTTTACGTTGGTGAATTATGGCACCATCTACTGAAAATTGATAATCATGTTAGACTCCTCTTTCTCTCACCAACAGCATCCAATCACTCACCAAGTCCTGTCAATATTATCTCCTGAGTTGCATTATTTAAATTTAAGTCTTCAGGCTGGGTGCAGCGGCTCACACCTGTAATCCCAACACTGTGGGAGGCCAAGGCAGGCGGATCACTTGAGGTCAGGAGTTCAAGACCAGCCTGGCCAACATAGTGAAACCCCATCTCTACTAAAAATACAAAAATTAGCCAGCGTGGTGGCATGTGCCTATAGTCTCAGCTTCTCGGGAAGCTAAGGCAGGAGAATTGCTTGAACCCAAGAGATGGAGGTTGCAGTGAGCCGAGACTGTGCCATTGCACTCTAGCCTGGGTGACAGAGTGAGACTCTGTCTCAAAAAAAAATTTTTTTAATAATAATAAAATAAATTTAGATCTTCATAATTTTTCACTCGGATTACTATGACATGTATCTCCCTCCAGTCCATTTCCCTCCTAATCTATACTGCCATCAACACACGCTTGGGCCAGGCACAGTGACTCATGCCTGTAATCCCAGCACTTTGGGAGGCCGAGGTGGGTGCATCGCTTGAGGTCAGGAGTTCAAGATGAACCTGGCCAACATGGCGAAACCCCATCTCTACGAAAACATAAAAATTAGCTGGGTGTGGTGGCAGGTGTCTGTAATCCCAGCTACTCAGGAGGCTGAGACAGGAGAATCACTTGAACCTGGGAGGCAGAGGTTGCAGTGAGCCGAGATTGTGTCACTATGCTTCAGTCTGGGCCACAGAGTGAGACTGTGTCTCAAACACACACACACACACACACGTGCACGCTTGAACAAATAACTTGCCTGCTTTAAATATTTCAGATCCCTTATGAATCACTTAGATCCTTCATAGTCTGGTCTTGGGTGCTTCTTCAGCCTCTTTCCCTGACATTTCCCGGGAACATGCTGCATTCCAGCCATTTCAAACTATTTTGAGTTCCTCAAATAGCCCTTACCCTCTGACATCGCCCTGCTTTTGGTTGTGCTGTTTCCACTACACTCCCCCATTCGCTTGATAATCACCGTTTGTTTGCCCATCAAGATTCAACCAAGGGGTGCACCATCCAGGAAACCACCACTGATCCCCCAAATCTGAGTTCTAAGTCCCCACTCCGTGTTCATACAGTACTCTCCTGTATTAGCATTCATTTAACTGCTGGAGCTGTTTAAACGTCTGTCTCACTCACCATACTGAGAGTCCTGTGGAAGGGACTAAGTCTTTTATTGTGAGCATCAGTTATACTGGTTTGCCCAGGACCATTCTTTTCCACTGGACAAGTGCTACTCCTTTATTCCATGTGGTTCAGCTGAGACTATTAATCACACTTCCCCAGCCGGGCGCGGTGGCTCAAGCCTGTAATCCCAGCACTTTGGGAGGCCGAGACGGGCGGATCATGAGGTCAGGAGATCGAGACCATCCTGGCTAACACAGTGAAACCCTGTCTCTACTAAAAAATACAAAAAACTAGCCAGGCGAGGTGGCGGGCACCTGTAGTCCCAGCTACTCGGAAGGCTGAGGCAGGAGAATGGCATGAACCCGAGAGGAGGAGCTTGCAGTGAGCTAAGATCCGGCCACTGTACTCCAGCCTGGGCGACAGAGCAAGACTCCGTCTCAAAAAAAAAAAAAAAAATCACACTTCCCCGTCTACCTACTTGCAACAAGCTTGGGCACGTGACCCAGGCCTGGCCAATCATGGTACCATATCTTCTTAACAACAATGTCTGATCTAAGCACAGGCAAATTGAAGACAGTCTTTCCATGACATTAATATATGGAACCAGGAAAGAGAAGATTCTTCTTTCACTTTGGAATTCAAAAATGATAGTAGCCCTGGACCATCAGCAGCCATCTTTCTCCTCTCATGAAAAGAGCATGTCCATGGATTTAAGTTAACCCTAGAGAAGGTACAGTGAGAATATGGAAGTAGAGCCTAAATAATTTTATTTTGCCCCTAGATCTAGCATATGAGAAGCAAACATGTTCTGCATTTCCAAGTTTATAAGCCAAGAAATTCTCCTTTGTGCTTAAAGCATTTGAGTTACATTCTGACACTTGCAACCAAGAATCCTGACAACTACATCTTTGGAATTTGTATCTCCTCTGAATTATAGTGACTGGTACATAGGACTCAGTAAAAATATGCCACATGGATGAATGAACAGCTTAGCAGAAGGTCTGGGAATAACCTCTGTGTAAAGTGAATTTCTGCTGCCCCCAAAACTGCCTACTGTCTGCTGTTCATCAACAATGCACCCACTTCTTGCACTTTGATGTAGAGAGGCCATACCACCTGTGTCTACATGTGGTTACTACTTAAATAATACTTACGTAGTTAGCAAGTGGCCAAAATGTCTATTAATCTGTAAACACTTGGAAAGAATCCAGTTTGTATTATTATTTTCCTGGTTTAAAGTGTTAAATGAACCAAAAGTTAGGGAAGCTCTTATCAGAAAAGCCTCATGCCTGATCCAATCCACTGAACAAAAGATTTAGGAGCTCTCCATCTGATATTAGTCTTTGGAAAAGGAGCCTTGACTTAAGTGTGCTTGAGCTTGTGACTGTGGGTTAAAGTGTGTGAGTGATGATTTTCCTTCTTGCAGGTACCAATCAGGTAAATTCTCAAGTGTATAGCTACTGAGGACTCTGCCTCAAATGGAAGAAGGCAGAGCTTCCAAACCATTAGAAAGTTAATCTCTTTCCTTGTTTTATGGAGTATAAAAGGTGGGCCTTTTTTTTTTTTTTTGAGACGGAGTCTTGCTCTGTTGCCCAGGCTAGAGTGCAGTGGCACAATCTCAGCTCACTGCAAGCTCCACCTCTCAGGTTCACGCCATTCTCCTGCCTCAGCCTCCTGAGTAGCTGGGACTACAGGCGCCCGCCACCACACCCGGCTAATTTTTTATTTTTATTATTAGTAGAGACGGGGTTTCACCGTGTTAGCCAGGATGGTCTTGATCTCCTGACCTTGTGATCTGCCCACCTCAGTCTCCCAAAGTGCTGGGATTACAGGTGTGAGCCACCGCGCCCGGCCTTTTTTTAATGAGCAAATTTTGTTCGATTTTAAAATGTTTTTCTCCATATAAGGTAAACGTTCTATTCAAAGTTATTTCTCTCTTTTTAAACACAGCAAATCAAACCTTCTTTTAACACACATGTGAAAGTCATGGCATTTTATGTTCTAAAAACAAGCCAAGGTTCTCTACATCAGAAACAATTCTGCTTGAATCCACTTAACTTATTCAAATATTTAGCAAGGTCAGCAGGATGCTTCTGAAATTTTTTTTTTTTCAATTATTCCTTAAGGTCAATAATCTAAAATTGCCAAAAATGTGATGTATTTTTACAGCAAAAAATAACTATGTGAAGAAAAATGAAAGCAAAAATTAGAACTGGCTTGTTCATGTGCTTTTGAGGGGTTAGTAAAATCTAAAAGTATATGATGATTTCTGTTTGAAAATTAAGGGTCATGAACGAGCCAAAACCAGGCATGACCCGTTCCCAGCAGAGAATGAGAAGGAGGATTTTCAAAGAAAGTAGTGGCTTGTACAGTGATTTTGAAGTTTTCACAGAGTTCCCACATTTACAAAGAAAAGTCAAGGATTGCAGGGATTTGGAATAAGGTAGAGAGGGTTTGATTGCTTTGTGTAGACACTGGGAAGAATCTGAAAAAGCGTTTTTGTTCCTGGGAAGGGGGTAGATGAGAGACTGAGCAGATGAGGGAGAAGGAAGGAGAGAAAGGAAACCAGAGGCAGGCAGATGGGGGAACGGGGCAGACAAAGAACTTGTAAGAACAAGCCTACTGGCTGGGCGACAGTGGTTCACTCCTGTAATCCCAACTATTTCAAAGGCTGAGGCAGGAGGATCGCTTGAACTTAGGAGTTTGCAACCAGCCTGGGCAACATACTGAGACCTTGTCTCTACAACAAAATTAAAAAATTATCCGAGCATGGTAGTACATGCCTGTGGTCCCAGCTATTTGGGAGGCTGGAATAGGAGGATCACCTGAGCCCAGGAGATCGAGGCTGCAGTGAGCCCTGATTGTGCTACTGCATTCCAGACTAGAAGACAGGGCAAGACATTGTCTATAAAAAAAAGAAAAAAAAGAATAAGCCTATTAGTTAGATGCATTCATTTATTTAAACTGATAGCTAACAGGCCAGGCATGGTGGCTCACACCTGTAATCCCAGCACTTTGGGAGGCCAAGACAGGAGGATCACTTGAGCCCAGGAGTTTGAGACCAGCCTGGGCAACATAATGAGACCCTGTCTCTACAAAAAACATTTTCTTTTAGTTAGCCAGGTGTGGTGGCACATACCCATAGTCCCAGCTACTTGGGAGGCTGAGATGGGAGGATCACTTGAGTTCAGGAGGCCAAGGCTGCAATAAGCCATCATTGTGCCACTGCACTGCAGCCTGGGCAACAGAGTGAGCCTGTTGAGCCTGTCTCAAAAAAATAAATATAAATAAATAAATAAATAATAAATAAATAAAATGACAGCTAAAAGTTGTATATACTTATGGCATACATCATGATGTTTAGAAATGTAGATGCACTGTGGAATGGCTATATCAAGCTGATTAGCATGTGCCTTCCCTCACAGGCTTATCATTGATTTGTGATAAGGACACTTAGGATCTAGTCTCAAGTTTTATTTTAAGCTATGTTGCTACATCTCCCATTGTCTTAACAAACTTTAATTTGCCATACATAAAGAGGTTGTTTGTGATTAAAACACACACAGCAGGCAAAAAAAAAAAAAAAAACAGCAGGGAGGCTGGTGTGGAATGTGGAATGGTAACCTTTCAAATCATAGTGGAAAGAGGGAAAAGTTTGTAAGGGCAATTGTGAAGGGTAATAAATAACGATAGACAGGCTTGAGCAGAGGAAATCTAGATTGAAAAAATCTATATATGCTATATAGGAATAAAAATGTATTAGAGTCATATGATTATTTCACTATGCATGTAGGTACATCATTTGTAAATACAGCTAGAAACTGTAATTATAGAAAACATTTCACATGGTCTTTAATATTTAATTAGTCTCCCCACTGGAAATCAACCACGTAGAAAAGAAACGCTTTCTCAATAGGTTAATATTAATTACTTAACAACCCTGACATTGATATTTATGGAATACTTATGAAACAAGCTTTCATGAAGTGGAAACATGTTCATCCGTCTACTGGGAGGCTTACAGCATTTTTCAAAGTGTCAAATTCACTTTGCGCTCTGCCTCTTCGTGTTGTGAAAATCTGAAATTACTGTTGATTTGAAGACTCTTCAAAAGGCTCTTTTTTTTATCCCAGCTGCGAATTAAAAAAATCAGAACAGATTAATCTGGTATTCTTAAAGTATGTCACTTCCTAATCTTGCAACAGGGAAATGATAACCATATGAAACAAAGAAGTATTACGAAGTAGAAGACACTAGTGAGGCAATGCCAACATATGCTGTCAATGACACAAAAATACAAAATTAGAAACCAGCCTTAGGAGGAAGTAGAGAAAGACAGTAAGTATCTGATGTAGTTTGAAGAATGTTAGGAAAGATGTCTCACCACTAGAACAACTTTGTTCAGAACCACAGCACAGCGATGCCTGATGATCATTTATGCTTACATCCATTCTTTCAGCAATATATATTGAATACCCACTCTGCCCTATCTTCACCTTAGTGCTGGATGCAATGACAAACACAGCCCAGTCACTGTCCTTGAGAGCTCATTGTCCAGGTGGGGAGGCACACAAGTAAAAACAGTTGCAATACACTGTGCTAAGCATATCACAGAGATACTGGTGAGAATAGGAATTTTAGTGAGGCACAGCATCTCACGCTTGTAATCCCAGCACTTTGGGAGGCTGAGGCAGGCGGATCACTTGATGTCAGGAGTTCAAGACCAGCCTGGCCAACATGGTGAAACCCCATCTCTATTAAAAATACAAAAATTAGCTGGGCATGGTGGCGCATGTCTGTAATCCCAGCAACTCGGGAGGCTGAGGCAGGAGAATTACTTGAATCTGGGAGGCAGAGGTTGCAGTGAGCCAAGATCACACCACTGCACTCCAGCCTGGGCAACAGAGTGAGACTCTGTCTCAAAAACAAAACAAAACAAAAAAAGAAAGGAATTGTAGGTAAGGAATGATGACAACTTTGTATGTAAACGTATGCTAAATATCAAATAAATACACAATTCAAAACACTTTTTTCTCTTTAATACCTGCAGATTCCTCTATTAACTAATCCTGTTATGAGAGCTTATATGTAATGGGGCAAGGTACACTAAACGCCACACTGATTCTAGTTCTGACTCTGCCCCTTACCAGCCCCAAAACCCCCAGCAAGTCCTGTGAGGCCTCAGAGCCTTAATAGCCTCTTCTACAAAATTAGTGCATTTGTCCTGATGATCTATAACCTACTTGTCCAGCTTGACAGTGTAAGAAGCTTCATGTAAAATGTAAATGTTATCCTCAAAGGGCGATGCATGAAACCAATGGGACTTTATTGTGCATTAGTTAATTAAATTAGCTAGCCTGTCACCTTGCAGAGCCCTGAGAAAAAGGGACACAGGTAAGATTCATCTCAAAAGATGGGGGAAGAGCTCTAGATTTTGGGTGGGTGAGAGAACCGGAGATCTTGGCAAATAGAGGCAGTGAAAGGCATTGAGCCCCTGGAGGATGTAACAGGGAGGAAGGAGAATCATAGACAAATTTTTAACACATTATAGGAAAGTGTTTTTCAGCCTTGCTTTCAAAATAAAGCATTAAAATATGATCAAAGACTGCAACAGCTTCAAACTATCTATATAGTAAGGGCTTGGGCCAGCTGTCTGGTTGAAAAGAGTCGCTCGGGGATGCTCCTTGAGGGTATATTTGCATTACATCTGCACAAACACCTTTTACGTGGACTGTAAGTTTATCTAGGATGATAGATATGTAAGGGGAGTGAGGATGAGATTATATGGGACAGTTTAGGGCCCAACCAAGTGACTCCCTTGACACCGAGACTGACCAAAGAAGAAGAAAGGAATTGAAAATTCTCTTCCTTTTCCTTAGAAAGCACCTTCCATATCTCTACTTAGCTCAAGCAGTTAGCTCAGACTTCACCCCTCTGCTCACCACATAGCTTCCCACACTGACCACATCAACAAAAGTAAGAGAACTGGTCTACTGTGCTTTCCACCTTCCCCGACACACAAAAGACCCTGCCCAGATGCTATGAGCTTAGCAGCCCTAGCAAAGGACAGATGTAAAGGCAGGTGGAAGCCAGGCGCAGTGGCTCACACCTGTAATCCAAGCACTTTGGGAGGCTGAGGCGGGCAGATAACTTGAGGCCAGGAGTTCAAGACCAGCTTGGCCAACATGGTGAAACCCATCTCTACTAAAAATATTAAAAATTAGCCAGGTGTGGTTGTGCACACCTATAATCCCAGTTACTTGGGTGGTTGAGGCACAAGAATTGCTTGAACCTGGGAGGTGGAGGTTGCAGTGAGCTGAAATCGCACCACTGCACTCCAGTCTGGGTGATAAAGGCAGGTTGCATTTTGACCTAGTTACTTGCTTTTGGTCGTTTTGTATAATCTAGCCCAAAAGTTTTGTTCTTGTCATATTCAATTCTAGGAGTAGACATTTTTATAGTGGATACAACCTTATTGTATTATTTTCCCCAACCAAAGTACTTTTCAGGGTAATACAAAGAGCCATGTCAACAATGGCTAGAGTTAAGTTATGGAGATCTGATGGCTAGCAGAAATGGAGGACCCTGTGTAGGCATGAGGTTGAAGCAGCACCATGTTGAGTCCTGATAACCCACTGATCCAGGGTTGATCAGTTTCACATATTTAAGAGTACAGAACTCTGATCTCAGAGTACTTGTGGAACTGCATTCATATTTTACATAATACATGTTAGATTATATTTGCCCTAAGTAAACTCTGACACCAACCTGTTTAAAGTAATTTGAAAGACGAGATGCCCCCAAATAAGTTCTTCATTTGAAAAAATAGAAACTGTATCCACATCCAGTCATCTCTTTTACACAAATCACTTTTGGATGACTGAAGCAGACATGCATTCACCTATGATTATGCTCCTTGATTTCTCACATCCAGCAGGGTCCTTTCATGGGTCAAATCGTTGCATGTTCAAGGTCCTGGCAGATGCCTGGCTTTCCTCAGAGTAACGCTGCTCCTTTTGCTTTTCTGCTTGGGGTCAACCCTGATGACTGTAACCCTGATTCCTGCCCTCCTACTTCCTCCAGAGCTTGTTTCATCAATTGCCCCTAGTGTCCTATCCTACATCCTCAACCACCCTCTCCTTCTTTGTCCTCCCCCTCAGCCCATAACAATGCTTAAATCTCTTACATCCAAGTAGAAACTGTCCCTTTCCTCTGTATTCTCCCACTAGTTACCATCTCATGTCTCTTCTTCATATATAAACTTCTTTATGCTTTTTTTTACTGTTTTTATAGCCTCATATCCATTAACCCTTCACAGGCTATTATCCTATTGCTATTTCTGCTAACAAGCAGTCCCACAAATACATGAGCATCAAAAGCAGCTATGGGGCAGTGATGACCAGACTCAGTACCTGGTTAACATCGTCATGGATGTTAAACATTTCAATGGTGACAAAGGAAGTGGCTTCCTAACCCCAAATACCTGATCTCTAAATAGCAGCTATGATGATGCCCACCGAGCTGAATAGTTACAGTAGTGGTCTCCGGATTCATGCTACTCTAGTATTTCCAACCATTTTTAAGGCACCTCATTTCTTTCTTCCTTTTTTTTTTTTTTTCTCCAAGATAGAGTCTTGCTCTGTTGCCCAGGCTGGAGTGCAGTGGCATGATCTCGGTTCACTGCAACCTCCACCTCCCAGGTTCAAGCAATTCTCTGCCTCAGCCTCCTGAATAGCCAGGATTACAGGCATGCACCACCATGCCCGGCTAATTTTTGTGTTTTTAGTAGAGATGGGGTTTCACCATGTTGGCCAGACTGGTCTTGAACTCCTGACTTCGTGATCTGCCTGCCTTGGCCTCCCATAGTTCAGGGATTACAGGCTTGAGCCACTGCGCCCGGCCCTCATTTCTTATATAAAATCCTCTAATTATACAAAATCCTCTAATGCTTCAAATGCCTATCTCCTATACTTCAAATGCCTCTATCTCCTATACTGAGCTCTGACTAATACAGTTTGTGAGACTGGAAGTAGTTATAGACAGCAGACTCACCAACAAGGATCTGGGAATGGTTATCTGATGTGGTTGGATTTGAAGATAGGGCTGATTCATTTGCCACTGAAAAATTGAAAACTGGCAGCCTGTGGCACAGTTGCAAAGAATTATTTAAACTGTCACACTGCTGGTGGGCTTACATTAAGTACCTCTTGAAGCATGCCTTTTGGTGGATCAGTATGGAAAGAATGGGGCACCCAAGGACTATGGGGCAGGCTGAATACTTCTGAGTCCCCAAAGAGCTTAAAGAAAGGCGCAGGCCTTTAAATTTCTTTAAATTCTAAGCTCAAGGCAAAATTAGAAGATTGGAGAGTTTCTGTAACTGCCATCAAACAATCTCTAATCTCTTAAAGTGAATGGGATGATATCCAAAAGTAACATGCCAAGGCTGATCATGCGAGTTTTAAATCACAAATTAAATTGAATTCACAGCCTCACCGGGTCTTCTATGTGCAAGTTAGACGTTGATTAAGAAACAGTGGAATTTTGAGAACTGAAATAAGAACACTTGCGCAAATTCAGATGAATATGAGTCCTTCGAGCCCCCAATATCCACTGTACCTTGCTCACCAGCAGAAGCAATACTTCTTCCCCACCCAATCATGCCAGCTCTGCTTTGTGTGGAGACCCTGCAGTGACCTCCCCGAGATATTTACCTTCAAGAAGATGCCAGATATCCTCATGTTCCATCATAACAATTATCATTGTCTTCTGACCTATTAAAAAAAGCCAAATCCCATCATGCCTCAGGGAGACAAGAAAGTTTAGCTACTTAAATATTTGCAATTTCCTGTTTATGTATAGCTCTAGAAGTCCAGGGAATATGTGTGATAATGGATCCATATAGGAGAAAGCCTAGATCAAACAGAAGGGTTTATTATCATCATGGATTCATTTGCTAGATTTTGAATTCAGTGATCTAATTCAAGAGGATCGATTGAAATCCAATTTCAAAAGAGGCCTACCCTAAGTGTTATCAAAAATCCTTTGACATAATGTAGAACCAAAAAAAATCCAAAGACTTGGAGAGTTAATAATGTTAAAATGGAAATACCATGCATGACCTGTTCATTCACCATCTGCGTTGGCCAAAAGAGACCAAAGAATGTTCCCTTCACTAAGACACAGAGAAGTACATCTGTGATTCAAGCACCAATATCCTTTAAAACACTATAGTGATTGTCTTTTTTTTTTTTTTTTTTTTTGAGATGAGGTCTTGCTGTGTCACCCAGGCTGGAGTGCAGTGGTGGGATCATGTTTCATTGCAGCCTCAACCTCCCAGGCTCAAGAAATCCTTCCACCTCAGTCTCACAAGTAGCTGGGAATATAGGCACCACCACACCCAGCTAATTTTTTTTTATCTTTTGTAAAGATGGGGGTCTCACCATGTTGTCCAGGCTGGTCTTGAACTACTGGGCTCAAGCAATCCTCCCACCTCGGCCTCCCAAAGTGTTGGGGTTACCAGCATGAGCTACTGCACCCAGCTGGTAGGGCTGTCTTATGTAGGAGATACTGCTATAGAAACAGGCTCTCTGAGTTCCGTTGTGATGATAGAATTCTGGAGTGGCAGAGGACAAATGGCAGCAGTAACTGTCTCCCATGTAAGTGGCAGGAATATAGTGGTAATCATCAAGAATGAGGTTATGCATTATGGTCTTCCTAGAATTGAAAGAGATGGACAGAAAAAATGTCAAGAAAAAAAAAGTCCTAAAAATGGTGGACTGATTTGAGTTCTCTCAATGAAAAGTCAGATTTCCTTACCCAATTTCCAGAAACTGATCCAATTTACTGTTTGATCCCATTGAATAAAGAAGCCAGATATCCATGAGGAAGGATCCTATGGCACTGTCCCAAGTATGAATTGTAAACTTCTTGTCTCCTTAAGAAAATCGAAGACATTTGCCAGGGTAATTGTGCACTGGGGAAAAGGAAATATCTAGACTTTGGGAGTATTACTAGACACTGGTTCTTAGAGAGTGTTACCCTTAGGGACACAAAAGGCAACTGTGATCCATTAGTAAGAATAAGGACTTAAGAGGGTCAAGTGATACATGCAGTTTTGGCCAGACTCCATCTTGGCCAAGAGAGTTCGTGAACCCATTCTGTGGTTATTTTCCCATTCCAGAACACAAATTTGGAATACCATTTTGGCAAGTGGCAGAATCTCCACGTTGATTTCCTTATGGAAGGAAGGAACAAGTGAAGTGAACCAAACAGGGAATCAAAAACAATATCACATCCCTGAGGGATTATGTATAAATACCACTATCAAAAACTTGAAAGGTGAAGATAGGGGCAGCAGTGACAGCATAGTTTTAGATCTTGCCGAATCTTCCCATAAAAACATACAGAACAAATTGGTATAAAACCAAACACAACCAATATTTACAACAAAGCTAAGTGATGAGGTATCCCCACAAACCCCAAAATACAAATGGGTGGGCAAAAAAAACCACCAACAGTAACAACAAGATTTACATGTTATCAGCATCTGTGTTGGAGAAATCAGAGGAAAGCAACAATGATGCAACTCATGGACTGAGAATTCCCCAATAAGGCAACAGATACTTACGTCAAGTGCAGCGGCCTGATTTGAGAATAGCAGTAGAAATTCCGATAGTGGGTGAGTGTAAGGGGTCAGGAGTAAGGCCTTCAACGGGCTGGAGCAGCCAAATCTCTCTGAACCCTTGAAACAGGCCCAACAGGACTTCCTTTCAGAACAGAACCACACAGGATAAACTTCTGGGAGTGGAATAGGAGAGGGGCAGGGTAGGAGCAACAGAGTTAAATGAAAAAGAAGGTCCAGATCAAAGTGAAGGAGGGGAACAGAGCTAGGAAATCTCAGGAAAAAAATGAAAAAAAAGAAAGAAAGAAGGAAGGAAAGAAGGAAAGAAAGAAAAAAAGAAAGAAAGAAAGAAAGAAAGAAAGAAAGAAAGAAAGAAAGAAAGAAAGAAAGAAAGAAAGAAAGAAAGAAAGAAAGAAAGAAAGAAAAAGAAAGAAAGAAAGAAAGAAAAAAGAAGAAAGAAAAGAGGGGCTCTATAAAGTGAAAAAAAATCTCAAACAAGCCTCCTTTTAAAAGTTCAATAAAACTAAAACCAAATTTACACTAAAATGGGTAACAAACAAAGTATCAAGATCAAATACCATACAAGGTTTCTATTAAAAGGTGAAGAAAAAGAAAAAGGAAGGAGAAGGAGAAGAGAAGGAGAGGAAAAGACGGATCAGAATAATATCCCTATAGACAATGAAAGCATGTCTGAAAGTCATGCTCAAAAACAGATCAACTTGGGAGGCTGAGGCACGAGAATTGCTTGAACCCAGGAGGTAAAGGTTGCAGTGAGCTGAGATTGTGCCACTGCACTCCAGCCTGGGTGACAGAGCAAGACACCATCTTAAAAAAAAAAAAAAAAAAAAAAAAGCAAAACTGTTACATACTATTTTAAAATGAGCTGAAAAATATTCAGAAAATAATACGATATAAATAAAATTACAAATCAGATTTAGAAAAAACTCAGAAATGGCATAACAGACCTCAAGGAAAAATTACCAATAAAAGGAAAAAACTTTTTTATAAAGTGAAGATTATCATAGGGGAAAAATAAAAGCAAATAAACATGACAAGTAATGCCTTGAAATTGGAGGGTAGAAGGAAGGAAAATTTTACAATAAAAAAGTAATGAGGAAAAATAAAGAATAAAGTCAAGAGAAAGTGACTAATGTTGATGATGGGCAGATAAAATCCAGCATATGGATCACAGGAGTACCTGAAGAAATCCAAAGCAAGGGAACAGATCAGATACTAAAGTCTTTCCTGAAATAAAAAATAACAATATTTGAAATTACTTACTGAAAGAGCGCACTGTGTGCTTAGTAAAATATTTAAAATGGTTGTGCCATTTATATCATTACTGTCTCTCTTTTATAATAAATTATCAGCTGGGTATGGCGGCTCATGCCTATACTCCCAGCACTTTGGGAGGCCAAAGTGGGCAGATCATTGAGGGTTTTTGAGACCAGCCTGGCCAACGTGGTAAACCCTATCTCTACTAAAAATATAAAAATTAGCCGGTCGTGGTGGCGGGTGCCTGTAATCCCAGCTACTTGGGAGGCTGAGGCAGGGGAATCACTTGAACCCAGTGGCCAAGATTACGCCACTGCACTTCAGTCTGGGTGACAGAGCAAGACTCTGTCTCAAAAAAATCAATAAATAAATTTTCTCTGTTTTAATTATTGACGTGGTTTCTGTCTCCTGACTGGACACTGACTGATACAGAAAATGGTACCAGGAGTCGTCCTAGGACATAGACCCTAAGATCTCAAAGACTGGATTTGGAGATTGATTTTTGGTAATGTCTGTGGACTGGAAAAAATGCTCAACTCTTTGTCAATGAAAAGTGGGATTCTAGGTAATCCATGGCATGCAGTGGCATTCACAATTAATAAAAGTATCATTTCTGGTTGATGTGACGAAGTGTCTACTGAAGCATTAAGTCATATTTTAGTAAAATGACTGAGCTTTAAGAAAAAAGAAAAAAATCTTTCAGGCATCTAGGCAAATAGTGCACGTGACTCTAAGGGAAAAAAATTATCTTATCATCAGATTTTTCAACAGCAACTTTTTATGCCAGAAGAAAATGGAGTAACGTACTTAAGATCCTAAAAGAAAGAAAATGTGAGCCAAGGATTCTATATACAGCAAAACAGACTCATAAATATAAAAGGAGCAAGCAAACTGTTATCAACATGCAAGAACTCAAGGAATATTATTCCCATGAGCCCTTCCTAAGAAACCTACTACCTCTGAGCTGACCAATATGGTAGCTACTAGCCACATGTGGCTATTTATATTTTAATTTGAATGAACTAAATGAAGTAAAATTAAAAATTCAATTCTTGCCGGGTGCAGTGGCTCATGCCTGTAATCCCAGCACTTTGGGAGGCCGAGGAGGGCAGATCACAAGGTCAGGAGATCGAGACCATCTGGCTAATATGGTGAAACCCTGTCTCTACTAAAAATACAAAAAATTAGCCGGGTGTGGTGGCAGGCGCCTGTAGTCCCAGCTCCTCAGGAGGCTGAGGCAGGAGAATAGCTTGAACCTGGAAGGCAGAGGTTTCAGTAAACTGAGATCGTGCCACTGCACTCTAGTCTGGTGACAGAGCGAGACTCTGTCTCAAAAAAAAAAAAAAAATTCGATTCTTCAGTCAAACTAGCTATAACTACTATATTCCAGGTGCTTAAGAGCTACATGTGGCTAGTGGCTACCACACTGGACAGTATAGATAGGGAGCAATTCCTTCATCACAGAAAATTCTATGGGACAGCACCATACTAGCTAACAAGCTTCAGACCACCAAAATGATTGGAGAATCATTGACATAAGATCTAACGATGTGTATTAGATGTATATTTAATTGCATAACTAAAACTAAATAAGGGTTAAAAGGGAGGGATTACATTATATGTCTACATAGTCTGTCAAGCTAGATATATAAAAACCATTAAAATGAGGGAGATGGAAATAGCATAGGCAAAATCAAAAATATTTTTAAGTTATGCTTTCAGTAATCTTCATTCATGATGGTGGTACTAGTATTGCTATTCTGAGACTATTATATGTGTTATGTGGGACAAAGCAAAATAGATAATTATAGAATATTCTACTTCCATCTTGTCCTTGAGCAGCAGGATTGCTGATGTGGAAGAAAGGAGATACAGGTGTAGCATAGAAGAGATTAGGTAAAGCAAACCCTATTGCCTGCATCTAAATTGGAAATATTAGTACAAACTAGAAACCATGATCACCCCAGTAATAATAAGCTTCCCTTGGGCCCAGACTGTGGTTTTGAAATACCATTTACCATTTAAGGAAACCATGGATTTTTGGAGAAAATGGCTTACAAGATGTGGCTTGCACCTGTTGACATGCCAGATGTCAAGGAAGCTACCAAAAACCCCGGGATCATGTCACAAAGATTCAGGAGGCAACCTGAAGAGGCTCCTATGGACCAAAGATGGGACAATTTCAGCATCAGTAAAAACTGCAGTAGATTAAAATTCATCAAATATGTTTAAATCCATGAGTTTATAATAATATTAAGGCAAAATGCAATGAATTGTTCACCTTGTGAGGATAAAAAAGAATCCAATTCACTTCCTTCAGAATTAAAAGAAGGAAGTCTTTACCTTGCCTATTCCGTATGAACTGACTAACCACAGGGTACATAAAGAGAAGGGTCTCTTTATAAAATTATTTCAGCTCATATGAAAACAAAGTTATAGAAAGTCACAATTTTAATAATAATTAAATTAATTAATTAATTAATTAATTAATAATAAATATTATAATTATTTATTATAAAATAATTTTAAAATTTATTAAAAAATAATAAAAAATAAATAATTAATTAATTAAATAATAAAATTAATTATTAAATTAATAATTAAATTAAAAACCTCTAATAAATAAATGAGTCTAGGCCTTGAGCATCACTTGCTGCTAAAATCATAAAAAGAGCAAAAATCAGATAGATATTATATGCCTTCTGATGAAAGAACATCACCTATCGTATTGCCAGGGGAATTGAATTTGAGTCCAATCAAGCCTCTGGATCCAGCTGCCAATTCACAGAAAATCAGAGAGTAGAGAAACACATTGAATTGCTCCATGCATATGCAATTTAGAACTGTAAGACATTGGGAAAGATTTAAGACTTTGGGAAACTCTACAGTTCAAATGGGCTAGTATAAATTGTAAGAAAAAAAAAAAGTAGGCACAGAGAAGGAGCCTTAGGTTAAAAGTGACTGAAACATATAAACTTTAAAATGGGGATGATTAAACTATAATATTTAATGATGCACACTTAGATGATAAAAACTTTAAAAATGCAAGGAAGTGATCACTTCATAGAATTTAAGATCACTGTTACTTTTGAAGGGAAAGAGAGAGCTGTGATTGGGATGTGGCATTTAGAGGCTTCTGGGGTGGCTGGTAAACTTGAATTTCTTGACTTGTTGGTTACAACGATGTTCACCTTAAAGTAATTCAATAAGCTATGAAAAATAAGATTTGAGTCAGGCGTGGTGGCTCACGCCTGTAATTCCAGCACTTTGGGAGGCTGAGGAAGGCAGATCACGAGATCAGGAGATCGAGAAAATCCTGGCCAACAAGGTGAAACCTCGTCTCTACTAGAAATACAAAACTTAGCTGGGCGTGTTGGCACATGCCTATAGTCCCAGCTACTCAGGAGGCTGAGGCAGAAGAATCGCTTGAATCTGGGAGGCAGAGGTTGCAGTGAGCCAAGATTGCACCACTGTACTTCAGTCTGGTGACAGAGTGAGACTCCCTCTCAAAAACAAATAAATAAATAAGATTTGAAAGATGAAAGATGCTGAAGTCATGATTTTTGTCATAGCCCCATTTAATTCACCACTATGGCCATTGCTAAAAATGTACGGGTTTGTTTTGCTTTGTTTTGGTTTTTAGAGACAGAGTATCACTTTGTCGCCCACACTGGAGTGCAATGGTGCCATCATAACTTACTGCAGCCTCAAAACTGCAAGCAATCCTCGTACTACAACCCTGGGTCCAAGCAATCCTCGTACTACAACCCTGGTTCCAAGCAATCCTCGTACTACAACCCTGGGTCCAAGCAATCCTCGTACTACAACCCTGGGTCCAAGCAATCCTCGTACTACAACCCTCCAAGTAACTGGGACTACAGGTGTGAGCCACTGTGCCTGGCTTGAGTTTTCGAGAATGACAACAGATTCTCTTAAGTTTAGTTATGTGGCGCGTGTCAATTGCAATTACTTTTTCCAATATGTTCTCTTTACTAGAGTAAATCAACACAGCCTTGGCACCTGGAATGCAATTATTGATCTGATAAATACTTTGTGCTCTATCCCAATGAGCAGAAAATACCAGAAGAGTTCACTTTCATCTGGCAGGAAAGCAGTTCACCTGCACTGTTTTACCTGAGGACCACAGCAACTCTGGCTCTGTAAAAATTTAGCCAACAGGCCATTGATCGCCCCCCAATCCCATGGGACATCATGGCAGTTTCGTACATTAATGGTATCGTATCCTTAAAACGCTGTCAATAAGAAGCAGCTGTAATCCTAGATGCCTTGATAAAATGCATCAACATGAAAGGGTCTGAAGGAAACCTCACAAAAATCCAAAGCTCTGCCACCTAAGTACAGAGATGCTCAGACAGCATCTTAGGATTTTGGAGCAACTCACACCACAGTTGGATAAGCTGCTGGATCCATTTATCAAATAACACCTAAGGCTGCCAGCTTTGATTAGGTACCCAAGCACATGACAACTCTCCGGCTGGTCCGGGATGCAGCGTATCTAGCAGAATCATGGCACTCAAAGTGTGCACGACAGATGAGGACGCTGGACAGATAGCTCCAAGAGAATAATCAGAATACAGGCACCTGGGGGTTAGAGCAAAGCCAAAAAAATTTATGATCAACTAGATCAGGAACTCAGCCACTCTTCCACAAATACATAGTCTCTTTTTAAGAAACATCTATGTTTTCACTAATAGAGACTAACTGGCCATGGGATACCAAGGGACCATGCAATCTGAGCTGCCTGTTATTCACTGTGTATTATCTAACATGTCAAGCCATCAAATTAGGCATGCATAGCAATACTCCAAAATTAAGTGGAAGTGTGGGATGTGAGAGTGTACTAAGGGAGGTGGTAAAGGCAGTAGTGAGCTGCGGGTCACTCACGCTCCCAGTGCACCTATTCCAGTGGGACTGTGGCCTCCTCTTCAGCTCACTCTGAAAGCTTTGTGGGCAATCACTTACAAAGAGTAACTTGAGGAACAAAAAAACAATCTGCAGGACCATACACCAGCTAAAAGTGGACCGCCCTACTTAAGGGAGACTCTGAAGGACAGTAGAAAAAGGTATTATAGGCCGGGCGCGGTGGCTCACGCTTGTAATCCCAGCACTTTGGGAGGCCGAGGCGGGCGGATCACGAGGTCAGGAGATCGAGACCATCCTGGCGAACACGGTGAAACCCCGTCTCTACTAAAAATACAAAATTTAGCCGGGCGCAGTGGCGGGCACCTGTGGTCTCAGCTGCTCCGGAGGCTGAGGCAGGAGAATGCCGTGAACCCGGGAGGTGGAGCTTGCGGTGAGCCGAGATCACGCCACTGCACTCCAGCCTGGGAGACAGAGCAAGACTCTGTCTCAAAAAAAAGAAAAGAAAAAGGTATAATTCTTTTAGTAGCAGAACTTCAAGTGGTATATATGTCTGTCCCCTTTGCCTGGAAGGAAACAGATAAGGTACATATCTACAGCAATTTGTGGCTAGTGCTGAATGGTTTAGCTATATGGTTAGACTTGGGAGAAACAAGGTTGGAGGGTGGTAACAAGAATGAATGGAAGAGCGTTTTAATAATGGATCTCATAGAATGGCCCCAGAGTGTAGGAATATTTTTATCCTGCATGGATGTTCATCAAAGGGCACCCACTGCAGAGGAGGTCTCAACAACAGTAGGAAAAGGATGATCTGATCTGTATCAGTCAGCATCTTTCCTACTCATGCCAGAGCTTGTTTATTGTGTTCACAAATAAAGTGTCCATAGCAGTAGAGATGGCTGCTAGTCGTGGGTTCAATAACATAGAAAGATTTCTCCTCTCATCCTGTTGGGTCTGGATACCACTGATGCTGAGTGCTTAGTCTTCCGAGTCAGAGACTCAGTTTAGCCCTCTCTGTGATACCATACCCTAGGGAGACCACAGAGCCACCTGGTTTCCTCAGTAAAATAGAAATTTGTTCTAGAGGGCCATGCGCAGTTGCTCATTCCTATAATCCCAACACTTTGGGAGACCAAGAGGGGGTGGATCACTTGAGCTCAGGAGTTTGAGACCAGCCTTAGCAACATGGTGAAACCCCATGTCTATCAAAAATACAAAAATTAGCTGGGCATGGTGGCACGCATCTGTGGTCCCAGCTACTCTGGAGGCTGAGATAGGAGGGTCGCTTGAGCCCAGGAGGTAGAGGTTGCAGTGAGCCAAGATCGCATCACCGCACTCCAGCCTGGGTGACAGAGTGAAACTCTGCCTCAAAAATAAATAAATAAATCTGTTCTAGGTATGGATTTACCTCGAGTAAAGGTATTATCACCAAACTCTACCTTAAGAAGAGTTGGACAGTGATGTTTAAGGGAGGGATGAAGGATAGGAAGATCGACCAGGCCTGACAGCTCATGCCTGTAATCCCAGCACTTTGGGAGGCAGAGGTGAGAGGAATGCTTAAGATGAGGAGTTCAAGACCAGCCTAGGCAATGTAGCGAGACCCCTCCCCCAACCCCCATCTCTACAAAAAAAATGTAAAAATTAACCAGGTGTGGTGGTACACCCTGTCATCCTGGCTACTCACGAAGCTGAGGCAGGAGGATTGCCTGAGTCTGGGAGGTCAGGGCTACAGTGAGCCATTACCATGCCACTGCACTCCAGGCTGGGTGACAGAGCAAGAGATTCTACCTCAAAAATAAATAAATCAATAAGGATAGGAAGATCAAGTACAAAGTACCATTTAAAAAAAACCCAAAAGCTACTTAAAGTCAGGTTATATCTGCCAGGTGCTACCACAATCCCTGTAACCTCCCTGCTGTTGAACTTCTCATACTTCATAATGATGGAAACTCATGAGAACAGGTGCAGTGTCTCTGTTGCTTGCCATTTTATTTGCTAGTTCTTAGCACTGTTCCAGGGACGTAGGAGAGCTCAATAGATATGTACTAACTGTTTTCTGAATCTCATACATTTTAATATTTATTTGCTACTACTTAGCACTGTGCCTGGGACATAGGAAAGTTCAACAGATATATGATAAATGCTGAATTTCTTATATATTTTAATATTTATCATAATGCTTTTAAAATATTTTGGTCTATGCAGGTGCTCAACAGACACTTGTTAAGAGAGAAAAAAAAAAAGATTATAATCAACTATGTCAGGAGTCAGAAAACTACAGCCTGTGGGCCCGCCACCTGTTTTTGTACTGCCCACGAGCTACGAACGGTTTTTACATTTTTAAAAGGTTGGAAAAAATCAAAAGAAGAATAATATTTCACAATGCATAAAAGTTATCTGAAATATAAATTTTAGTGTCCATAAATAAAGTTTTATTGGAAGACAGCCACACTTATTTGTTTACACGTTATCTAGGGTGATTTTGCACTACAACAGCAGAATTGAGTCATTATGACAGAGATCACATGGCCTGCAAAGCTGAAAATATTTACTATCTGGTCCTTCACAGAAAAAGTTTGCTGACCCCTGAGCCAGATCTTCCAAAGTAGAAAACACAACAGTTTTTAAGAAGATGGTTAATATAGTGTTGTTTCCTTCTTTTGCCCAATATCACTCCTTCACCCCAATGTCTACTAAAGAAAACAAACTGGTTTTCTTATATTTCATGGCTCTGAGGTGAGGTTTATTCTGAAACTTGCCAGTACCCATAGGCTCCTCTTGGCCGTGTTTGAAATATTTAGATACACAGTAGCCAAGATAGATAAATGCACACAGAGAAATGGAAGGAGAATGACTGAGAACATCAGAGGAAAAGATGGAACACCACACTTGGGTGCACTGAATCCATAAAGGAAATTTTTCTTCTGTCAGTATCAATTCAAAACTATGTAATTAAAACTATCTTTATTATAGTGAGATGTTTATTGTGATTACTGACAGAATTGTCTCAAAACTGATATTTACTGTAGTAGGGTTTGACCTGTATTTGGCGAAGCTATGTTTTAAAATAATACATTGAGATTCACCAAGGAACCATCAACTCTTCCCAAAGATAGAAATTGAAGTTTCTTTTCCTGAAATAATTATTTCATTAAATGTTACAAGTTGATATGTTTTAGTTATTTAACTTCTTCAGCAGTCTCTGCAAAATGCATCATTCCATCTCTCTACTATTCATCTGGAGGAAACATGTGCTAGTAACTGATTTCCCTTTATTTTTCTCTACATTCCAGATTCTTTATCGTTTAACTTTATTACAGGCAAGCAGAGCTTGGTCCATATTAGAGTGACAAAGACTATTTCCTTAATTACTGTACAGAGATAATAGCATTTATTCTGGCAGTTCCCATGTTATTCAATCAGGTAAGATCCAATACAAAAAAAAAAAAAAAAAAGCTGATTTGCCAAAAGGGAGATTAGCAGAACTGCCTACAGTCACATTCTATTTTTTGAAGTTTACGACTTTCAGGGAGCACTTCTTATTGGAAGTCCTATTTAAAAATTATGGAAGGATTATGATACTAGCGTCCACCTTATAGAGGAAAACAAGGAAGGCAAGTGGGCCATTTTAGAAATCACAACTTTTAAGCTAATTGCAATTTTGAAAGTAAACCTAATGGTACTGCAGAAAACAAGAAGAACAACTCTAATGTAATCCTGGCAGCATTGTGATTTCAAACTGCTAAACCATGCAATGTATTTAATTTTCCTTTGTGTGGGCTTGCATATTTACCTTCACCAAGGATATTTCTCTGTTTCGTGGTTATACATTGCAGCACTCATGATTGATGAATTATTGTCAAGGACAAACTAAGGCTCTTGCTTTTTACCAAAACGACTTTTTATAAAACACAAAACTTTTCCACAGGAGAAATGCAGATTCAGCATTATGCATTTTCGTTAACAGGTTTAACAGGATGGCCTACTACAAATGGTGAATAAAACGAGAGCAAACTTGGGAAAGCAACTGCAAAGGTAAGATTGAATTAAGGGTAAATATATGCAAATTGTCCCAGCCCTAACGCTATCTTCTGAGGAAAATGCCAACACGACTGATTATTTTTTGGAATTTAAAATGGCAGTCACCCAATTGTTTTGCCCTTTACTGTGATCACTAGAAGGAAATACTTCTAACCCAACCCAAAATGTCACTTCTAAAGAAAAATTATGTACATATTCCCACAGTAACCATAAAGCATGGTAATATTTTGTTTTATTTTACTTCTTTATCTTTTCAAGCTGTTAAGACAATTTCTTTTTTGTTTTTTAAATTTTTAAGATAGATATTGGGTCTCACTATGTTGCCCAGGCTAGTCTACTCCTGGGCTTAAGCAATCCTCCCATCTTGGCCTCCCAAAGTGCTGGGATAACAAGCATGCACTACCATGCCCTACATCCCCAACAACCCGCTTCTAGGGTTCCTTGTAATCCTATCTACAGAATCGTCCAGAAATTCTCACTGAGTCCATTTCAACACCCGAAAAGACATGCAAAGTACAGGTACTTCTCTGTAATGTGATATACATCCTCTTGGTTAAAGTGTTTTAAAGTATCTCAGGAGTTAACTTACAAATTTCATAAATAAATACTGTAGTTCAAGTTTGGCCTCAAAAAATAAGAAAGGATACATGAAAGAAAACAAAAAGATCTGATGGAAATAGGGAAAAAAAATTATTATTTGTTCATCCTGAGTGGTGGGTACAGAGATGTCTGTCATTTTCTGGTTTTCTGTATTGGAAGGCTTCATAACTTTAAAATTTGTTTTTCTAAGGCCAAGGAAAGCTAAAGAAGTTACCAGGTGCTCAAATTCTAAATGAAGAAATGAGAAGGAATAGGGAAAATTGCACTGCATTTTTCTTTTTCAGGGGTAGTAAATTGAAGAAAACGCTGAACTGCAGTTGCATCGAAGGGACAATGATCTAGGGGGTCCCTGGGAGCAGTATTCCTATTCCACTGAAGGAGGTGAGCCAAGATACTTATAAGCTCTAGAGAACCTTTAACACAGGAAGCTATTTATCATAACAAGCTTGGTTGATACTGTTCCCATACTGAACCAATTAGGTTCGCCTGTTTCGTCATACTTCATAACTTGGGATGATAGGTTTCCAAGTATGGTACAGTGTAGTAATTGAATTTTGATCAAACACACATGGCCCATAACCCAGTATGTGAAATTTTCAGAACAGTTCACAGCTTTTAAATATCCAGTCAACATGTTGCCAAAAGTACAGGATGTACTTGATGCAAGGGGGAGAGAAAGGGGAGGGCTGAATCTTGGTAGAGTTGTAAAACAAATATTTTTGTTCTTGTTCTCTTCTTATTTTTCAAATAGCAGTGGGGAAAGGCCATGGGATATCATATCAAAACTCAAGTCTTCCCCTTGCTTGTTCCATGTGCATAAACATCCTTAAGTCTCATTTCAGATCAGCATTTTCTTTTGCATGAAACTCTTTTCACGTCACAGGCCTGTTACACACGACCTGCTAGCATTCTCCTTCCAGCACTATCCAAAAAGTATTTCTTGACAACCTACTATATGTTAGGCACTAGGTCTCTTGGTAAACTCTTTTGAACAAGGAGACATGTTCCCTGCCTTTGTTTGATCTACTGTGGATGGAGAGAAGGACATAAAATACATAAAAACATCAATAATTTTTTACAATTGCAACCGCTAATAAGTAATGTGAAGGAAAAATAGGGCATCAGGAGTAACAACAATGGGGATGTGATTTATCCAGAAGGGATGAAGTGGAAAGGAGTAGCATGAACTGCATTTCCAAGGAAGTGCCATGTATGTTGAATTCTGAAAGATGAGAAGTGATCCAAGGGAGTGAACACTGAGAGAAAGTATTCCCAAAAGAAGTAGGCAAGTAAGCATATGGATAGGTCTTGAAGTAGGCAAGAGTTTGGCAAGTTCAAGGACCTGAAGTCTAGTATATTCAGTGAGAGAGCCGCTAAAAAGATAGTGGGGGCCAGACCACACAAGGCCATGCAAAGGATTATGCAAAGTGCAATCACTGAAAGCTGGTAAGCCAGGGAATGACATGATGGGAGGCAGGCAAGACTAGAAGCAGAAAGACTAACTAGAAGGCTTTGGCAATCGTCCAGCTGGGAAGTGATAATGGCTTGGAACACAGCAATAGCAAGGATGGAGAACAGTGGGCAGATCTGGGAGATATTTTGGAGAAGAACTGACATGATTTGGTGATAACGGGATGTGGGAAGTGAGGGAGAGGGAGGTTCCAAGGACATTTTCAGGTTTCTAGTTTGAAAGACTTAATGAATAAAGTCTAATGAATAACAACTTGTTAGTATAACCCGCAAGACTACACCAAAGCAGTAGGAGAGCCACACAACTTTCACAAGCGCCTGTGTCTGCAGGGGTGCTCTGCTCTCTTTGGATTCTGTAGGAACAGAGGCATTAATCAGGTGCTGGGAATACAGAAATTTTCCACCAACACGCTCATCCAACTTTCCTTTACCATAAGCCAGAAGAATGTCTCTGAGCTACGAACATCAGACTTTAATATAAACTTTAAAATCTTACTCTTAGCTCTGCGGACATGGTTATAGGTGTCTGGCAATTGAACTAGGAGAGCCTGAAAGTAAACAAATTGTCCCTTGGAAATTGATGTAAAAACCAAGCATGTTTCTTTATACATTCAACAGATTTTACTGAGCATCTTTAACCTGAGAAGTATGAGGTAAATTAGATGTGTTCCCTGCCTGGGCAAGGAGTATATTCTGTTAGTGGAGAAAGAGGCATACCAAGATGTGCGTAGCACTATTATGCAGTATGTAGTATGCCACGTAGATCTAGCAAGAGAACGACATTGAACAGATGATGGGGAGGGGGTGGAAATCGGTGCATGGGCATGGCTATGAAAGATTTCAAAGAGGCTGTATTCGAGACAAGCCTTGAAAGACCAACAAGAGTTTACTAAGCAGACGAAGAGGATGGGGGAGAAATTCCCCAAGGAAGAAACAGCACAAGCAAGGGCACGAGGGTCCTGAAGAGCATTGGGTATTTGGGGCTAAAGGGTAAAAGAGCAGAGTGTCTGATTCCAGATTAAAATGTCATCCCTCTATTCTGAAATCTGAAAAACACTAGCAGCTTGATTTATCCGCAGTCACTTGTGCCAGGTAGAGAATCCTAATTCGTGTAGGCCCAAACCAACAAGAACCTCTTGATGCAATTGCTGCCTGAATATTGCAGTGTTCGTGGGAGCTTTGAGTTTACCTATCCAGATGGGAGAAACTCTTTCCCGAAATTCATAAGCAGTCCCGCCAAGGGACTTCTTCCGAAATTCACAACTCCGCCAAGGCTACGGGACCCAGCTTTCTGAGGCGCCTAGAAAGACATGGCAGTGGCCCAAGGTGATGCTGATGTGGGCTGGCGAATGCACACAATAGAATGTCTGTGACATTTAATCTCATTCTGGCAAACTGGTGCAGCTGCCCTTGTACAACAAACGGGAAGGCATAGTGAGTGACCACCACCAAAAACAAACAAACAAAACAAGTGTGTGCGTGCGTGTGATCTTCAAAATGTAATAGCTATTCAGACAGTCCTTAGAGAAGGAATTGGCAGCTTCGGCCTCCAAGACTGCTCCCCCACCTGTCTCCAGGCACTGCAAACACAGCTGTGTAAGAAGGAGACAGTCAACGCTTCCAAGGAAAGAAATAGTGCAGTCTTGGGGGTGGGGTGATGATGACAGAACCTTTCTCACAAACCCACGTGGGACAGGGCCTTGTCTAGCAACTGCAAAAATAATCGAGTAGGACGTGGTCAAGCTCTTTATAAAACTTCATGTTAAGTAAAATCATTCAAGATCCAACTCAATGGCCACCTTAAACCCATGTTTTGAAAGCATGAGACAGAGCACACGATTCACGCTCAAGGGAGAACGAGGTAGCATGCATTCTGGCAAGACGCACATTCAGGTTTGCTCCCTGTATCAAGATGAGACCTAAAGAAGATTTATGCACTGTCATAGAACTTGTAGTTCCTCACACAAAACACAGAACTTCCTGGGAAGGTGCCTAGAAACTTCTTTATCTGTATTTCCCCAGGCTGCAAAGTGCACACATTTTTAAAGTTCAACTCTTAAAAAAAAAAAAAAAGAAAGAAAAAAAAGTCAACAGAGGAAAGATTTCAACAGACGCCGGTCCAAATGTTAGCAATTCTAGAGTGGTCAGGGGTTTGCCGCTCGCAAAAGTAAGGGGGAAATTAGAAGAAGGAAAGAAGTCGTTTTCGAAGATGAAAACCAAAGCAAGGAGGTATTTTTGGTATCATTTTAATCACAAAATAGCACGAATGCGGTCTGTGCCTGTGCGCTACCCAAACGCCGATTTGAATACCACTGAACGCTAGTTTGAAAATTTCCATTTTTGTAATTTGCTTTCTTTTGTTAAGCCAAGACTTGAGAGAAACCTGGCAGCCGTCTCCAAGTCTGGCACGATTTCACCTCAGACGCACTCGGTTGGTTTGGATGTTGAGGGAGACCGCACAAGAGAGAGGGAAAAGGAGGAAGAGAGCTGGAGAGCAAAGCTACCGCTCGGCGGCCGCCGCAGAGAGCAGGCCCGGGGCCTCTCAGCCAGGGGATCTGGCTCCACCTACAGGAATCAGAAGGCAAACCTAGTAGACGCCTCGGCGTCTGCAGGAACCCGGTGGGGGCTGGGGGGAACTTTGATAATTGCCTAGAGCATATCCTAGCCAATAGGAATGGGGGTCGGTGGAAGTGGTAACGATTGGGAAGCAGGGATTTCCATGACCAGATCACCCACAGTCATATCAGATTCAGCGATTCTTACTTGGAGGAGAAAAGATATCATGTCACCTCCTGTGACCTGGAACCTATGACTGGTTCCAGGTAAACCACATTTGAATGCAAAGGCAGCACCTCGTCCCAGGACAGGCCCAGCACATAGCATGCTCAGGCAATAACATTTCAATGAATGAATGAACTGAATAATCCAATCTATCAAACAACAGAAACCTAATATGATAAAAAGAAACAACGCCCCCTACACACCCCAACACTGTTTTTCAGGTATATGTATGAGTTGCCACGCATTTTTGACGGCTGATAATTGCTACAAAAATCCTGCACCACGTAGACTAGTCGTGTTCCACCTCCGATGTGCCAGAGCAGTGACTGAGAACCACCGATTTCATCCCATGCCCTCATTTGCCAACGAACAAATAGAAGCTTGAAGAGGTTAAATGCCTTTTCCCAGGTCAACCAGTTTGTTGGTGATAGAACTGGTTTGGGGCTACATTTTCCTGACCTGTCTGGTGTTTTTTTTCTAAAGGCAGGAGACTCAGTTTGCATTGGCCTGCTGAATGCCCTCAGCCAACTGGCTCTCACAGGAGGAAGTTAGCTTCCCCCACCCACCTGTTTGCCTGTCCCTGGGCTTCTGCCCCAGCTTCTGCTCTGGACCACAGCCTTTGCTCATGCTGCCGTATTCCAAAAATCAAATGCTGCCTGGAGCTAATGCCAATGGTTGCTAAACTTATGAATTCATTTCCTAAAGCCTAAGGGACAGAATCTTTGAGCATGTGGGTTAGTAAGCTACAAACAGGCAGGTGCTTTGTTTTGGCAACACAAATGTCTTATATACAATATCTCCTCCATCTATTTACCCAAAGCACTTAATAAGCAGTTACTGAGTTTCCCAATGATAGTTATAGAAGAAGATGTTATTTACCAATTGAAAAGGAATTTTTGCCATAGGCAGTTAGCACTCAGTTTCCAGATGAAAAGGTGAAGATCCTTCTGGGAAGTGAGATGCTGTGTACATTATGTGAGATGAATATGATCCAGGGAAAGATGGGGATTAGCAGATCCAGATTCTTTTTTTTTTTTTTTTTTTGAGACAGAATTTCACTCTTGTTGCCCAGGCTGGAGTGCAGTGGCGTGTTCTCAGCTCACCACAACCACCGCCTCCCGGATTCAAGCAATTCTCCTGCCTCAGCCTCCACAGTAGCTGGGATTACAGGCACCTGCCACCATGCCCGGCTAATTTTGTATCTTTAGTGGAGACGGGGTTCCTCCATGTTGGTCAGGCTGGTCTCAAACTCCCAACCTCAGGTGATCCACTCACCTCGGCCTCCCAAAGTGCTGGGATTAGTGGTGTGAGCCACTGAGCCTGGCCTAGCAGATCCAGATTCTAACCACAGCCTATCTATAAAATGGAACTAATATTGTCTTGACCTCTGAATAGATTAAAAATTAAGCATTCTTATTAATCACAATATTAATAATGACACTGAACTATTACTAAGTGCTTACTACATTCCAGGCTCTCAAATGACCACTTTACATGCATTGTCTAACTTATCCTCAGAGCAACCCCATACAAGTGGCAATTATTACCCCCATTTTACAGAACAAGAGAATGGAAGCTCAGAAGGGTTAAAATACTCACCTATGGTGACAGTTTACAGTGGCTAAGGCCAGTGGTGGGAGCCCAACTCCTATCTGACTCGGGACTTCAAAACATTATGTAACACAATAAATGCCTATTAGCTGATTCTATGCCAGTGGCATTCAAATATCAATCTCTAGTTCTGAGCTTTCAAAGGAACTCCGTGCTTCTATTCCCAAATGCTCAAAGAATATCATTAATTATCTATTCCACTATTGTCTCAAACTTAAAAGGGCCTAAGCCAACCTCTTTCCTTCCTTTCATAAGCATTTACTGAGAGCCATTCATGTTCAAACCTCCATGGTTTGGAATCTAGGGCAGTGGTTCTCAACTGGAGTGATTTTGCACTCCAGAGGACATTTGGTAATGTCTGGAGACATTTTTGGTTATCACCACTGGGGCTGTGGAGTGCTACTAGCATCTAGTGAGTAGAGGCCAGGAATGCAGCTGAATGTTCTGCAATGCACACAGTAACTCACCCCTCAAAAGAATTATTTGGCCCAAAATGTCAATAGCTCTGAGGTTGAGAAATTCTGGTTTAGGAATATAAGGATGAATTAGATAGCTATAATCAATCATCTGATGTAAGAGATATACATATACATTTTAAGCACGAATTTGACCTAGATATCTGTGTGATGACAAGGGGTCCATCAAGAGCTATGAGGTTTACTATAGGCTGGAGAAGTCTTAGTGGAGGAAGTGGCACTTAAGCCAGGCATTAAAGGAGAGATAAGATCTGGATTCTGGATAAAAAAGAACAAACAGTGTGCAGGGTGTGGGTGTACATGAAGAATGTTGGTTTATTTTAATTGGAGTGGAGGAGGTGTGAAGAGGAGTAGTGGAGAAACGGGTGTAATGTTTTGTTGGGGCCAGACCAATGGGCCTGAATGCAAAGAGAACTTCGGACTTTAGGTGTAAGTAATAAGCAATCTAACATTTTCACATGGGGTGTAATATGATCACCATGTTCTAGGGAGATGAATCTAGCAGCTGAATAAAAAATGGATTGCAGAGAGTAAGGAGCTGGAGACAAGAAGACATGTTATAACACTATTGCTACAGATTTTGCTATTTTAAAATAAACCACTTAGCTATTTTTGTTATTATTGGTACCAATCAATAATTGAGTGATTATTGTGATTTAGGACCTAAGCTAAACACAATATATATATAATCTTACTTAATGTTCCTCACTTTCATAATGATTTCCCCATTATATAGATAAGGTAACAGGGTCTTAGACTGGATAAGAAAGTGGCAGAGTCAGTTTGGAGTCCAGCTCTGACTACCAAAGCCTTTGCTCCTTACTACTTTGTGTGCTGGGCATATGATCTGGATTCTTAACCTCTTGATCAGACCAGACTGTTCTCATTTATAAGGTGGGCAATAAAACCAAACAGCTCAGACCCCTACTGGGAATGGGACAGTCTAGGACAAAAAGCCTCAGGAAATCTGCTCCTCCTTGGAGGCTGGAGCTAACTGTAGGGATAAAAGGAGTGTTTCTCTGGGCTTTGGGGGGTGTGGAGAGCATAGGCATATGTCCTATTACAAATACACCTACAAAATAGCTTCCTTAAGTCTATTTTAAGTCTGTTCCTCCCAAGGAGATGGAAAGTAAGAATGAAAATGGGCACAATCTGAGACATCTGAATAAAAAATCAGATTTCTCATGTCAGGCCTCTCTTGCCTTGATGAGGTTGCAAGCAGGGGATATGAAGCGCGGAATAGAAGGGCTTTGACTCCAAAATTCCTTGTTGACTTGGCTCCTGATCAGATTGCTAACTAGGTTCAGGTGTGAGCTCCAGTTTTGTTTCAGAGACCGTTGGCCACAGGTGGGGAAGGAGAGGAAAGGCGTCAAATGTATCTGTAGTCAGAGTGGGTGGCAGCACTGGAATTGGAGGGTGTGCCGACAAAGGTATGGCCATACGTGCCTGCTGGCACCAAGTGGCAGTGACAGGCCTCTAGTGGGCCTGCAACTAGGGTGTGTTTGGTGACCCAGGACTCCAGCTTTTGTTGTGGAAGAAGATTCATTACAAGGAACAAGAGAAGGAAAGGACCAAAACAGTGGCCACCACTGAGCACCCAACGACCAGTAGATGAATTACATGTGAGAACCTCCTTGAATTCTCCCAGAACTGTCAGCTAGAAAAAGATGGTGGACATACTCACAGAACAGGCAAGGCAGAGCCAGAGAGACACTGTTTGATGGCCATCTCTGCTGTTCTACCTGACTTCTTCCAATACAGGATAATCTTGAAACTATTTTGGAAAGTTTGTGATCTATAATTTAAAGATCAAACACTGCAGAATTTCAAGATTCCAATTATTCTTTCTAAAATCCCACAAATTATAGAAACGTAAGTTCTTGCCACACCTCTTAGATTTTGACATTCTAATAAATGTACTTTTAAAAAATATCAGGATACAGACTCTCTCTCTAGCCTTGATTTCCTCAAGGTCAATGATTAAATCTGCAGCACTGGGCTCAGGAGGCTCTCAAGAAGTTTCTGCCAGGTTTAACAGGGTGCAACGTTTGCCCAAACCATCAAGAATATTCACTACATGAATTAATATAATTTTAATCCAACTTTTACTTTCACCTAGCAATAAAAAATAACCTTATGCATCAATATGCCTATTTTCACACAGCCTTTGTCCACAGTCTGTAAGTTGTCCTAATACTAAGACCAAATGCCAATAAGCAAATGTCTTTCCCTTTAGAAAATCTGGAAGAGGGAATCACACTAAAACATACTACTCAGAAGGATCTGTTCCACTGGTTTTGCTGGTAAAAGTGGCATAATTAGGCCTCTTCAAACCGAACAGTGTCCTGAGAAAGAATGAAAACCAGAAATCCAGATTCTCATTGATAAGGCCTTTTCTCCATTCTGTTGCCCTTCATGAGCTATTCTTTATGGAAATGAAGCTTGAGACTAAAAGCACTGTTATCAAGACATGAGGGTCTTCAGACAACTGGAAACATTCCTGGTCAATTCACACACCCCACACCTCAAACCCTCTTGCTTGAATCCAACCTGGTAGATAATATATTACCCAACATTGAAGTATCAGGTTGGCTTTGAATCCCTATTGAATGTCTACTATGCAGTCAGTAAGCAGTTTCAAGTTATAGAGATTAAGAAGAAAGGCCCTAACATTTGGCTTATAAGCTAGTTGAAGAAAACATAGTGTATGCGGAACAGTGGAAGACAATATTCCTTCCTCAAACACTACTGAGTGCCTACTTTGAGCTAGGCCCTGTGCTAGACAATAGGGGTGCCAAAAGTAAATTGATTCCATTTTGTTCAATTCAACTCATTATTCATTCGGCATTTATTGATTGAATGCTTTTGTACTAGACCACTGCTTTTCAAACCTTAACGCATATGTGAATCACCTGTGGGTTCTGATTCAGTAGGTCTGGGATAGAGCGTGGGAGCCGGCATTGCTAGCAAACTCATAGGGTGTGTGGATGCTGCTGGCCTGTGAACCACACTTTGAGTAGTAAAGGACTGTACAATATCCTAGTCCCTGGCTATACAGAGGCAAATAAAATAGCCATGACTCTTGCCATACTGAAGCTGATATGCTAACAAGGAATGTAAATATCAAACAAGGAAGTAGAGTCAGCGCTGTATTTCCGCAGGTTCCACATTCATGTATTAAACCAGTCACAAATTGAAAACAGCCAGAAAAAACAACCACAAAAAATAACACTGCAACAATAAATAATAATATAAATAAAAAATATAATATGGCAACTTATTTATATATTATTTCCATTACCTTAGGTATTATGAGTAATGTGGAAATGATTTAAAGTATACAGGTGCCCTCTGTCAATGACATTCTGGCAAAAATTATATATATTTTTTAAAGGTAAAAATGTAAAATTAGATACGAGAGTAAAAAATTTTTTAATAAAATAAAAATAAAGTATGCAGGAGGATGTGCATAGGTGATAAGCAAATACTATGCCATTTTACGTAAGGGGCTTGAGTATCAGAAGATTTTTTTATCCGAGGGGGTCCTGGAACCAATCCCCTGAGGATACTGAGGGAGGATGTTTCAATAAAATACAATGTTAGAGGAAGTCCAAAGTTATGTTGGCAGCATTGTGTGAGGGCACCTAACTTCATCCACAGATCAAAAAAACTCTCCTGAGGAAATGATGTTTAGATTGACAAGAATTTACAAATAGTAAAGGAAGGAAGACTATTTCAGACAGAGGGAACAGCATGTCTGAAGGCATGAAGGTGAGAGAAAATTTAGATATTTAACAAATATTTACTGAGTTTTCCCATTGCCAGGCTCTGTACTGGGTGGAAGACCCTGGCACAGGGGAGACTACACCAGGGGACAGAGATATGGGAACAGATGACTTCAAAATAATGTGGCAGGAGCTCTAACAGTGGTCAGCACCGGGCACCAGAGGAGCACTGAAGAGATTGCCTAACCCATCCCAGAATGGATGGTATTGGAGCTGAGCCTTGACAGACGAGGGAGAATAAAGAAGAAGAAGAAGACGTGGCAAGGTGGGAGACCTGGTCCTTGCCTCCATGGACATAGTCTAGCAGGGAAGTTGGCAAGCTGACTGTATAATACTAATTATAGTGCAGTACAATGAGTGTCTGAGAACAGTGCCTAGCACATCGTAGGCACTTATTAAATATCTGTTGAGTAAATGAAGGTATAAATGCTGTATAATACTTATAGTGCAGTACAATAAGTGTCTGGGAACAGTGCCTGGCACATAGTAGGCACTCATTAAATATGTGTTGAATACATGAAAATATAAATGCTGTATGATACTGATTATCATAGAGTACAATACGTGTCTGGGAACAGTGTCTGGCACATAGTAGGCATTCATTCAACATGTGTTAAATGAATGAATTTATAAATGTTGTGCTAGTGGTAGATACAATCTTGTAGTCCTTGAAACAATTGGGTACTAAATTAAGAGTTACCAACTCCAAGCGCCCACGGAGCTCAGAGCACAAAGAGCTCCAAAAGGGTGAAACATGAACCAGATTTGAAGGAAGGATCAACTCTGTGGGATGAAGGTCAGTAGACATTCATCCTGAAAAGGAAAAACTACCAGTAACACCACTGGAAGTAAAGGGTGAAGAAAACAGGAAACGAACACAAAGCAGGATTTCTTAACCCAGGGTCCATGGTACTTCTGGGGCATCTATGAAACCCCAGAGATTATAAGCAAAATCCTAGGTATGTATGAGCAAGGCTATTTTACTGGGGAAAAAGACTAGAACTTTCATGAAATAGTCAAAGGAATCCAATAAGCTGAGTAGGTCAAGACTCTCTCGGGGAGAACAGGTAACCTACTTCAGATAGCCTGTGAATCACTTCACTCATGACAAATAATTATGCCAATGGACTCCCAACACAGAAAACCTTGGGTCTGAGTGAGCAGCAGTGGTTTCAGCCCTGCCTTTAAGTGGCATTTTTAGTATTTCCTGGCTGCTGCCTGTCAATCCAGACCTATCCACGTTGTCAGGGTATCCTTAGCAGCTGATGGAGATGCCTCTTTCCAAAAGCAATGTACATGCACCAAAGTCCTTCCTCCTAATGATTTTCCAGTAGGGACAATGCCCTCTTGTTAGAATGTCCATTGTTTACATTTATCTGATCTTTTCTCACAATTTCCATTGAGCAGCAGTTGCTACAACCACCTGAGCATCGAATGGGCAATTAATTGGAAGAGATTTACTAAATGTACTGGAGAAGGAAGCTGTATACTTATGGACTACAGTCCTTTCATGGTCATGCATAATGGACCAGGCACTTTTCCACCCAGCTGCTTATGCTACCGCGGTGAACACAAAATTTACATACCTGGAAGAAAACAGTTTCTGAAACATTACTAATAAATGTAGTGAATTTGTCTGTTAGGATAAGCTATGGTATCTCCATGGCTTAACTTTGCACCACTCTATTCTTGGTTAAAAGTATCTACAGTGTCTCCCCTTATTGTCTTCTTTCTAAAATATAATTTTATATTTTAATAGAAATGGCCCTTTTTCAACCAAGAATCAGGGCATTGTGAAACAGCAATGTGCATTCCCCCTGTTTGAAAGCATAGGGACTGCTTCAAGTTTTTAGAATACAAAGTAACTTTAGAGTGGAAACCTTAGCAACCAGATTGTACTAGTAGGAGTGTAATGTTCAAAAGGAGAACAATGGTCCCAATCCCCTCAGGGTTAGGTACACTATTTAAGAAATATTTGTATCCAGTACTTGATGCCACATCCTACGAGGGATAACGATAGGCCCATGAGGCTGGTAGGTGCTCTCAAAGTGAAGGCAAATGGCAATAGCTAACATTCCATAGAGTTCTTGCTAAGTGCCAAGCACTATACATTTAATCTTCACAACCACTCAATAAGAAACTATTAGGGGCTAAGCACGGTGGCTCACACCTGTAATCCCAGCACTTTGGGAGGCTAAGGTGGGCGGATCATGAGGTCAGGAGTTTGAGACCAGCCTCAGCAACATGGTGAAACTCCATCTCTACTAACGATACAAAAAATTAGCTGGGTGTAGTGTTGTGTGCCTGTAATCCCAGCTACTTGGGAGGCTGGGAGAGGAGAATCGCTTGAACCTGGGAGGTGGAAGTTGCAGTGAGCCGAGATCACGCCACCGCACTCCAGCCTGGGTGAGAGAGGGAGACTTCGTCTCAAAAAAAAAAAAAAAAAAAAAGGAAGAAACTATTAGGTTGGTGCAAAAGTAATTGCAGTTTTGCCACTGAAATTAATTGCAAATCCATGATTACTTTTGCACCAAGCTAATACTACTATTATTTATTTTTTTTTTTTTTTGAGGCGGAGTCTCGCTCTGTTGCCCTGACTGGAGTGCAGTGGCCGGATCTCAGCTCACTGCAAGCTCTGCCTCCCGGGTTTACACCATTCTCCTGCCTCAGCCTCCTGAGTAGCTGGGACTACAGGCGCCCGCCACCTCGCCCGGCTAGTTTTTGTATTTTTTAGTAGAGACGGGGTTTCACCGTGTTAGCCAGGATGGTCTCGATCTCCTGACCTCGTGATCCTCCCGTCTTGGCCCCATTTTACAAATAAAGAAACTCAGGGTCATGCACATAGTAAGTGAAGGAACTTGCAGTGCCACTCAGTTCTGTCTGATTTCCATGGACCCTCAGTGTAACCAGTTGTTATATTTTTAATTAATCTTGCCAGAGATGATTGGTAATTATGACACTGAAATCATTGCAACTGTGTTGTGTGTGCATTAGTCTTGTCTCACCAATCAGAATAAACACACTGTGAAGGCAGTGACCACATTAATTACACACGTTTACTTCCTAGGCCAAGCACAGAGCTGGACATAAGCAGGTCTTTCTTACATCTTTGGCTGAATAAAATAACTCATTTTGAAACACTTCAAAAACCAATTTACCCACGAGATTATTGAGGGTGTTGGCAGAAAGGACACTCTGGGGATATGAATTGTTATAGGGACATTTTAGAGGACACTGGTCATAATTATTAAAATGTAAAATGTGTAAACCCCTTGACCCACAGTTATGTTTCTAGGAGTCTACTCAATCTATTCTATAGAAATGCTGATACATATATGCAAAAATAGATAGACAGAACAATATATAAAGATACATACATATATACGCAAAGGTATATATATAAAGATATATATACACCTAAATACATATATATTCATATATTTGTTGTATTACAGTTCTGTTTATTTTAGCAAAATAAAGAAGAAACAACTTAAATGCCCATCAGCAGGGGAATTGTTAAAAATTAGACTACAACCATACCTTACAATACAATATAGCCATTAAAATATTGGAGTAGATGTATTAGGTTAACCATATGAAACTGCCAATGTTTTACTGCTATTGACATAAATAACAATTTCATATGCTTTAACGTAATATATGTACAGATGTGAAAAGATTTCTAAGAATATTGGTAGTTGTGGCTCACGCCTGTAATCCCAACACTTTGGGAGGCTGAGGCAGGCAGATCACGAGATCAGGAGATGGAGACTGTCCTGGCTAACATGGTGAAATCCCGTCTCTACTAAAAATACAAAAAAAAAAAAAAAATTAGCCGGGCATGGTGGCGGGCACCTGTAGTACGAGTTACTTGGGAGGCTGAGGCAGGAGAAAGGCATGAACCCGGGAGACGTCGCTTACAGTGAGCCAAGATCGCGCCACTGCACTCCAGCCTGGGCGACAGAGCAAGACTCCATCTCAAAAAAAAAAGAATATTGGTATTTGAAAAAAGCAAGTTGCAGAACAGTACCTGTAGTATGGCATATTTATGTTTAAGACATTAAGACAAATATATAGAGAATAAATAAGAAAGGTACTCATCAAAAACTTAAGATGGTCATTTCTGAGCATGGCAGTTTTTATATTTTACTCTATAAAGTTCTGCATTGTTTCAATCTTTTGCTGATGAAAATTTCTTATAATTTCTTGGCTAGGTGCGGTGGCTCACGCCTGTAATTCCAGCACTTTGGGATGCCAAGGCGGACGGATCACGAGGTTAGGAGATTGAGACCATCCTGGCTCACATGGTGAAACCCTGTCTCTACTAAAAACACAAAAATTAGCTGGGCGTGGTGGCACGTGCCTGTAGTCCCAGCTACTTGGGAGACTGAGGTAGGAGAATCACTTGAACCAGGGAGTTGGAGGTTGCAGTGAACTGAGATGGCGCCGCCACTGCACTCCAGCCCGGTGACAGAGAGAGACTCAAAAAAAAAAGAAAAAAATTATAATTTCTTTTAAAAATTTGTTTAATACAACTGATTCCAAAGTATTTATGTATTTTGTAAACATTATTTTTCTGATCTACAAGCTCCAAACTCTCAGAAACTCACCATGTTTCTTCACTGGGCCAGACAAGGAGAGTAATAAAAAATTAACCTTAATTATTCAAAGAAATCCAGATGGTGAGAAAAGAGTAAAAAGCAGAACTTCAACTTGGTCAAGACGATTGCCTGAAAATTTCCTGCTTACCTTTCCTGTTTAAACCTGAATTTGCAGATGAATGTGAGGTGATCTGCTTTTCTGTGATTCAGAACTTCACAGAACTTGGCAGGCAAAGAATTACAAAGAAAGGAAGAAAACGAAAGGGGGAAGTGAGGTAGTGAAAGAAGATAGGCAGAACTTGAGCAAGCTTTATAAGTAACAGGACACACCCTACACCCTTTGGAACAAAGGAACAAAGCTGATGGGACACAGCAGATGTTCTCCTTCCCAAACCATGAAAGCATAACACTGTACAACTCCTCCTCACTCCAAGGAGTGGCCAGTGCTCCTTACTGGACTATCTGTACATCAAAGGTTTTTGTTGTCATTATTGTTTCCTTAGAGGATGGATAAAAAAGGAAAAACACCATTACCAGAAACTGTCAAGTATGGTTCAGCTGTATTGTCATTTTATCGTGATTCTTCTTTCTTCTAACAAATTTCATTGAGGTGTAGTTTACATACAACAACACGAACTCATTTTCATTGTACACATCCATGGGTTTTTGACAAAGCAATACACCCATGTAACCACCACCATAATCAAGATATAAAACATTTCCATCATCCAAAAAGATTCCTTTGTGTCAACATGCTTTGCTCAGAGTGAAATTGAAAAAAAAAAAATTAAAATTCAACAAAAACGGCCAGGTGTGGTGGCTACGCCTGTAATACCAGCACTTTGGGAGGCCCAGGCAGGTGGATCACTTGAGGTCAGGAGTTCGAGATCAGCCTGGCCAACATGGAGAACGTTTGTCTCTACTAAGAATACAAAAATTAGCTGGGTGTGGTGGTGCACATCTGTAATCCCAGCTACTTGGGAGGCTGAGACACAAGAATAGCTTGAACCCAGGAGGCAGGGGTTGCAGTGAGCCAAGATTGCACCACTGCACTCCGGCCTGGGTGACAGAGCGAGACACCATCCCAAAACCAAACAAAAACAAAACCATTCCTTTGTGCTGGTCTATCCCCACTCACAACCCTAGCCCCTGGCAACCACTGGTCGGTTGTCTGCCACTCTAGATTAGATTTTTCTTTAACATTTCATATAAGCAGAATCATACGGTATGAACTCTTCCGTGTGTGACTTCTTTCACTCAGCATAATGTCTTTGAGATTCACACATGTTGCTGTGTGCTTTGATAGTTCATTCCTTTTTCTTGTTGAGTAGTATTCTATTGTGTGGCTAGGCCGTGAGCACAGTTTATCCATTCACCAAAGTAAAACTTTGGTTGCTTCTAATCTTTGACTATTATGAGTAAAGCTGCTATCAGCACTCGTTTGACTCTTACTTTTGAAGTGAAATTCAAACCTAGCCCTTTTGGTGGGGCATGGAGATAGGAGATAAAACTAGCATTTTTAAGGCACCTACTAAGAGCTAAGATAAAAGACAAGGAAAGAGGGGAGCATTCTTTCCATCTCTAAAGAGAGCACAATAAGGATTGCCCTGGCCGGGCACGGTGGCTCACGCCTGTAATCCCAGCATCTTCGGAGGCCGAAGCCGGTGGATCACCTGAGGTCAGAAGTTCGAGACCAGCCTGATCAACATGGTGAAACCCCGTTTCTAGTAAAACTACAAAAATTAGCCAGATGTGGTGGCGCACGCCTGTAATCCCAGCTATTCGGGAGGCTGAGGCAGGAGAATTGCTTGAACCGGGGAGGTGGAGGTTGCAGTGAGCCAAGATGGTGCCATTGCACTCCAGGCTGGGCTACAAGAGGGATACTCTGTCTCAAAAAAAAAAAAAGAAAGAAAAAAGAAAGAAAGAAAAGAAAAACAAAAGGATTCTAAAAATTGGGCAAGGAGCTGGAGTCTCTGGAAATGACTAAGGCCAGAAATATTAAATATTTCTGCTCATAGTTGAAGACAAAACCTTATAAAGCCTTGGCGGCTCCTTCCCCCTTTATCAGGGACTTAGTTCATGATCAGGAGGCTCACAGAGTACTAGAAGGGAGGGTCCGAGTCCAGCCGGGAGGACTACGGCATGGAGGGCAGCCTAGGACGTGCTGTGTTTGTGCTGACCCTGGCCTCCTGGCCTCGCTGCTGCCGCCGAGCTCCGTACTGGTCCTAAACACCCACAACGACGATGCGCTGTGGCAGCTGGAGGCCGAGCTGGGCGCCAGGCGGTCTGGCTTGCACGTGGTGCGGGTGCGTGCAGACCTGGGCGCCGAGGCTGGCTTGCAGTCCACTGCTTGGTGCCCTGCGTCAGCTCCCCAGGCCCGAGGGGCTGCAGCGACTGCTGTTCATCAACAGCGCGGGCTCTCCTGGGGATGTGTCCAAAGGCTTCGTGGACCTGGGTGACTCCACTCAAGTGAACAAAGACTGGGCGCTGAACTTGACCTCCATGCTCTCTCTGCCGGACTTGCAGCGTCTTGAAGGCCTTCCCAACAAGTCCTGGCCTCAACAGAACTGTGGTTAACATGTCAACCCACTGTGCCCTGCAGCCCTTCAAAGACTGGGCGCTGTACTCTGCGGGAAAGGCTGCTGCTAACATACTGTTCCAGGTCCTGGCGTCGGATGAACCTAAAGTGAGGGTGCCGAACTAGGCCCCAGGTTTTCCCGACACAGACGTGCCCCAGCAGTTAGCCCGGTAGACCTCCATGGACTCAGACATGCGAAAAGGCTGCAGGAGTTGAAGGCAAAGGGAGAGCTGGTGGATTGCAGGGTGTCAGCCCAAAAATGGCTGAGCTTGCTGCAAAAGGAGGTGTTCAAGTCTGGAGACCACGTGGATTTCTACGATAAATAAACCCATGTGTTTGGCTTCCTGAACCTTTCTGCTCCCACTTTCAGACACAGCCCAGAGCCCCCTGGCTCCCCACACCCTCCCATGGTGGCAGTCCTGCCTTGCACAGATAAACACTCATGTCTACTGTCCTACCCTCACACATAGCTTGCTGTGATGAGCTTCCAGGTCGCTGGCCTTACCAGTTGTCGGGAGTCTGGACTTGGCACCCTGGATTATGAGGAGACTTAGGAGAGAGGTTATGGGTGTCCCTGTCTCTATCCCCAGGAATAGAATTTAAGGGATGGGAAGAGCAGGAAAAGAAGCTGAAACACACAAGAGAGGAGGTTGTGTCTCCTGCTCATAGCTAGTCCATGGGCAGAGGGAAGAGTGACCTGAGTCAAATAGGAGGACACATGCAGATTCACAGATGGCCTGGCGGGGAGGAAGAGCAGAAGGTACAAGTCCTCGCCCACACAGATGTCCCTTGCTGAAGGGAGCAGCACCTTCTGTTGAACTTTGTGTCCTCACTCTGATGTCTCCTTCCTCCAGAATCCAACACCCCTCCCCCAGGCTGGGAGAAGGGGCCCTTGGGTGTCTGTGTACATGGCCAAGGCAGATACAAATAAAATTTAAAAAAAAGAAGAAGAAGAAGAAGGGAGAGTGTTGCCTAACCTTTTCCGTTAAGGCAACATTGCTACCTTTCATGGAGTGGGTGACTGAAGTCAAGGAGGAAGCCCTGCTTGGGATTAGAGAAACTGAAAAGAAATACGATGACTCATTAAAACAGTTTGAAAACTATAGAAAGGTCAATAATTTAATGCAGATATTGATTAAATGCCTAGAAAAAGAAAAGGGAGGCAAAAGTGAATGAAGAACATCTACTGCCCTTCATATGTGTCAACCATTGAGCTACAAGCTTTACCTGTATGAATTGAATTGATTTTCATAACCCTATAAGGCAAGTACTATTTTTATCCCCTTTTTACATATGAAGAAATCGTGACATGGAGAAGTTTAATAACCTGCCCAAGGTACACACAGTAGAGCAGTCAGATTCCAATTCACTAACTACTGCTCTATCCTCTTCCTTGGCACTACATACCAGTGACTGCTGGAGCAACAAAAATGTAGAAAACATGGTCCCAGTCTTTGGAGGACTCATGGGGAAACACCAGACAATACTGTGACTTTGGGAAAGTGGCCTAATATTTCTAAATAAAATGGAAATTAATAATCCCTTTAATGTCCTCCTTATGAGGCTCATTTATTTATCCCATAAGTTCTTACTGAATATCCCTTATGTGTCAGGCACAGTACTGAAAGTTCCTCATGGAGCATATATTCTAGAAAGAAGACAAGGCAATATTCATGTCAAAAATAGCCACCGGGCATGGTGGCTCATGCCTGTAATCCCAGCACTTTGGGAGGTTGAGGTGGGTGGATCACCTGAGGTCAGGAGTTCCAGACCAGCCTGACCAACATGGTGAAACCCCATCTCTACTAAAAATATAAAATACAAAAATACAAAATACAAAAATATAAAAAAGTAGCCGGGTGTGGTGATGCATGCCTGTAATCCAAGCTACTTGGGAGGCTGAGGCAGGAGAATGGCTTGAACCCGGGAGGCGGAGGTTGCAGTGAGCTGAGATCAAGCCATTGCACTCCAACCTGGACAAGAGCAAAACGCTGTCTCAAAAAAAAAAAAAAAAAAAAAAAAAAAAAAAAAAAAAAGCAGGGCACAGTGGCTCATGTCTGTAATTCCAGCACTTTGGGAGGCCAAGGCAGGCAGATAGCCTGAGGTCAGGAATTCGAGACCAGCCTGGCCAACATGGAGAAACCCTGTCTCTACTAAAAATAAAAAAATTTTAAAAATAAATTAGCCAGGCGTGGTGGCAGGAGCCTGTAATCCCAGCTACTCGGGAGGCTAAGGCAGGAGAATCACTTGAACCCGGGAGGTGGAGGTTGCAGTGAGCTGAGATCATGCCATTGCACTCCAGCCTGGGTGACAAGAGGGAGACTTCGTCTCAAAAAAAAAAAAAAAAGAGAAAGAAAGAAAAAGAAAATAGATATATAAGTCAATGGGGAGAGAAAGAGCGGGGGCAGAAAGAGACGGAGGAAAGGGGAAAGGGAAGGAAGGAAGAAGTTATTTTTGGACAGTAACAAGTGCTGTGAGAAAAAGAAAATTGAATGATGGGATGAAGGGCAATTTTAAGTTGAGAGGTGGTTGTTACTTTGCATAAAAGCAGCCAGAGATGTTCTCTGTAAAGTGATGACATCAAACTGATAACTGAACAGTGAAAAGTAACCAGCCATGTGCAGGTCTAGGGACAGTGAATTCCAGTTGGACAGAAGAGTAAATGCAAAGATTGTGAGTCAGACAGGTCATCTTATATTTGTGGAACAGAAGGCACCCAGCATGACCAAAACATGATGACAAAGGGAGAGAGTGGAAGGAGATAAAATCACAGAAGTAAGCAGGGACCAGATCATGAAGGAACTGAAATTTGATTTTTTTGTAATCCCAATAAGAAGTTGTGAGGAATGTTTTGAATTTGAAAGTGATTTTTTTTTTTTTTTTTTTTTTTTTTTTTTTTTTTTTTTTGAGACAGAGTTTTGCTCTGTTGCGCAGGCTGGAGCACAGAGGCATGATCTTGGGTCACTGCAACCTCTGCCTCCTGAGTTCAAGCTATTCTCCTGTCTCAGCCTCTTGAGTAGCTGGGATTACAGGCACCCACCATCATGCCCAGCTAATTTTTTGTTTTTGTTTTTGTTTTTTTTTTAAGTAGAGATGGGGTTTCACTATGTTGGCCAGGCTGGTCTCGAACTCCTGACATCAGGTGATCCACCTGCCTCGGCCTCCCAAAGTGCTGGAATTACAGGCATGGGCCACCACACCTGGCCAAAGTGATTATCTTATCTTCATATTTTATACACTTCCCTGGCTGCTCTGTGGAGAATGGATTTGCGGGGACTACAGAGAAAGTGGGGAGAGCAGTAAGGAGGTGGTTGCAGGCTGGGCGCAGCGACTTATACCTGTAATCTAAGCACTTTGGGAGGCTGAGGTTGTTGGATTACTTGAGCCCAGGAGGTCAAGGCCAGTCTGGGCAATGTAGTGAGACCCTATCTCTTCGGAAACTAAAAAAAGTAGTCGGGTGTGGTGGTGTGCATCTGTAGTCCCAGCTACAAAGGGAGGCAAAGGTGGGAAGATTGCTTGAGCCTGGGAGGTTGGGGCTGCAGTGAGCTGTGATTGTGCCACTGCACTCCAACCTGGGTGACAGAGGAAGACACTGTCTCTAAAGAAAAAACAAGAACAAACAACAGCAACAAAGCAAGAAAGTAGTTGCATTAGGCTAGATAAGATGGTGGTGGTTTGGTCAATGGTAGTGACTATGAAGTGGAAACTAGTTATTGGAGTCAGGATTTATTCTGGAGGTGTAGCCCATACGACTTGCTAATGAAGTGAGGAATTGAGAGGAATCAAGGGTCACTTTCAGAATTTCAGTTTGGGCAACTGTTTGAATGGTGGACTCCTTAAATGAGAGTAGGAGGAACATATTTGTGCTTTACTTTAGAATGGAAAAGCATTTGCAAATTATAAAATGCTCTCCAAAAGTACACTGACCCTGAAGAAGTAGACCACCATGAGTCTTATGGCTGCAAGAAACTGAATTTTGTCAATCATCTGAATAATCTTAAAAGTCATCTTTCCCAGTGAAGCTTCCAGATGAGAATACAGCCCTGGCTATCCGACTGCAGTTTTGTGAAATCCTGAGCAGGGGTATCAAGTGCTTTTGATGCAAATCTAAAAGGCAGGGACCAATTCAGTCCCAGCTGGCCCCAGTCATATCTGGCTCCCCATTCCTGGTGGGCCATGAGCAGATTTCCCTTTAGGGAAAGGGAATTTGATGACTATGTGGCCCTCTCGGGAAAGGCTATTTGATGACAATAATCTTTGTCATTCTCTCTTGTTGACCCACCAAACCAGTCACAAATGCTGGGTTACTTTGCTCTTTTCTCAATCACCATATTTGATTTTGCTAAACTTGTAAAAATCTATTCAACTCAGGAAAATCTGCATCTACAAGGCTGGCATCTCTTCTCCTAGATAAGAAAGAGTTCCCCCAAAACTGAGAGCACAACTCCCATCTGCTTCTTGAAATCTTTCCAGACCACAGGGCCCCAAGGCTGAGTGGGACCATGATGGTCACACAGTTAATTCTTCTGGCAGATGTCTGAATCCTCCACAGCCTATCTGCCATGGCCTCTTGCTTAAAACCTCCAAAAAGGAATTGCGGAGACAGACAAACCTAATTCTAAATTCTGACTCCATTTTCTACTACCTGTGGATCATGTACAAGTTCCTTAACATCCTTGGGCCTTAATTTTTTCATCTGTAAATGGGGGATAGTAATACCCTTACAGAGTTGTTTTGATCTATCTAATATAAGTGAAGCACTAACTCTTGCTTCTCCCTGTCTCCCTCTAGTGATGAAAAACTCTAGCCCAGTTCATTATCCCCTTCTCTGATTTCTTTTACCTCTTAGTCTCGTTAACAACCATTTTGACACCTAATCATACGCTATGTTTCATTGTTCTTCAATTACTTTGTATGCATGGGTCATGACCTCCCAAGAAGGCTGAAGACAAGCAGCCGTACTTTATATTTCTTGGGGTCCCCCAAAGAATTTAGGTCAATCCAGGGCATGCAGCAAGCATACAGTGAAACAGTAAAACCTGCCAAATTAAATTAACAATCCATCATTATGAGAATAACTTAAAACTGGCCCTCCTAAATGAACTGTCATTTAATTGAAGTTTCTCATAAAAGGACTGCCTTTCTATAATATCCATTTTCAAGTTAAAAAATACTGAGTGCAAAGTCCTTTGCTTTTAAAAAGAAACATTTTCATGCGCCTCACGTTTACGTTTGAAACAACCCCCTAACCTAAAAAAAAAAAAAAAAAAAAGAAAGAAAAGAAACTAAAAATGAAGCATCCTAAATTGTATAATTCCAGTGTTGTTTCCTATCCCTGAGACCAAGACATGTTGAACTCCAGATCTGCCCCTTTCTTTTCTCATTTGCCTACCCATTTGTGTATCCAAGAATTAAGATTTTAAAAGATTGATTTTTTTTTAAAAGAAATGAATCCCAAATCTACATATGAACTGTAAGGCTCTCATTTCAAGTAGATACAGATTACGATATGTTTGACCATAAAAGCAGAAAGGCTGGGGTAAAGTGCCATGAGGAGTCTATTGGAAGAAATGGGATCAGATAGATGTGATGCACTTCTCTTAAGTGCATATCACTTAACTGCATAATCAACTTATGCTCCTAAGAATTATGCAGTCTCTGTCTGGCCCCCATTAGGTTGAATGTGTTGCTACTCCAGTTAATTGCATATCAGCAAATTGCATAATTCAACAATATGCACCCTGAACTGGGTTCCAAATGCCATCCAGGACAATGTAATCAAACTAGGGAAGTGAAGAGCCGGAATACTTATGAGATTCTGCCCATTTGTCACTTTTAGTCTGGATGGTCTGTGCTGTGAAGAAGGCAAACCATTGGGCATAGACCTTGTACCCTGGATTCCTGTATACTCTCTCCCCTACACCACCACCACTGCATGTAGTCCCCATCCCAGAACTAATTAAATGAGTCCAAAAGAAAACAGGATGTCATAATACGAAAGTGTGATTAAAAAGTAAAAACTCTGACTCCTAACCATGGTGCTCTCCTTCCCAGGACTGACATTACTGATAAGGCAGACCAGAAAAAGCAGGAGCTAGTTGGTTCTGCCATGAATTAGCTGAGCAAGTGTATTAGTCTGTTCTTACGCTGCTAATAAAGACATACCCGAGACTGGATTAATTGATAAAAGAAAGAGGTTTAATTGACTCACAGTTCCACATGGCTCGGGAGGCCTCCCAATCATGGTGGAAGGCAAAAGGGGAAGAGTCATGACTTACATGGCAGCAGGCAAGAGAGCGTGTGCAGGGGGAACTGCCGTTTATAAAACCATCAGATCTCATGAGACTTATTCACTATCACAAGAACAGCATGGGAAATCTCACCTCCCACAGGGTCCCTCCCACGACATATGCGGGTTATGGGAGCCACAATTCAAGATGAGATTTGGGTGGGCACAGAGCCAAATCATATCAGCAAGTTTTTTCATCTCTCTAGGCCTTGGTTTTGTCTACCACATTAAGCTGTTATGAGGATTAAATGCAACACTGCTTGGTAACCTACAAATTAAAGTAGAAATCTACTACTAAGATGCAGCAGAGTGAGGATAATGTGCATTATATCAAGGAATATAAAGAGTCCACCAAGCTGATAGAAACACTTCAGAAAAGATCTGGGCCGCAGAAAGCGGTAAAATAGAAATGAAAGAAATGGTACTGACCCTGTGACAAACTCTTCAAAGGTTAGACATTGTCCTTGGTTTTGTTTCAGTTCTCACTCTGTAAAGATTCACTGCTCTTTCTCTTACACACGTGCACACGTGTCCTGCAGTGGGATCCTCATTATGTTGCTTGTTTAGCAGAAAAGGCAGCACATCCACATTATCCAGCAATAAGCTTAGGAGCTAGTTTTGAAGAAAAAAGTACCCACCATACAATGCTCAAAACTATCCAGATATCCCAAGGAGGAGTTTGACATGCAGGTGCCTGTATCTTGGAATATGGAGGAAATGCTCAAATGCCAATTTGCGCCATTGGAGTGCAGCCAAAAGACTTCAGTTTCCCACTGCTCTTTGTAGATTTCCTCTACAGATGCTTTATTCTCAACTTGTATCTATTAACACTGAGTGATATTTTTTAGACATCTTTCCTGCATATATAATATTCTTCCTGAATCACCTGGAGGAGTATCTCAGTCACTAGTTGCCAAACTATAGAGTAGTTGACTGCTCATTTATTGGCTGTGGAATGGTGAAGAAGAGATGATTCCTAGTTCAGCCTCTAACTAATTATATAATCCGGGAAAGTTACTTAATGTCATTATGTCTGGCTTTCCTTTTCCCACAAAATGGGGTCAATAATACTATCTACCTTCTAGGACTTTTGCGAGGTTTCAGTGAGATCTCATATGCAGAACATGAGACACAATGCTAAACTGTGTTACAATTTGCTAGCACAGAACTCACGTATTATCCAAGATGGACTAATACGAATTATGCATCAACATTTTTACAGAATACTGAGATAATGTTTGTTTCAAGAAAAATTTGTTTTTGGGGGGGTTTTGGGTTTTTTTGTTTTTTTTTTTTGAGACGGAACTTCGCTCTCGTTGCCCAGGCTGGAGCGCAATGGCACGATCTCGGCTCACCACAACCTCCACCTCCCAGGTTGAAACAATTCTTCTGCTTCAGCCTCCCGAGTAGCTGGGATTACAGGCATGCGCCACCATGCCCTGCTACTTTTGTGTTTTTAGTAGTGACAGGGTTTCTCCATGTTGGTCAGGCTGGTCTTGAACTCCCGACATCAGGTGATCTGCCCACCTTGGCCGCCCAAAGTGCTCAGATTGCAGGCATTAGCCACTGCGCCCGGTCTTTTTTTTTTTTTTTTTTTTTTTTTTTTTTTTTTTTTTTTTTTTTTTTTTTTGAGACAAAGTCTTGCTCTGTTACCTAGGCTGGAGTGCAATGGCACAATCTTGGCTCACCGCAGCCTCAATCTCCAGGGCTCAAGCAATCCTCTCACCTCAGCCTCCCAAGTAGCTAGGATGACAGGCATGCACCAATATGCCTGGCTGATTTTTTTTTTTTTTTTTTTTTAATTTTTAGTAGTGATGAGGTCTGGCTATGTTGCCCTGGCTGGTCTCGAACTCCTGAGCTCAAGCGATCCACCCACCTTGGCCTCCTAAAGTGCCAGGATTACAGGCATGAGTCACCTCGTCCAGCCAAAATTTGTGATTTTAAGCCATTTAATCTGCATGTTGTTTTGGCTCACTTAAGTGCCTAATAAGGGCTTTTATTTGGAAGGAGGGCATCATAGTATAAAACATGTGGGCACAAATCATTCTAGAGAATTGGCAGGAAAAGAAGTGACTCAGTATTTCTACTCTACTCAATATTATCAGGTGCAGCCGTATTTCACCATTGAAAGGAAAATGATTGTGTGCCTGCAAAGAGCTTGCACAGAGAAGGAGCTTAAATGTTGGTTGAGTTTAATTAAGTGCTGGTTGATTTGAACTAAGGACAGAAATTGAACTGACCAGTTGTTCCAAATGGAAGAGTCTACTATTTCTCAACAGGTGGATCAAAAACTGAACAAGAACTTTAGTCTAACATTCAAAATCTTCCAAATCTGGCTCTTTTATGCATCATGATGCCCCTATAACCCACTACAGTGCCCTCTAGATGTGTTCAGTGAATAATTGTTGAATAAGTGAATTAAGTAATGACTCCAATCTTTGCTTCCAATCTTATCTTCCACTATGTCCCAGCATGAGACCTCTACTCATGGTTTCCTAAATACTAACTTATTCATTCCTACCTGCAAGCCTTTGCTCACAAGACTTTCCCACATGCTGTGTTCACTCCTTCCTTTATGCAAATTTGTCCTTTTCTTTCTTTCTTTTTTTTTTTTTTTTTTTTTTTTGAGACAGGGTTTCTCTCCCACCGCCCAGGCTGGAGTACAGTGGTACACTCTCAGCTCACCACAACCTCCGCCTCCTGGTCTCAAGCAATCCTCCTGACTCTGCTTCGTGAGTAGCTGGGACTACAGGCACAAGCCATCACACCTAGCTAATTTTTGTATTTTTAGTAGAGACGGGGTTTCACCATGTTGGCCAGGCTGGTCTCGAACTCCTGAGCTCAAGTGATCTGCCTGCCTCAGCCTCCCAAAGTGCTGGGATTACAGGCATGAGCCTCCATGCCCGGCCTGTCTCACTTTTCAAGATGTGATGGTTTTGAACTATGTCAACTTGGTTAAGCTGCAACCACATTTTCCAGGATCTCTTTTCCTGTATGATTCCAGGTTTAAGTTGACCAAAAGAGAAATTTGCAAGAGTTCTGGAAAGAACATCCTGATTAGATGTAGTGAGAGACATAAACAAAGGGGCTCTCAGGTTCAAACTGGTCCTCGCATCTCAGCTTCTGAGAGCAGCTCTCCTTCCCTGCTGGCCCTGATGACCACCACCAACTCCCCCGCCCATCACCAGATGCAGAGTCAACAACCTTCTATGGGCTTCTCCATCAGTTCTCTATGGTAGTCCCATCCCAGAACTAGACACCTGTAGCTTCCCAGATTTCCCTTGCAAGCTCCCACTCATTCACCCATGGCAGTGTTTCAGGGGGGTTAAGTAGCAATTTTATATCTGATCTTCCAGCTTTCCTTTCTGGACCTTGTTTCCCCAGATGCTCCCACAATTATATCATATCTAATTGCTATAATCAATTCCTCATTCATAACACTCATAGTGGTTCTGTTTACCTGATATACAAGGCTCAGTTCATGTACTGCTATTGCTTGATGCCTTCTCTGACTATTCTAGAGCAATTTCTCTGTGCTTCTTTGGTACAATGTGTTTGTGGCCCCCCACTGGCATTAGTCATATATTAGGTTGTACTGCATTTACATCAACATAGGCCTTCATGGTTCTAAGTGTATGGTTGGTATTTAGGAACAGTATAATGAATAAATAAAAATTTACACAGCCTATGTGTCACCATTCTCCCCTCACACTTATAGCAAACATTATGTATTGATCCCACCTCTTATTCCCATGACACTTGAGCTAAGCCTTATAATCCTTTTCGATGCAGTGCTATAGATAGGCAGTTGGAACTGGCATGGATGAGGAAACCAGTTTTCCACATAGTTTCCATAAGTCTGAGTATGAATTATACTTTTTAGGCAAATAGCATCAAAGGTCATGGTGCATGTACAGATTAAAGCTCAGATGCTACTTCCCTTCCCTACTTCCCACCCTACTGCCCCTATTTTTCACATAGTAGATCCCCAGTAAGTATTTGTTGAATGAGAGAATGTTAGTATTACCTTCACAAATGAGCTGTGTGATCTCTACAAACCAAAGTGACTCAACGAAGTTCCCACCTTTCCTTTTTTTTTTTTGTCTTGCTCTGTCGCCCAAGCCAGAGTGCGGTGGCCTGATTTTGGCTTACTGCAACCTCTGCCTCCCAGGTTCAAGCGAGTCTACTGCCTCCGCCTCCCAAGTAGCTAGGACTACAGGCGCTAGCCACCACGCCCGGCTAATTTTTGTATTTTTAGTAGAGACAGGGTTTCACCATGTTGGCCAGACTAGCCTCAAACTCTTGACCTCAGGTCACCCGCCCGCCTCAGCATCCCAAAGTGCTGGGATTACAGGCATGAGCCACTGCACCCAGCCCCAGTCCCACCTTTTAAAATAATGAATAAGCAAAAGGCCAGTTAGAGTGAGCCTCTGGCATTTTAAGAAGCCCATTCCAGCCATAACAGTCCTTTCTGAGCTAAAGGCAAAGTACAAACACATCCAGGCCCCAATTAACAGTAACAACCAAAATGTGACATGTTGTCAGGTACTTGGAAAGAGGGAAAACTTTTCTAGCTTTTGTCCTTCTGGTGTTATTGGCCCACTTCTTGGCAGTGATATAGAAGGAAGACTGTGGAGAAGAAAAAAAGTTTGGAAGGAAAGTTTGGGTTCAAAGGAATCGGTAGAATTAGGTAGAAAATACAGGGTCTAGAGAAGGATATTTTTTGTTCATTTCTGAAAAGGGAACCCAAATAAACACATGATTGATTTGACATTTGGAAATACTATTTTTGGTTTTCTCTCTTTTCCTTAATTTTGCCCCATCAACCAAGGCCCATATCTCTAAGAATTCTGTCAGGTACTTCCCATTCCTGTGTTCATTCTCTTATTTCCTATTCCTGTGAACAAAATCAGATTATGACTCTGATAATCCTGGAAATTGACCATTGAAAGCATGGATGGCAGAAAAGTAAAGAAAAAAATCTGTGTGTTTATTCCAATGGGTAGAAAGTAAATTTAAAAGGTTACTCTGTTGGGTAGATGATGTCCAAAGTAAACCATTCTCCCTTGCAATCCTTAAAATTACTCACATACAACCTCCATGCTAAAAAGAAATATAAAAGCAATACTGTTCTTTCCTGTTCTCATTCTCACTTGAAAATTGTGTGTCTGGTTTCTGTTGGTTTCTCATTGGGAGAGAAATTTTAAGAACACCTCAATTCAATTGCTGTGTATTTACACGCCAAAGTCTGGGGTATGCACAAGCTAACAAGAGCTATGCTAGGGTGGGGTGTGGTGGTTCACACCTGTAATCCCAGCACTTTCAGAGGCTGAGGTGGGAGCATTGCTTGAGCCCAGGAGTTTGAGACTAGCCTGGGGAACACAGTGAGATCCTGTCTCTACAAAAAATTTAAAAATTAGCCAGATGTGGTGGCACATGCCTACTGGTTCCAAGTACTCGCTTGAGCTCGGGAGATCAAGGCTGCAGTGAGCCGTGATCATGCCACTGCACTCTATCCTGAAAGACAGTGCGAGACTCTGTCTCAAAAAGAAAGAACTATGCTACATTCATTTTCTGCTTCTCCATCAGTGAAAAGAGCACTAAGGCCTGGTTAACTGTTAAACATGAGATATTTTTATTTCCTTTCCACATTTTTGGAAACACTATCGTAAGACAGATCCACTTCCGACAGTTTCTCCATTCGAATGAAAGCAGCGTTAAGGCCAGATATTATTTTTGTGTTTGCAACCCCAGGGACTAAAGCAAGGCCTGACACAGAGTAGGTGATGAGTAAATGTTTGTTGAATAAATGAATGAGTTTTACTCTTTTAGTATGGCAGGCAGAATAAAAGCCCTCTCCAGGGGCGTCCACATCCTAGTGCCCAGAGCATCTGAATATCTTTTTTTTTTTTAAAGTATCTTATCTTACATGTCAAAATAGACTTTGCAGATGTGATTAAGAATTTTGAGATGAGGAAATTACCCTGGATTATCTGGGTGGGCCCAAGGTAATCACAAGGATTCTTATAAATGAAAGAGAGAGGTAGGAGTGTCAGAATCAGTGAAAGAGATGTGACAATGGAAGCAGAGGTCAGAGTGGTATGTGGCCATGAACCAAGGAATGTGAGTGGCCCATAGAAGCTGGAAAAGACCAGGAAACCAATTCTACCCTAGTGCTTCCAGCAGGGCACAGCCCTGCAGGCACTTTCATGCTCAGTGACACCCAATCTAGACTTCTGACCTCCAGACCTATAAGATAATAAATTTGTATTGTTTGAAGCTAGGAAAGTTTGTGGACAGCAATAGGAAATGAGTACAATTAGCACTAACATTAAGAGGCCATATAATAAGTCATTTATAATGGACAATAACCAAAATGAGAGCCAGCATTTATTGAGCACTTAGGGAGAAGTGCAGTACAAGATGCTTTACAGACATGCCTCATTCTAATTGTCTAAACGAGACCATAAGACAGGTATTGGCCAGGTGTGGTGGCTTACACCTGTAATCCTAGCACTTTGGGAGGCTAAGGCAGGCAGATTGCTTGAGCTCAGGAGTTTGAGACCAGCCTAAACAATAAGGCAAAACTCCAGCTCTACTAAAAATACAAAAATTAGCAGGGTGTGGTGGCCCATGCCTGTAGTCCCAGCTACTTGGGAGGCTGAGGTGGGAGGATGACTTGAGACCAGGAGGTGGTGGTTACAGTGAGCTGACATCATACCACTGCACTCCAGCCTGGGTGACAGAGCCAGACTCTGTCTCAGAAAAAAAAGAAAAAAAAAAAAAGGTTTTATTATTACTCTTAATTTACAGCTAAGGAAACCATGGTTTAGTAAAGCTAAGTTACTCAATCAAGATCACAGATAGCAAGTGGCAAAACAAGGATCTGAACTCAGGCAATATAACTCCATGTCATACTATCTCCCATGTTAGTGCTGAGAGGTGTGAAAAATGGTCTTGAACTATAAGTCGGTCCTGGCCCTCAAGGAACAAATAGAATGGAAAAGACCACCCTAACATAAACGTCAGATTATAGAGAGTATAACACAGATCCTAAATGATCTATGACCTACATTTAATCAGGAAAATGGGAGAAGAAACCTGGAATCCTCAGGACTGGATGGAGCTGGACTTGAAAGGGTGTTTGGGTATGGACAGGTACAGTGGAGGTCCCTTATAGACTGGGGAAAGGAATGAGTGAAGGAATATAAGGAATATTTGGTGCAAATAAACATGAAAATGGAGAAAGAAAATAATCCACAAAGCCTACCAGGGGAAAAAGTCTGATAAAGAAAAACAAGAAGGCCGGGTGCAGTGGCTCACGCCTATAATCCCAGCACTTTAGGGTGGCTCACACCTGTAATCCCTGCACTTTGGGAAGCTGAGGTGGGTGGATCACTTGAGGTCAGGAGTTAGAGACCAGCCTGGCCAACATGGCAAGACCTCGTCTCTACTAAAAATACAAAAAATTAGCCAGGCATGGTGGCGTGCACTTGTAATCCTAGCTACTCAGGAGGCTGAGGTTGGAGAATCACCTGAACCTGGGAGGCGGAGGTTGCAGCAAGCCGAGACTGCGCCACTGCACTCCAGCCTGGGGAACAGAGGGAGACTCCATCTTGAAAAAGAAAGAAAGAAAAAAAAGAGAAAGAAAGAAGGAAGGGAGGGAGGGAGGGAGGGAGGGAGGGAGAGAGAGAGAGAGAAAGGGAGGGAGGGAGGGAGGGAGGGAGGGAGGGAGGGAGGGAGGGAAGGAAGGAAGGAAGGAAGGAAGGAAGGAAGGAAGGAAGGAAGGAAGGAAGGAAGGAAGGAAGGAAGGAAGGAAGGGAGAAAACAAAAAGATAAAATAGTTAATTATTTTTATGGGAATGGTAACATTTATGGAGCACCTATTCCACCTAAAGGGCATATTCACATTTGTTATTTAATTTAATGCTCACAAACCCCAACTAAATGAGTATTATTAAGCTTCATTTTTACAAAAGAGGAAATTAAACATCCAGAGAGATTAAGTAATTGCTGCCAGGCACAAAACCAGTCAGTTTGATTCTAAAATTCATGTTCTGTCCTTTGTTTCTTTTTGTCCTCATAATAATTTCAGCCCTTCTCTGAGCATGTTTCCATTAAAGTAGGAATGACAGGCAGAACTGTCTGAAAGAAAAAAAAATTAGAAAGAGTTGCTTCAGAAGGTGGCAAGTTAAAAGCAGTCAAGCCGAGGCTTAGTTTCAGTCAACCAGTTAGCCGTTCAATGAGCATTTACTGACAATCCCTGTGGAATAGAGAAATCACAGCAAAAGGATACCTTCTCTAATCCACCTGGAATAGAGAAATCACAGCAAAAGGATACCTCAAGGCACCAACTGTTTAGTGAGGGAGACAAATGAGTACAAAGACCTCCACACCAGCTTCAGAATAGTGTTTACTGCTAGGGAGGGAAGGTGGAGAAAGGATTGGGAGGAGTGAAGCTTTACTTATGTCTATAAGCTTATATTTTTTCAGAGAAAGAAGAGAAATCTGAAACAAATATGGCAAATTACTAACATATATTTAATCTCAGTGCTGAGTAGACAGGTGTCTGTTACAATATGCCTCTTCATTTCAGCTTTGCTTTTGGGGTCGGGTATGGTGGCTCACGTCTGTAATCCCAGCACTTTGGGAGGCTGAGGCAGGTGGATCACCTGAGGGCAGGAGTTTGAGACCTGCCTGGCCAACATAGTGAAACCCCATATCTACTAAAAATACAAAAATTAGCTAACTGGGCGTGGTGGTGCTAGCTACTTGAGAGGTTGAGGCGGGAAAATCACTTGATCCAAGGAGGCAGAGGCTGCAGTGAACTGAGACTGCACCACTGAACTCCAGCCTGGGCGACAAAGCAAGACACCGTCTCAAAATAAATAAATAAATAAATAAATAAATAAATAAATAAATGTTGTTATTGCTTTTAAAAGAGATTATCATAATATCTAACCAGTGCCATAGGCCGGGCGCGGTGGCTCAAGCCTGTAATCCCAGCACTTTGGGAGGCCGAGACGGGCGGATCACGAGGTCAGGAGATCGAGACCATCCTGGCTAACACGGTGAAACCCCGTCTCTACTAAAAAATACAAAAAACTAGCTGGGCGAGGTGGCGGGCGCCTGTAGTCCCAGCTACTCGGGAGGTTGAGGCAGGAGAATGACGTAAACCCGGGAGGCGGAGCTTGCAGTGAGCTGAGATCCGGCCACTGCACTCCAGCCTGGGCGACAGAGCGAAACTCCGTCTCAAAAAAAAAAAAAAATCTAACCAGTGCCATGCTAGAGGGAAGCACAGGATACTAACAAAGGACTGGAGGGGCAGCTAACCCAACTTAAAGAGGAATTGGACACAGCCATAAAAAGGAATGAAATCATGTCCTTTGTGCAACATAGAAGCAGCTGGAGGCCATTATCCTAAGTGCATTAACACAGGAACAGAAAATCAAATACCACATGTTCTCACTTATGAGTGGGAGCTAAACTTTAGGTACTCGTGGACATAAAGACAGCAAGAATGGACACTGGGAACTGCTAGAGTGGAGAGGGAGAGGAGGGCAAAGGTGGAAAAACTACCTATTGAGTGCTATGCTCACTTCCTGGATGATGGATCAATTGTACCCAAACCTCAGTATCATGCAATATACTCGTGTAACAAACCTGCACATGTACCCCTGAATCAAAAATAAAAGTTGAAATTATAAAGTTTTTTAAAAAAAGGAACTAGGAAAAGCAAGGAAACAGATTCTCCCCTACAGCCTCCAGAAGGACAGAGCCCTGCTGTTACTTTTGTTTTAGCCCACTGAGGCCAGATTTGGAGTTCTAACCTCTGACCACATCTTCAAGAACCTGAAGGAAATCCTTACAAGGAGGTGAGCAGAGCAGTTTCAGAACAAGCAGCAGCAGTAAGCAAAATTTTTAGGCTAAAAGAGACCAAGGCACATTCCAGTCATCTCAAGGGTCAGCAGACCAAGTACTCACTGTGAGGGGACAGGGCAGGGTGGCTGGGACTCAATCAGGATAAACCTTTTAAGCCAGAAAAAGGAATCTAGATTTTATCTTAAATGACATAGGTAGCTTCTTGAAGGTTTTAAGCAGGAGATAGAGATGATCACTTTCTTTTCAGAACCATCAGTCTGGTATGGTAGGAGTAGGAAGGGTGACAGAGAGGAAGGTGGAGCTCTGGCCAGGTAACCAAGGCAGGAGTTTATCAGAGGATCCTAGATGAGAGATATTCAGGAGCCTGAAATACAGGGTTGCAATGAGGATGATGTAATGATTTCAGAATATTTATGAGGTGGAATTAAGTTTGGTGATCCATCCAAGGTAGGGAGAAAATGGCATCAAAGATAACTTCTGGGCTTCTTTCTTGGTGGACGTGCTGCCATTTCCCCTGTCATAATTATTAAGGGGGAAATAAGTTTACAAACGAGGATGAGTTTTCAACAGATGTTGCTGGGACAACTGGATATCCACATAGAAAAAGTGAATTTACATGTAGACCTTTCACAAAAATTAACTCAAAATGAATCACAGACCTAAATGTGAGACACGAAGCTATAAAACTCCTAGAAGAAAACATAGAAGAAAATCTAGATGTTCTTGGGTTTGGTGATGACTTTTTAGATACAACACCAAAGGCACCACTCATGAAAGAGATAATTCATAAGCTGGACATCATTAAAATTCAAAATTTCTGCTCTGCAAAGGTTACTGCCAAGAGAATAAAAAGACAAACCACAGCCTGGGGGGAAATACTTGCAAAAGACATATTTGGTAAAGAACTATTATACAAAACATACAAAAAAACCTTTAAAACTCAACAATAAGAAAATAGGGGCCAGGCGCTGTGGCTCACGCCTGTAATCCCAGCACTTTGGGAGGCCGAGGTGGGTGGATTACGAGGTCAGGAGTTCAAGACCAGCCTGGCCAAGATGGTGAAACCCCATCTCTACTAAAAATACAAAAATTAGCTGGGCATGGGGGCAGGTACCTGCAATCATAGCTATTCAGGAGGCTGAGGCCGAGAATTGCTTGAACTTGGGAGGCAGAGGTTGCAGTGAGCTGAGATTGTACCACTGCACTCCAGCCTGGGTGACAGAACGAGACTCCGTCTCAAAAAAAAAAAAAAAAGAAGAAGAAGAAAAAAAAGAGAGAAAAAGTTAGCTAGGCACAGTGGCTCATGCCTGTAGTCCTAGCTATTTGGGAGTCTGAAGTAGGAGGACTGCTTGGATTGCTTGAGCCCAGGTGTTGGAGTTTACAGTGAACTCTGATCATGCCACTACACTCCAGCCTGGACAACAGAGTGAAACCCTACCTTTAAAAAATATACAAATCAGAAAACATGAATAAAAAATGGACCAAAGTCTATTAAAAATAATAGACACCTTACCAAAGAAGTCTACAGATGACATACAGGCATACGAAAAGACGCCCTACATCATATGTCATCAGCGAAATGCAAATTAAAACGACCATGAGATACCGTTACATGCCTATTAGAATAGCCAAAATCCAGCACACTGACACCACCAAATTCTGGAGAGGATGTGTAGCAACAGGAACTCTCATTCATTGCTCATGGGAATGCAAAATGTTAACAGATATTCTGAAAGACAGATTGGCAGTCTCTTATAAAACTAAACTTGTTCTCATCATGTGATTCAGCAATCACACTCCTTGGTATTTACTCAAAGGAACTGAAAATTTATGTCCACACAAAAACCTGCACATAGACGTCTATAGCAGCTTTATTCATAATTGCCAAAACTTGGAAGCAACCAAGATGTCCTTCAGTAGGTGAATGGAAAATAAAACTGTGGTACGTGCGGTCAATGGAATATGATTCAGTGATAAAAAGAACTGAGTTGTCAAGCCATGAAAAGACACAAAAGAAACATAAATGCATATTACTAAGTGAAAGGAGCCAGTCTGAAAAGCCTACATACTATATGATTCCTACATACGACATTCTTGAAAAGGCAAAACTATGGAGATAGTAAAAAAATCAGTGGTTGCCAGGAGTGGGGGTGGGGAGGGATGAATAAGCAGAGCACAGATGATGTTAAGGGCAGTGAAACTATTTCTATATGACACTATAATAGTTGCTCCATGTCATTATACATTTGTCCAAAACCACAGAATATACACCAAGAGTGAACCCTAATGTAAACTATGGACTCTGGGTGACAATGATGTGTCGACATACGCTTATCAATTGTAATAAATATAGCACTGTAGTAGGGATCTTGATAGTGGTGGGAGGGGGGTATGCATGTGTGGAGATAGTGGAAAATCTTTGTACTTTCTACTAAATTTTGCTGTGAACCTAAAACTGCTCTAAATAATAAAGTCTATTATTTAAGAAAAAAAAAAAAACAGATGAGAACAATTTTGAAAATGTTACATATAGGTCCTGAGGAAATAGAAACAGACGTGTTAACGAGTAGTTTGGTATGACTACGTCATTCCCGATGGACAGATAACAGCCTGAGAGAGATGAAGTATCTTGTCCAAGGTCACACAGCACACTAACAGGCAGAGGGTAGAATCTGATCTAAGAAAGTTTGACTCCGCTGTCCACATAAGTGACCATATGTGAAAGGAGGTTTTGAGGCCTATATTTGTTTCCCATTGTTGCTGCTCCAGACTACCAGATATTTGGTGCCTTAAAACAACACAAATTTATTATCTTATAGTTCTGGAGGTATAGAATTTCAAAAGGAGTCTCACTGAGCTCAGGAGAAAGCGTTACAAGCCTTCTTGAGGCTCTATGGGAGAATCTGTTTCCTTGCCTTTCTGAGCTTCCTTCTAGAGGCCAGCTGCATTCCTTGGCTCATGGCCTCCTCCCACCTTCAAAGCAGTAATCACATTACTGTGACCTCTGTGTCTACTGTTACATTTCTTCTTCTGACCAAGGTACATCATAATTAAACTTCTGAAAACCAAAGGAAAAAAAAATTTAAAAGCCAGAGAGAAATGACGCACTGCCTATAGAGGAACACCAATTAGTAAGAGGATGGATTTTTCATCTGAAATCGTAAAGGCCAGGAAGAAATGACACAACACTTTTCAAGTGCTGAAAGAAAAGAACTTTCAGTTATGCATCTTATATCTGGTGACATTATCCTTCAGAAATGGAAGGGGAATAAAGTCATTCACACATGAAGGAAAACTAAGAAAATTAGTTGCCATTAAACTCACCCTTCAAGAATAGCTAAAGTAAACTCTCCAAACAGAAAGAAAATAACAGAATAAGGCTGGGAACTTTGGAAATTAAAAGAACAAGAACAGAATGGATAAATATTGGGTAAATATAGCAGACTAACTTCCCTTCATAAGTTTCTTACATCATATTTGGTAGGTGAAGCAAAATTTTTTTATTTGAGGTTGAGTCTTACTCACTCTGTCTCCCAGGCTGGAATACAATGTAGCATGATCTCGGCTCACTGCAACCTCCGCCTCCTGGATTCAAGTGATTCTCTTAGCCCCTGGAGTAGCTGGGATTACAGGTGTGAGCCACAGAAACCCAGACAAAAAAATTTTTTAAATAGCCTACAGGTGCTACTAAGTGAGGCAAAATTTGTAACACTATCTGATATGGTGGTGCTCAATATATGTAGAGGAAATACTTGAGACAATTGTATTTTAGAAATGGGAAGCACAAAGGGACCTAAATGGAAGTAAGCTTTCGATACTTAAAGAGGTAAAGTGTTGACCCCAGTAGAGGGTGATAAATTACATATTTATATTGCAATGGTTAGAGAGATCACTAAAAAAAATTATGTAGGGCAATACGCTCAAAAGCATTATAAATAGAGGAAAATTAATTTTTTTAAGTTCAAGTAATGCCCAGAAGGCAAAAAGGAAAAACAGAAGAATGAAAAACAGAGGGAGGAAACAGTAAAGAAGTAATAAAATGGCAAACTTAAGCCTCAATATATCAATAATTAATTTAAATGCAAGTGGCCTAAATACACTAATTAAAAGACAGAGATTAGCAGAATAGGGGAAAAACGATCCAACAATATAACTGCCTATAAGAAACTCACTTTGAACATAACAACTGTATTAGTTTCCTATTGGTAATGCAACTGTATTAGTTTCCTATTGGTAATGGTAAACTTATGGTAATTTGTTATCATTACCATAAACTAGTGGCTTAAAATAACGTATTTATTATCTCACAGCTCTGGCAACAGAAGACTGGATAAATATTTTTGGTTCATTCATACAATGGAATACTCTACCATAATAATGAGTGAAAGAAGCCAAACATATGAAGTTCTAAAACAGGCAAAACAAATCTATGGTGATAGACTCATAAAAGTGATATCCATGAGGGGTGGTTGCTGACTAGGAAGGAATACAAAAGAATTTTCTGGAGTGCTAGAAAGGTTATCTTGAACTGGATGGGGGTTAAATGGGTGTGTACACAGGCAGAAATTTATCAAGCTTTATACTTAAGATTTGGGCATTATATACATACCTCAATAGAATATTTTATTTATTTATTTATTTATTTAGAGATGGAGTTTCGCTCTTGTTGCCCAGTCTGGAGTGCACTGACGCAATCTCGACTCACTGCAACCTCCAAGTCCTGGGTTCAAAAGCGATTCTCCTGCCTCAGTCTCCCAAGTATCTGAGATTACAGGCATGTGCCACCACATCTGGCTAATTATTTATAGCAGAGACAGGGGTTTCACCATGTTGGTCAGGCTGGTCTAGAACTCCTGACGTCAGGTGATCCACACACCTCAACCTCCCAAAGTACTGGGATTACAGGCATGAACCATTGCACCCAGAATATTCTTTTTAAAATGAAGCCATTAGGCTTTTCTAAGATTGTCTTTCCTTTTTGATGACAAACTCCAGTGGGGAAATTATTAAAACATGAGACAGATATATGGCCAGTTGTCCACCCAGAGAGGGCATAAAAGGGAGGTGATATAGTATAGTGATTAGGAGGATGGGCTTAGGAGTCACAAACCTGGTTTTAAGTGTCATTTGCTGGCTGTGTAATCTTACTCAAGATATTTGATCTCTCTAACCTTCAGTTTAATTATGTATATAATATGGATATATACATGGCTGTACTGACCTTGTAGGAGCATTGGAAGTACATAAGATAAAAAATACAAAAATCTTAAAAACCATCAGTTATTACATACTGTGTGCCACACACTGTGGAATATATTACTTAACCCTATGACAACTGCATGAGAAGGATACTAACATGTCCATTTTAAGAATGAAGAAACTAAGGTCCAAAGAGTTTGGTCTTAAGAAGTGGCAGGTGTGTCTGATCCTAAAGTCCATGAATTTAAGCAATTTTTTTTTTTTTTTTTTTTTTTTTTTGAGACGGAGTCTCGCTCTGTCGCCCAGGCTGGAGTGCAGTAGCGCGATCTCGGCTCACTGCAACCTCCGCCTCCCGGGTTCACGCCATTCTCCTGCCTCAGCCTCCCCAGTAGCTGGGACTACAGGCGCCCGCCACCATGCCCTGCTAATTTTTGGTATTTTTAGTAGAGATGGAGTTTCACTGTGTTAGTCAGGATGGTCTCCATCTCCTGACCTCGTGATCCACCCGCCTCGGCTTCCCAAAGTGCTGGGATTAGAGCCAAGAGCCACCACGCCCAGCCTTCAAAACACTTATTAAAAACAATTTTTGTTATGTCTTGAACCATTTCACTCCAATAGTTTGCCTCAGTGACAAATCACACAGAGGAGTCACGCCATTCTCCTTAATGTTTCTCATATTGCAGTAATAGGTGAATTACATAATCTATTCAGAATTAGTTGAATTTTGAAGTTTTTCTAAAAATCAAAGATAGGATCTTGAGCCTTCATAATCATAGCATCTTAAATACAAAATTACCTCACATGATAAAAAGTTCCAAACACCACACTTTAGTCTATTCTGGTAAAACGTTTTTCTTTGGCATATGCAGCCCAAATAGCTCTAACCTTGATCATTTTTCAAGTTGTAATCTCCACATGCTTGGCATATTCTGATAACATTGACAGGTTAAAAGCAACACTGTGTTATATGCATAGTGATTGCGTGCAATTAACCATAATTTAGGCTGAAAGTAGGCTGACCAGCTGCCTCACAGCAACATTTTAAAACTTATTAAATATCTCCAGTGAACTTTAGATGAAAAAGCAACAAAAACAAAATCTGTAACATTTCCGCTTTTTCTTACATAGAATCTTAAAGGAGTGAAGGTGCCAATAAGACTAATTCTTGATTTAAAAAAAGACATTTTTGGCCCATATTACATCCAGTAACTGCAGATATGGATAAAGATAATGGAGATATGAAAAACAGGTAAACAATGTCCAAACGAAGTGTCTTACCCTCCTTTTGTCAAAGAGATTTTTGAGCCCACTGGCATTTTATTTTAGAAACAACCATGCTATATAGCCCAGCGTGCAGAGCCTCTTGCAAGTTCCAGACACACCTCACCAGTACTTGAGGCCATTATCCCATTCTTTTAAAATGTGTTCAATACACAATTAGTATCTGCCATTTAATCGTTCAACATTACCTGACATGTGTCACTTCCTCTATTTATATGAGGGATTAAGAATGGTTGCGTGCTCAGTCACAAAATAAGTGACGAGAAACAGAATGCAAACTCAGGACTCAGAAAATGTCTATACTTTTCTTATCATTCCATGCTGCTTGGATGCCAGACCTCTAATATGGCAACCTACCTTTTCCTTTCAAATGTATCTATCAGGTGGGGTGTGGCGGCTCATGCCTGTAATCCCAACACTTTGAGAGGCCAAGGCGGGAGGATTGCTTCAGGCCAGGAGTTCAAGACCAGCCTGGCCAACATGGTGAACTCCCATCTAAGATACAAAAATTAGTGGGGTGTGGTGGCACGTGTCTATAATCCCAGCTACTTGGGAGGCTGAGGCAGGAGAATCGTTTGAACCCGGGAGAATGGAAGTTGCAGTGAGTCAAGATTGTGCCATTGCACTCCAGCCTGGGCAACAAGAGTGAAACTCCATTGGCAAAAAAAAAAAAAAAAAAAAAAAAAAAAAAACCCAAACCACTATTTCTTTTATACTCTTAGCAGTTCCATGAACAAATGCTGGCCATAGACAAAACAGAATCTTTGAAGTAAGGAATATTTCTGGGTACATAGGTACTTCTGGAAATTATACTAATCCTTTAGGCAAAAGTAGTATCATTTGTACATCACTGCTACAAGGTACTAAACGTTTCTATAGGATTGAAAGAATCCTTCCCATTCTGCCTTAAAAGGCTTAGCAGTAATAAAGAATGACTGAGCTAATCCATCTCACAATTTTGGTCACTGATCTAAAACCAGGGTTAACATATAAAACATCGGACACAGAGGGTTTAACATATAATTCATATTCATACATACTACTAACAAATTGTCATAATAGTGCTCAGTGAAAGAAAAAAGTTGACAAAGAATTTAAATGCATTCACATGAGTTTATTAAAAATCTGTTAAAGAATTACATATTAGGCAACAGAATTAGGCAAACTAGAAGTGTTCTTGTCATGTAAATTTAGGAAACTAAAGTGAAAATAAAGTCTAAAGGCTTAATAATGTATTGTGAAGGGACTTTGTTTCCATACTTCCTCAACAACCCTTTAAGAGTATAGCTTATTTGAATAAATACTTTTTAGCATCACCTGCTTTGAAACAGACTTACTGCCTGGCCAAGCTAATGACTGTAGCTATTATGCAAGGATCAAGATTACTTTTCAAAATTTGACTGCAGGTATTTCTTTTTCTTTTTTCTTTCTTTTTTCTTTTTTTTTTTTTTTTGAGACAGAGTCTTGCTCTGTCACGCGGGCTCGGGTGCAGTGGCACAATCTCGGCTCACTGCAACCTCCGCCTCCAGGGTTCAAGTGATTCTTCTGCTTCAGCCTCCCGAGTAGGTATTTCTTATATAGTTGAACTAATCTGACTGTGGAAACATGACTTAGTCAGGGCTTAGATGATACTGAAGTAAACTACAAAGCACTGTCTGCAACCTAAAGGAACTCAGGGACACTAGAAAATGGTATCTACCAACCAGTTTAACTGTGACCAAAAATATCACGGTGAAACAGTAAGTCACAAGAGAATATAAGCTTCTAAAGGGCGGGGATTTTGTTCACTCCTGCATTCCCCCATATAGATCAGGCCTCCCACTTGGTGGACAAGCAAACTTGTTCAAACGTCTCTTTGAACAAATCGAAGAGATGTTCCTGGTGTACATTAGGGGGGCAACCAAATTCATTTCATATATTAATATTTAATAATCTCCCACCAACTTGAGAAGCTACTACTGAATGATTTACATATGATGAAGCTAATTACACTATACTGTCCACTTTTGAGGAAAATGTGACAAAAAAATTATGGTTTTTACTCTTGAGGAGCACCGACACGAGTAATTTTGAAATTGGTATGCCTGTTCCTAAAGAAAAAGTGGGATAGTATTCTGGGATGTAACATTTCATGTATTTCCATCTTCTTAAAACCCCTCTAAACATGGTAAGAAAAACCAGTGCTAACATACAGGTGCTGCTTTTTTCAGACACTGGTACATCACTTAAGGCACCTGTGCTGGCATCTGCCCGCTGCTGCTCACAGATGGAAGACATTAATCATCTGTTTGGTGCTCCCACCTTGTCCATCCAGCTTCAAATATAACTGCAGTGAGCTAGATGAGTCAGCATCTGGTCTTCCAAAAGCTAGTGTAGCACTCCCAAAGCAAAAAAGGAAAGAGTTCACACTTCAGAGGCCTGAATCAATGCCAGAAGTGTATTATGTTGCCTCAAGGTTTCACAGACTCCCTAATGATCTTTAGCTCCCTGGATACCAAGGCAAAGACAGATCTGAAAGCTGCAGAAAAACAGGTGGGTGTCATACACAGGACTGAAGCCCCAGGCAATATAAATGGTATTTGTTCACACCACAGATTAACTGCTTTGAAGGATCAAAATGGGTAAGACAGCTACATTCAACATTTAAGAAGATTTTCTCAATAACAAAGCACTGAAAATGTGAATAAGTTATACTTTTATTTTTCAGAAACAAAATGACAAGTGGCAACTTGCCTTTGTAAAAGATTAAAGAGTATCAGAGTAATAAGCTATCTCTCACAGAGACAGAAGCCTGAGAAACACTATTATACAGCTCTCAAAGGAAGTCCTATTAAATAAATCTCACAATAATATACTTTTAACTAAATCAACAAAACAAAAACCACAAAAAATTATACAGAACTCATAAAATGGTATATGAATGAAAAACAGAAATCTTTAAATCTAGACACTAGAAGTTCTCTATTAAAATCAAGGAGGCTCAAATCCTAAAACAGAAAAAGAAATATGTTAAAACACAGTATTTTTTAATAGTCCAATGAGGTTATTGCAGATGTACATTTTAACATTTCATTTGCTCAATATATTTTTTTCTCACTCTTGGAGCACTTCTGTATAATGCAGAGATTACATGAGTGATAATGCAGATATTGGCCTTCCTAATGGGCCCTTCAGGTTTTAAGTTTCAAATCTGACTCTGGAATCCCACCTAAATGTTTACATAATAGGCTACAAATAATGAGATTCCTCTTAAAATTACATTTGCTTAATTTTTATACACTATGGTTTAGAAACACTATGGTTTAGAAACAATCTACTTTTGAAAGAGACACAATTTACAGTATGAATAATAAAAGTTACATGAAACTACACAATCCTTCTCATAAGACAGGAGAAACAATTTCCAAACCAAAAATGCCGAATACAAAATGATACAGTTGACTGGAGCTGGGGTAGGATGGGAGAAAGAGAACAACCATGTAACAGAATGTATGGAAGACCTAGATTCTAGTTTCACTTTTGCACTAATCAGTTGTGTGTCTTAGTCTCAATTTCCTTAGCTCTCGATTTTTTTTGCTGGTTAAGAAGATGTAGATGGATCTCTAAGCTTTAATTTTAAGGCTCAATGACTTATAGTTTATAAGATTTCGAAAACCTTTTCGACAGTCAGTTGAATAAATTCCTTACATCTTGAGGGTGTGTCACTGTTCAATCCCATGACAATAACTACAAGGCATATCCATAATTTTACTGTTAGAAAAGAAAAAAATCTACCTAAAGGGCAAAAGTATACTTCATATCCTGTTTCTGTTCTACAAGACAGAAAACAAATGTCTATTCTCTTGCTGGCCTCTAGAAGCAGTCTTTGAGACAGAGTTGACTGAAAACCCAGAACTAGGATAATGGTTAAGACATCTACCCTGTCTTTCTCTCTGCCTGTCTGTGTCTATGAAAGCTGCTAGACAGCTGCTAGACAGTTCAAAGTGAACTATTACATAAAAGCTACCCTTCACCTTACATGATATATAGGATTTCTCTATTACAGAGAATAATTATAACAGGAAATGGTTTTCCTGATATTCTACCAAAATCCTGAGTAAAATTTGCATTATTGGAAGATTGTTAGAATAGACTAATGTATGGTAATTGAGATTTTAAAAACCTTGTAGTAGCAGAGTTCTAGAAAACCAGAGTTGAACCAGGAAAAAGGATGGTATCTCTGACTTCAGCAGATTTATCACTTATTTAAAGCTGAGGCCAGCCAGGCACAGTGGCTCAAGCCTATAATCCCAGCACTTTGGGAGGCCGAAGCAGGTGGATCAGCTGAAGAGTTCGAGACTAGCCTGACTAAAATGGCGAAACCCTGTCTCTACTAAAAATACAAGTTACCCGGGCATGGTGGTGTGTGCCTGTAGTCCCAGTTACTGGTGAGGCTGAGGCATGAGAATCGCTTGAACCTGGGAGGCAGATGTTGCAGTGAGCCGAGATCGAGCCCCTGCAATCCAGCCTGGGTGGCAGAGCAAGACTCAGTCTCCAAAAAAAAAAGATAAAGCTGAGGCCAATTAATAATTCTTATGGGCAGAGCCAAACTTCAGGTTAGAAGAAGGACTTACAGGGAATTCAGGCTTTGGACTCTATCAGTATCTATTTTCAGTTTCAGGGAAGGAGAACCAAAGAAGGAAGTTAAAGATTATACTGACCCTTAGAGGGATGGGCAGCAGAAATATCTGCTATATTGAACTATTTACAGCATATACTTTCATCATAACCATCATATAATAAATGCCTTTTTGTTTTGATGTTACTTTTTTGTGAACTTTGTCCTTTAACCACATGCACTGCAAAGAGTCTGAAGTGGGAACCATAGGAGCCATGAGTGTGGACTAAAATGCTTTTCAAAGGATAGAAGATGCTTCAGGCATAGGGGGCCCTGAGAGGTTAATATGGTCTCTTAAAATTTCCTATGGTCCTAAAATTCTCATAATTTTATATGAATAACATACTACTATAAGATATTATATATATATATCACTTACTGTTTCTTTTAAGAAATATTTATGGATATAATTGCGTTTTTCTATATGTTTCATTAGTAATACTCAGTCTTGTAAGTCTGGTTCCATAGTAATCTATGATGTAACTACTTCCATCTGAAGGTCCAACAATCTAAAAGAGACAAAATTTCAAAATTATTCATTTTATAGAAGATATTTCACAACACTTTGAGTCTACTTTTCTCAGTTGTTAATAAAAGTATTTCAGAAGTGACAGAAATCCAGCTCTAACCTAAGCAAAAACAGGTAATTTAGTGGCTCATGTAGCTGAAAGGAATACTGGGATAGCTCAAAGGATCAAAAGAAAAGCTGCAGGCACCAAGGACTGAATTCTGTGCTCCCTGAGGCCCTTGGCTTCCCTGCCTCCTTGCTTAGCTCTGCTTGTCTTCATTCTGCAGAGTGGCACTCTAACTAATTGCGAATAGCTCGGGAGTCACATATTCCCAGCTCAGCAGCTCCTAATAAAGAAAGTAAAATTTTCTTCCCCAATGTTTATATACCAATTCCAGGGAAAGACTTTTACTGATCTGCTTGGTTTTTATGCCTATTGTGGACAAACCTACTATATCCATGGGAATAGATTTAATGACTGGTCAGGCCAGGCCAGGCCGCCTGTGGGAGATGAGGTAGTATCACTGACAGTCCTGCCAGAACCACCTGAAACGGAAAAGGAAGAGCTAGGAAAAACAACACATGTTCACTACAATCATCTTGTCCACTTAATCACATATGTGACAATCTAGTTAACATAATCTCTATAAATTATCCTCTAAGGTAGCAATCTTCAAACTGTAGCCTTAAAGATGGACAAAGATTTAACAAGGTGTATGTGGGCCCAGAGGGGAACTCAATCTTGAGATCTTAATTCCCTAAATATTCTTTGTAAAACAAATCTGCCTGATACCATGCTACAGTGGAAGCATCCTGTCAGTTTCCCTTCCCACTTCTCACTGTGGTCATTTCTCCCACTTGTTAATAGTAAAGCACACCTACCAATCCAGGATACCCCGAGTCTTATGATGTACTATTCCCCTGGGGTGTGAAAGCCTCTGAAGTGCCGGAGGGATTGTAAACTAGTTCAACCATTATGGAAAACAGTATGGCAATTCCTCAAGGATCTAGAACTAGATGTACCATATGACCGGGCCATCCCACTACTGGGTATATACCCAAAGGATTATAAATCATGCTGCTATAATGACACATGCACACGTATGTTTATTGTGGCACTATTCACAATAGCAAAGACTTGGAATCAACCCAAATGTCCATCTGTGACAGACTGTATTAAGAAAATGTGGCACATATACACCATGGAATACTATGCAGCCATAAAAAAGGATGAGTTTGCGTCCTTTGTAGGGACGTGGATGCAGCTGGAAACCATCATTCTTAGCAAACTATCACAAGAACAGAAAACCAAACACCGCATGTTCTCACTCATAGGTGGGAACTGAACAATGAGATCACCTGGACTCAGGAAGGGGAACATCACACACCGGGGCCTATCATGGGGAGGGGTGAGGGGGGAGGGATTGCATTGGGAGTTATACCTGATATAAATGATGAATTGATGGGTGCTGACGAGTTGATGGGTGCAGCACACCAACATGGCACAAGTATACATATGTAACAAACCTGCACGTTATGCACGTGTACCCTAGAACTTAAAGTATAATAAAAAAAAAAAAATTTAAAAAAAAAAAAAAAAAGCCTCTGAAGTGCCAAAGGAATAACTCAAAATATTGGATTTAGGGAACGATCCTTTACTCAAAGGTCCAAAAATACATTCTGCCGTATCTGTTCCAAAGATGCATTTTCAATAACATTTTACATCTTTTTGCTTAAAAATAATCTGCAACATGTTTATGCTGTTTTGATCAACTGTGTATCATTATTATAATGACAATCCAAAAAAAATCTCAGAAAATTTTTAAATATTTTAATTTTAATGAATAAGATGATTAGTAGGAAGATTTCTCTCTTTCATTTTTTTTTTTTTTTTTTGGATACAGGGTCTCAAGTCACCCAGGCTGGAGTGCTGTGGCATGATCTTGACTCACTACAACCTCCCCATCCTAGGCTCTAGCGATCCTCTCACCTCAGCCTCCCAAGTAGCTGGGACTTCAGGTGTGTGCCATCATGCCCAGCTAATTTTGTTTTTGTATTTTTTTGTAGAGACAGGGTTTCACTACATTGAACAGGCTGGTCTCAAACTCCCAGTACTAGGATAATGGTTAAGAACATCAACTGATCTGCCTGCTTTGGCCTCCCAAAGTGCTGGGATTTAGGGCATGAGCCAAGGCGCCCAGCCTAGTAGGAAGCTTTTAAACATAAAAATGTATTATATTAGGATAAAATTCTGTAGAAGAGGAATAAAAATAAAGGAAGAAAAGAAGCAATGTAAAAATTATAATGGTTAGTGAAGAGTTCACGCACATCTTTTTAAAGTAAGTGATATTTAAAATCCTATATTTATATTACGTTGGAGACATTTCTTTTTTTTTTTTTTTTTTTTTTTGAGATGGAGTCTCGCCCTGTCGCTGGGGCTGGAGTGCAGTGGCCGGATCTCAGCTCACTGCAAGCTCCGCCTCCCGGGTTCCCGCCATTCTCCTGCCTCAGCCTCCGGAGTAGCTGGGACTACAGGCACCCGCCACCTCGCCCGGCTAGATTTTTGTATTTTTTAGTAGAGACGGGGTTTCACCGTGTTAGCCAGGATGGTCTCGATCTCCTGACCTCGTGATCCGCCCGTCTCGGCCTCCCAAAGTGCTGGGATTACAGGCTTGAGCCACCGTGCCCGGCCTGTTGGAGACATTTCAAAATTGATGTAACACTTTTATTTAAATATGTAAATATTTGCAGACTAGAAGTTATATCCTTTGCAACTATTTAAACTTATGATAGAAAACTTAAATGTCAATTTAAAAATATATGGAGAGTATGGACTTTGTTTTTAAAATCGAAGGACACTGCTATAAAGGATTCCTCATTTTAAAAATAAATTTGATCTTAAAACTATTCAACAAATATTTAATTCCTATGATATTCCAGGTTCTATGCTAGACATTATACACAGCGAATAAAATACCATCTCTGCCAACAGGGAACTTATTCTAGTGAACTACATGTTAATATTCAAGCAGTACTTACAAAGCACGTATGTGCCACACACCATGTCAGGTGCTGTTATGCACATTGACTTACTTGTTAAAGATTAAATTGATTTGGCTTGACACTTTTTTATGAATTTACATAAAAATTAACTGTAATCCCCACACTCTGGGAGGCCAAGGCAGGAAGACTGCTTGAAGCCAGAAGTTTGAGACCAGTGTGGGCAAAAAAGCAAGAAATTTGCCTCTACAAAAAAAAATGAAAACAAAATATTAGCCAGGTGCCATGGCGTGCACTTGTAGTCTCAGCTACTCGAGAGGCTAAGGTAGGAGGATTGCCTGAGCCCAAGAGTTCAAGGTTGCAGTGAGCTATGATCACACCACTGCACTCCAGCCTGGGTGACAGAACGCAACCCTATTTAAATAACCAAATTAAGTCCATGTGGTAAAGCACTAAACTGAAAGGAAAACTTGGAAGAGAAAGCTGTCTCTTTCTATAACTAGCTGCAGGATCAAATAATTTATTCCTTCCTGGATCTCAATTTTTCTTACTGATTATAATGAAGAATAGAATAAGCTGATCGGTACAGTATTTTTAAAGTTTTAATGTCTTCTATGACTACAAGATTTAGATACAAAGACCTCAGCTTAAGCCACTACAAAGTATCATCAACACACTTTTCTATGAACTATCTGGTCACACAAGAAACTGTTTTATTTACTTTAAAAAAAAAAAAAGGCCGGGCGCGGTGGCTCAAGCCTGTAATCCCAGTACTTTGGGAGGCCGAGACGGGCGGATCACGAGGTCAGGAGATCGAGACCATCCTGGCTAACACAGTGAAACCCCGTCTCTACTAAAAAATACAAAAAAAAAACTAGCCGGGCGAGGTGGCGGGCGCCTGTAGTCCCAGCTACTCGGGAGGCTGAGGCAGGAGAATGGCGTAAAACCCGGGAGGCGGAGCTTGCAGTGAGCCGAGATCTGGCCACTGCACCCCAGCCTGGGAGACAGAGCGAGACTCCGCCTCAAAAAAAAAAAAAAAAAAAAAGATCAGCTATAAAGATTTCAACTATTTAGATCCATATTCCTTTGCCAAATTAAAAAAATAAAATAAAATAAAACCTAAGACAGGGTGTAGTCGCTCACGACTATAATCCCAGCACTTTGGGAGGCCAAGGCGGAAGGACTGCTTGAGGCCAGGAGTTCAAGACCAGTCTGGCCAACATGGCAAAACCCAGTATCTACAAAAAAAAAAAGAAAATACAAGAATTAGTTGGGCATTGTGGTGCACACCTGTAATCCCAGCTACTACTAGGGAGGCTGAGGCATGAGAATTACTTGAACCCAGGAGGCAGAGGTTTCAGTGAGCTGATATCATACCACTCCACTCCAACCTGGGCAACAGAGTGAGGCTCTATCTCAAAGAAAAAATAAATAAATAATAAAACCTGTTTTAAGCACCCACATACACATGTATAATGTGCCAATTCTAATGTATTTCATTATGAGTATATTATTGTATTATTAATTATAAAATTACATATCTTTTAAAATATCCCATACTGGATGGGAGGTTGAGGCAGGAAGATTGTTTGAACCCAGGAATTCGAGGTTGCAATGAGCTATGATCATGCCACTGCACTCCAGCCTGGGCAACAGAGCAAGACCCTGTCTCTAAAGAAACAAAGTAAAATATCCCAATACTGGGAATTTTTTTACTCAGTAAATATGTCCATGTCCATTTGTTCATAGATAACAGAATATGAAACCTAAAATTATGAGTTTATTTCTCTGCTAAGAAATATCCTGAAGCTGGCTGGGCACAGTGTCTCATGTCTGTAATCCCAGCACTTAGGGAGGCCGAGGCAGGAGAATAGCTTGAGCCCAGGAGTTTGAGACCAGCCTAGGGAACAAAGTGAGATCCTGTCTCTATTTGTAAAAACAAAAATTTAGAACAGGCAAATTCAAAAAGACAAAAAGTATAACAGAGGTTACCAGAAGGTAGGAAGAGAAGGGGAAGGAAGCTATTACTTAAGGGGTACAGTATTTTTGGAGTGATGAAAAAGTTTTAGAAATAGATAGTGGTGACAGTTGTAAAATATTCTGAACATAATTAATGCCACTGAACTGTACACTTAAAGATTAAAGTGGCAATGTTTATGTTATATATATTTTACTGTACAAAAAGCTATTATCTTATTTGTACTTATTAATGTTATAGTATTAATGTTTGCAATTTATAAACTTTTGATTTTGTTGGTGTAAAATGTAATTTGTTGGTATATACTTAGGTGGCATTCTACTATGAATAAAGGGAAAAAAATGTGGTTACCAGTAAGTACTTTATCACCTCAACTTTAGCAATTGATATGACCCCTCATTTAACAGCACTGTCAGTGAAGTCATGCTTCTTAGGTAACTCAAATATTTTATAAATTTCAAATGTAATGAATGAATTAAGAAGTGAAAGAAAAAAAAGAGCATTTATATCAATCTACGCTTTCTCTATCTAAAAGACTTCTGAGTTCCTCCGTACAAAGAATGCCAACAATAACATCAGCAAGATCAGATCATCTCCTGCAAACCTACCAATCTGGTGATAAAAGTCAAATGATTCTGCAAGTAAAGGATAATGCAACCTGTATCCATCCCAACTCCCCCAAATAACTAATACTTTCTTAAAAGTCAGACTACATTTTTGTATCCATATTTCACTTTTGTGTGTGATTAATTTTAAGATGATGCTATTAAAACCATCTGATTAGTCACATTTTAATTATCAAAATTCCTACACAGTGCCAGAATTTATGCATTCAGAACACCTGACTTCATTTGATTTAAAGAATTCTTAGTATTAATCATAAATGACCAATATAAACACTATTCTTTAAGAAATGAATAAGAGTCACCATTTACATCCTGAGGAAAACACAGCTTTGGGATTTGTCTCAGAACCAGTTTAAGATATTCTTTGTTTTGAAAATCCTCTTAAAGGCACTAAAAAAAAATCTACCCACAAGGTAAGTGAACTAAGTGAAATCTACCTAATTAAGGTCACATGACAGAGTAAAAGTTACGAAAATTATCAGTCACTTCGGTTTTTCAATTTATTTTCCCAATAAATCACACCAAGGTTAAATAATGACACAGGGAGCTATTTGAAGGATTTGGTATCTATAAAATGTCCTCTGTGGCCAGGCACAGTGGCTCACGCCTGTAATCTCAGCACTTTGGGAGGCCGAGGCAGGGGGGTAACGAGGTCAAGAGATCGAGACCATCCTGGCCAACATGGTGAAATCCCGTCTTTACTAAAAATACAAAAATTAAATGGGCGCACTGGCGCATGCCTGTAGTCCCAGCTACTCAGGAGGCTGAGGCAGGAGAATCATTTGAACCCAGGAGGCGGAGGTCGCAGTGAGCCAAGATTGTGCCACTGCACTCCAGCCTGGGCAACAGAGCGAGACTCTGTCTCCCTACCCCTCTGCCCCCACCCCCAAAAAAAAACACACACTCCTCTGTGGCTGGGTGCAGTGGCTCACAACTGTAATCCCAGCACCATGGGAGGCGGAGCCAGGCAGATCACCTGAGGTCAGGAGTTTGAGACCAGCCTGGCTAACATGGTGAAACCCCATCTCTACTAAAAATTAGCTGGGCGCGGTTGCGCATGCCTGTAATCCCAGCTACTCAGGAGGCTGAGGCAATAGAATTGCTTGAACCCGGGAGGCAGAGGTTGCAGTGAGCTGAGATCGTGCCACCGCACTCCAGACTGGGCAACAGAGTGAGACTCCATCTCAAAAAAAAAAAAGTCCTCTGTTTTTATATATTATTGTCCTACATCTAGCAAACTATCAAGTATACCAGCTTTTCCAGCATTGGTAGTAGATTATGGCAATTATGCTGTTAGTCCTTCTTTTGATCAAAAAGGGATAGGCTATGTCTTTGACCAAACAAACTGGCTCACACAGAGATGATTCCATAGCCTTGGCCATATTTTGGTCTAAACTGAAAAGCTTAGGCTTTTAAAAATGTTTGTAAAATGTAAAGATTTTTAAAAAGATAAAAATTAAGGGAAGTGTTTATTAGGCTACAATCCCCAAGGAAATATTTTATTTTATTATTATTATTTTTTTTTGCTTAGGCAAAAGCACTCTGTTGCTTAGGCTAGAGTGCAGAACTACAATCACAGTTCACTCTGGAACCTTGATCGATCTCTCAGGCTCAAGTGATCCTCCAACCTCAGCCTCCTGAGTAGCTGGAACTACAGGCATGCACCACCACACCTAGCAAATTTTTTAAAAAATTTTTGTGGGTAAGGAGTCTCACTGTGTTGCCCAGGCTGGTCTCAAACTCCTGGGCTCCAGTGATCCTCCCACGTAGGCCTCCCAAATTCTGAGATTATAGGCACTTATCTGGAAATATTTTGTTTCTAAAAATAAATGGAATCTATTATCAGACTATTCTTGGAAAAGATCATAGGTTCCTCTAGGGCAAGGACCCCATGTTATTATACCTAAGTTGGTGCTCACTAAACCAATTTCCAATGACAGCATAATTTATAGTTTATCACATCAACTCTCATTTTTATTCATTACCTCTCAAGTGACACTGTGAAATTTAGGAATTTAGCCCTATTATGTTTTGAATGTTTGTGTCCCTGTAAAATTCCTATGTTGAAGTCTAACCCCAAATGTGTTCATACTAAGAGGCAGGGCCTTTGGAAAGTTATTAAGTCATTAGGGCTCCACCATTCATTAATGGGATTAATGACCTTATCCTTTACACCATGTGGGCACATATAGAAGGCACCATCCATGAAGCAGACAGCCCTTACCAGACACTGAACCTGCTGGTGCCCTGATACTGGACTTCCCAGCCTCCAGAACTATAAGAAATAATTTTCCATTATTTAGAAATAATCTAGTCTAGGCCACACACAGTAGCTAACGCTTGTAATCCCAGCAGTTTGGGAGGCCAAGGTGGGTGGATCATTTGAAGTCAGGAGTTCAAGACCAGCCTGGCCAACATGATGAAACCCCATCTCTACTAAAAATACAAAAATTAGCCAGGTATGGTGGTAAGCACCTATAATGCCAGCTACTCAGGAGCCTGAGGCATGAGAATCGCTTGAGCCTGGGAGGCAAAGATTGCAGTGAGCCAAGATTGCGCCACAATTGCACGATTGTACTCCAGCCTGGGCAATAGGGCGAGACTCAGTCTCAAAAAAAAAAAAGAAATAATACAGTCTAAAGTGTTTTGTTATAGCCGCAAATGAACTAAAACAGGTTCTACAGGAAAACAATGACTTTTTTAAAAACTACCATTTCAGCATCTCATCTTGCTTGTACTCGGCACAAAGCCACACTTTGTATAAGGCATACTGCATACAGTTCCAAATCAGCAAAAATTTTTGAGGGCATACTCTGTTTAACATACTACTGGTACTATAGGAGATTAATAAAAGTCATTTTTCCTCAAAAAATTTATGAGTGAAAAGTCAAATCCATTGTTTAAAAGTTAAAAACTAATACAAAGCAGTATATACAGTATTAGAGTGGCATATAATAAATATCAAATTCATGAAGCATACTTTACCAGTCTGTTAAATGTATTTATAAAATTCATAAATGTTTCAGACATTATGTTACTTTTTTGAATTTCTGCTGCTTATATGGTTACTGGTCCTTTAAGGAAATCCACTCTGTTACATTAATAGGAATGAAAAGCAATTTCTTCCATGATGAACAGAATCTTTAAAAAACTGTGACAAAGAAAGAACCCAGCATACTTCCAATAACTTTCTACATTATAACACTTATTTCCATTTTCCCTCCACACATCCTCATCTTTCTGATTTGTGGCTGTTTGCCTCCACTTAACATAGGAGACTTTCTTTTCCTTTTGTTTTGCAGAATATACATCAGTGATTTTGGTATAATTAAAAATGCCCAGGTCAGGCATGATGGCTCACACTTGTAATCCCAGAACTTTGGGAGGCCAAGGCAGGCAGATCACATGAGGTCAGGAGTTCAAGACCAGCGTGACCAACATGGTGAAACCCTATCTCTACTAAAAATACAAAATTAGCTGGGCATAGTGGTACGTGCCTATAATCCCAGCTACTTGGGAGACTGAGGCAGGAGAATCGCTTGAACCTGGGAGGCAGAGGTTGCAGTGGGCCGAGATCACGAGATCACACCACTGTACTCCATCCTGGACGACGAGCAAAACTCCATCTCAAAAAAAAAAAAAAAAAAAAAAGCCCAGATTGCATGAATGAGGAAAGAGGTTTAAATACAATCAAAAAAAATTCTCATTTTTCTGATAAAAACCTTGTATTGTCTAATCTATCCTTCATGACATGTATAAAAATATAAGGAGGCTGGGGGCAGTGACTCACACCTGTAATCCCAGCACTTTGGAAGGCCAAGGTGGGTGGATCACCTGAGGTCAGGAGTTCGAGACCAGTCTGACCAACGGAGAAACCCCGTCTCTACTAAAAATATAAAATTAGCCAGGCGTAGTGGTGTGTGCCTGTAATCCCAGCTACTTGGGAGGCTGAGGCAGGAGAATCGCTTGAACCTAGGAAGCGGAGGTTGCAGTGAGCTGAGATCGAGCCACTGCACTCCAGCCTGGGCGATGAAGACACCATCTCAAAAAATATATATATATATATTATATGGCATATTATATATATATTTATATATTTATAAACATAAATATATATTATATGGCATATTATATATATATGGCATAAAAGAATGAGTGTCTTTAAATCCTCAAAACTACCTTATGAATAACTATATATATGTAGTAGTTATAAACAATAGTTACCCACAGCTGAAGGATGGTATGCTATACATGTATCACTGATTTAGATTTTCTTGACTGTATTCTATGTATTATTTCATGCCATGCATCATCATTCATATTATCTGTATATTTTTAGGAACAAAAAATAGAACTTCCAAAGTTTAATAACACATAGACAAACTCATAAAAGTATTTTCAGTAAATACAGCAACATGTAAAGCTTACTTTAACAATATGGGCATTACACTTTGTATTGTTTCTATTCAAAGACAAACTATAACTAGACTCTTCGATTTTTGTTATAAACACTGTGAAACAAAGTATGGTATTTTTTATAGGTCTTGAATCCATGCCCGATACATTTATGGGATCACAGTCCAACAGAAACACATTGCTACTCACTGGGAAATAATATTTAATGGCAAAAAAGAAAGAAAGAAAGATGGAAAGACAGAAAGACAAGAAAGGCAAGAAAGGCAAGAAAGAAAGGAAGAAAGAAAAGAAAGGAAAGAAAGGAAAGAAAGAAAGAAAGAAAGAAAGGAAAGAAAGGAAAGAAAGGAAAGAAAGGAAGAAGAAAGAAGAAAGAAGGAAAGAAAGAAAGAAAGGAAAGAAAGGAAAGAAAGAAGAAAGAAAGAAAGAAAGGAAGAAAGGAAGAAAGGAAAGGAAGGAAAGAAAAAGAAGGAGAAGGAAAAAAGGAAAGAATAAAGAAAAAACCCTCCTAAGAAAGAAACTAAATACACGAGAAAGACAATCCAACTAAACAATCAAGACAATAACTAATAAAGACATCAAAAACAAAAAAAGAAATACCTAATAAGAAGGGGAAGAAGGAAGAACGAGGATAATAAAGAGTAGGAGGGAGGGAGACAATAGAAAGAAAGAAAAAAGGAATTAGGAGGAAGGAAGGAGAAGAATTAAGAAGGAAGTCAGTCAGTCAGTCATGGAGAGAATGGGGAAGGAAAGAAAAATTAAAAAAAGAGCCAGGGCCATGCACAATGGCTCATGCCTGTAATCCCAACACTTTGGGAGGCTGAGATGAGAGGATCACTTGAGCCCAGGAATGCTCCTCTAAAACTGATGATGTCAACATCAAATGTGAAATATGTTAAATGACATGAAGAATAAGGCTACCCATCTTATTTGGCTATGCTTGAAATGGATTTATTATAATCTCCCTTGATTTGAAAGCAGTCTAAACTGATCATACCTGTGAAAATGTCTTATTTAGGGAAATTTACTGCAGATGTTTACACACTCTATTTCTTAATGTGATAAACTCCTAATCCCAGATGATCTTTAAGTTAAATAACTAGAGGCCAGGTGCAGTTGCTCATGCTATTTTTACAAATAGCCCTTTGGAAGGCTGAGGTGGGCAGATTGCTTGAGCTCAGGAGACCAGCCTGGGCAGCATGGCAAAACCTTATCTCTTCAGAATATACAAAAATTAGCCAGGTATGGTGGTGCACACCTGTAGTCTCAGTTACTTGGGAGGCTGAGGTAGAAGGATCACTTAAGCCCAGGAGGCAAAGACAGAGGTTGCCAGTGATCTCAGATCACGCCACTGCACTCCAGCCTGTACGACAGAGTGAGACCCTGTCTCAAAAAAAAAAAAAAAAAAAGTATTTATTGTAAAAAGTTCAGGTATAAATGAATCAGAAAGCAGTGGCTGAATCAAATTAGTTCTATAGTTCTATAATTTGATATAACTAAAGCTACAATGCAATAATATCACCAAAGAAAGAACCTAGCATGAAAATATTAACTAAATGGTTCAGTTTCAAAGACACTTTGAATTCTGGGTATCTTAACTCAAAGAATCCCAATAATACATTAAATTCCTTGGATCCTCACTGAAAGTGAGAAACTCATTTCTAAGCATATGTGCACACGTACCTTAGCCTCTTCATGCCTGCATGCCTGTCCCACAGTCAGAGAAGGCAGGATATTTAGTTAGGCATATGTTTACGAGTACAGACAGGAAAATTCCAACTTTAAAACCAAATATTTTCCTTGTTTAATTCTGGTATCTTATTGGTCCATATGCTGCCTCCTCCTCACAGTATGGTATCCCAATCTCCTAGATTGTGACTTTCTTTTAAAGCATAATGATAACATCAAGCAGACAGAATTGAAGAGTGGAAATACTATATGAGAAAGCAGAGCAAAACAGATGATGCTCTAAATGCACACTGACACATTTGCTGAAGATGTTAGGTGCTCCATAAATGCTTGTTGAAATGCTGTTTGTCAACATTGGTTGTGAAAAATTCATCTCTTTCTCTAAGAATCCTCATGAGTTAACCACAATCAGTTCTACATAATTTAACAGAAAACATCTGGTAGCACTTTCAAATGTTATGGACAGCATTTCACAAACCATGCCTGCCCCCAGCCTCACTGCAGCAGGAGAAAATGAGGCTAAGGAGAAAAGCAAGATAAGTTATCAGGAGAGCCCCAAACATGTGTATCATTTGTTTATACATACCTGGTCTACATTCTCAGATTTTCTAAAGAACGCCCCCCCCCCCTTTTTTTTTTCCTTTTTAGCTTAAGCTAGCTGGATTTCAGTTTCTGTAATTTGCAAACAACACAATACTAGTATAGAGGGCCTGTCCAGTGCAAAAGAAAATCTTGTCTCTGCCTCCACAATGTCCATATGTATAACAGAATCCTATCAATGCTTTTATGGTAATTGACAAGGTGACAGTAACTATGAGGAAAAGAAACGGTCTGAAAAACAACCACAATCCCTCTTGGAGACAACATATATTAAAAAGCTTTTGAGAAGTTATTCAGTAAAGAAACTTCTTTAACTCAGTTGAACTCACATTTACAAATCATATTTGAGCATGGAATCTTTTTAAATGAACTTCTTATGTCTTTGAGAACTACTAACTGGTAGAGCACTAGTAAATGAAGACAAATGAAAACAACCATTCATATCTGCTTCCTTGTATACTAATCATTTTAAGTATAACAGGAGATCACAGAACTCAATTTTGAATGTAAAAGTAGTTTACATTCTAGATTGAGAAACTCACCTGCATTGAAATAAGAATGAAATCAATTAGGCTCCCAATTCCACAAAATCCTACAGTGCAAAACTTTAACAAACCTAGAAAAGAAGGTAAAGTCATTTATAATCTGGAAAGTCTTCTAAATATTAACAAACTGTTCCATTTTCCAATAAACCATTATTTTACATATACATAATGCTCTTTATATCAAGAACATAAAACTAACACTTTAAAAAATCAAATCTTCATCTGAAAATGAGAAGAGTTTAAAGGAACCCTCTACATAGAAATGCCAAAAAATAATGTATTAGCTCCCTTAACAAATAAATATTAGTAACTGAAAAAAAACCTCAATATAATCTAACTAAATGTCTAAGAGAAAAGGCCTAAGGAAATAATCTTTAAATCTTAGTACATCAGTTACAAAACATCTTTTAGTCCTAAAATCCTTAATTGCTTATTTAGACTTCATACATTATGTGACCCAAAATTCACTATACATTTGGAGAGTTAAAATATATAAATTGTCATGCCAAAAAAAAAAAAATCAGGAAAAAACACTGCTCTTGTTGTAAAATTGTAAAATTTTATTAGCAATCCAATTACCTTTAATTTATCTTACATATTTCTTTCCTTAAGGATCTCCTGTTTATTAGCTCTATAGTGAAAATCAACAATTCTGTGCTGATCACTATATACAGCTTTGTCCTTGGTCCCAACCCAAGAGCTCAGATGCTAAAATAGATGATAACAGAGTATCTAATATGGGACATCTACAACAATATAACCCAAAAACAGTTGTAAGAGGCGGATTGGGGTGGCCTGGGGGTGGGATGATTAATCTCTTATGAATTTAAACTTGAGTTTCTTACAAGACATCTCATATGAGATATAAAAATGGTATAAGACAAGACTCTTTGTGAAAATGTAGTTCCATATATCAACTACAAATAGATGCCAGCTAAAAATCCTGTGAGGATGAGATCACCTCCCACAACCTGAGAATACACAAATAAGATTGAACTATGTTGGGACATTAGATGACTTCTTCCCCCACATATAGCAGAATAATGTAAGTACAGAAATAACATGGTGGCAATAAGTTAATAACTATTAAAATACAGAAATAACTAAAAATTTTGCTTTTCACTTTCCTCAGAACATTTACTTACCTAACATTTTATCTTTGATTACTATCTGCTGCATAGAAGCCCCATTAGGGCAGGGCCTTTTATCTGTTTTCTTTACTCCTGTGTCCTTAGTGCCAACGACATTGCCTGGCACATAGTAAATGCTCAATATTTGTTGCATAAATTAATAAATATTCTCATATTTCTGCTTCCCAAACACTCCCATCATTCCATCCATTACCTTAATAATAACTCCCTTCGTTTTTTCATTAGTTGCATGGTACTATAGTAGCCCAAAGAAAATTGTCTGCTGAGATTTTATCCACTCAGTGTATTTTCTATTTCCGAAATGTATTCTTCTTCACATAGCATGTTAGTATAAATTTGAGAATGTCATAGTTTTTCTTTCTTCAATTTGTTTATAAAAAAGAACACTGGCCAGGCGCGGTGGCTCATGCCTATAATCCCAGCACTTTGGGAGGCTGAGGCAGGTGGATCCCCTAAGGTCAGGAGTCCGAGACCAGCCTGGCCAACATGGTGAAACCCTGTCTCTACTAAAAATACAAAAATTATCCAGACATGGTGGCATACGTCTGTGATCCCAGCCACCCAGGAGGCTGAGGCAGGAGAATCACTTGAACCTGGGAGACAAAGGTTGCAGTGAGCTGAGACTGCACCACCGGACTCCAGCCTGGGCAACAAAGGGAGACCTTGTCTCAAAAAAAAAAAAAAAAAAAAAAAAGAGAGAGAGAGAATATTAAGTATGGTCCCTCTAAAGTTATATCTTTAACTGCTAATCCATGAAGAATAGGTAATCACATCAGGGCTTTGGCTTTTATTCTGCCATTTTCAAGATTGTTCTTCCTTTTAGGCCACTTCTTTAGAGAAGTCTTCCCTAACATGCCTGTCTGAAGCAGCATGCCACCCTTTCCCTACCCCATAATCCACTATGCTCGGCTACTTTTTAAAATTTTTTGTAGGGACAGGGTCTCACTATGTTGCCCAGGCTAGTCTTGAACACCTGGGATAAACTGATCCTCCTGCCTTGGCATCCCAAAATGCTTGGATTACAAGTCATCACATCTGGCCTAAATTTCTTTTTTTTATTTTTATTTTTATTTTTTTTCTCATACCTCTCAGGGATGAATGAAGGTTTTGATTATAATAACTGTAGTAGCAGAAATAGTGACAACAAAAGTTGTTGCTGGGCTAACATTTATCAAATGTATCTTACCTCGCTTAATTCTTATTGCCCTTCCTATCTGTGTTCATAAAGTATTTTTATATTTTATGAAAATATAAAACCTAAAACAAGGTTAAGATGGCATTATTGGAAACTTCATTACTAAAATCATCCTTTGCCTTAAATTTGTAGAAATAGATAGACCATAGTTAACATCACACGTTTGGAGTAAGATATGCTGTAAGTCACTGTAATGATTAAACCTTCAAGTTTTTTTTTTAACACTGAACTGTTAAGTTTAAATGTGTTACTCCAGGAGTTTCTTTCTTTTCTTTCTTTCTTTCCTTCTTTTCCTTTCTCCTTTTTTCCTCCTTCCCTTCCTTCTTTCCTTTGCAGGGTCTCACTATTTCCAAGGGTCTCACTGTGTTGCCCAGGTTGGTCTTGAACTCCTGGCCTCAAGTGATCCTCCTGCCTTGGCCTCCCAAAATGTTGAAATTACAGGTGTGAGTCACCACACCCAGCCTCTTGATTTTTTAAAACAGCTTTATTGAGCTATAAATGACATACATTAAAATGACATACAATGACATCAATGACATACAATGACATACAATGTACGTATTTAAAATGTACTATTTGATAAATCTGACACTTGTAAACACCTGTGAAACAATCCCTATAATAAAAAAAGAACGTTATCTGTCACCCCTAATAGTTTCCTCACGCCCCTTTGTAATTTCTATTTCTTGTCTCTCCTTGCCCCAGTCTTTCCCCAGCAAGCACTTATCTGCTTTCTGTCACTCTAAATTTGTTAGTTCCCTAAACTTTTAAATATCATCTCTGATCTGTTCTCTAATTTCCTTAAATGTATTACTCCAGGCGTAGGTAATATTTACCAGTTCCAAAGATATTCTTCCCTTATCTAATATTTTATCTCAGCAGAAACCTCTCATGTTCATTTTTGTGAAGCATCCTTAAGAAGGGGTTTTGTAGCAAAATATCTAGATTTTCTTAAATTTATCATCTTACTCTGTTATGGGTGTTATTACATTACTTTGCCAATAAACATATTTCTATGTCATTGTTTTAAATGGCTGCATAGTATTCTGCTCTGTTATACACTGTACCTTAATTTTTTGAGACAGTTCCTCCCTAGTGAACATTTAGCCTGTTTCTAGCTTTTTTGATATTCATATGACAAATATTTATCAGAGTCTTACCGTCTGTCAAGTTCTGTTCAGGACACCAACTTGCATAAGACAGATAAGGCTTCTGCCTTTTAAGAATGTATATTCGAGGCCAGGCACTGGCTCACGCCTGTAATCCTAACACTTTGGGAGGCCAAGGCAGGCGGATCACCTGAGGTTGGGAGTTTGAGACCAGCCTGACCAACATGGAGAAACCCTGTCTCTACTAAAAATACAAAATTAGCTGGGCACATGCCTGTAATCCCAGCTACTCAGGAGGCTGAGGCAGGAGAATCATTTGAACCCAGGAGGTGGAGGTTGCGGCGAGCCGAGATCGCACCATTGCACTCTAGCCTGGGCAACAAGAGCAAAACTCCACTCAAAAAAAAAAAAAGAATGTACATTCCAGAGGAAGACTAAAGTGAATGAATATGTTTATTCATTATCATAATATTCATAACATTATTATGTTATCCCTGAGGCTAACAGATTTATAATTAGCACTATGAAGGAAAAAAAAAAAAGCTATATATAAGTAGGACTACTGCTTTCCATAACCATGAAGAAAGATTAAGGAAGTTTAGTTTTAAAATGGGATTTTTTTTTTTCTTTTTTGTGAAAATGGGATGTCACTATGTTGTCTCTGCTGGCCTCAAACTCCTGGCCTCAAGCAATCCCCCCACCTCAGCCTGTTGAGTAGCTGAGTCTATGGGCACACACCACTGCACCCGGCAAAAAACTGAATTTTAGATTTTGTCTATAACTACTTTCATTGCAGTCAACATTGTAAGAATTTTTTTTAAGGCAGTGATCATTTAAAATAAAAATGCCTACATTTCTTAACCTTGGATTCTTAACAGAAATTAAAATTTATTTAAAATATTTATAAATTTTAAATTGGCCAGGCACTGTGGCTCTTCCCTGTAATCCCAGCACTTTGGGAGGCTGAGGTGGGAGGACAGCTTGAGCCCATGAGTTCAAGAACAACCTGTGCAACACGGCAAAATCCCATCTCTACAAAAAAATACAACATTAAGTCAGGCGTGGTGGTACACGCCTGTAGTCCCAGCTGCTCGGGCAGAGCTGAGGACGGAGCATACCTTGAGCCCAGGAGGCTGAGGTTGCAGTGAGCCATGATCGCACCACTGCACTCCAGCCTGGGCAACAGAGTGAGACCCTGTCACAAAAAAAAAGAAAAAGAAAAAATATTTTATTGCTTCTGATACCTAAAAGGATAAATTCTGATATCTAAAGGACCCAACTCCACAGCAAGGTACTCAAAGCATTTTATAATCAGACCACAGACTACCTCTGTAGGCAGTGTCACCTCCTGCATGTTCTTCCTACACGATCAGCTAAATTATCCTCTAATCTCTCAGTGTACACCTATACACTTTACACATGCTGTTCCCTGCCATGCCTTCAACCTCTGTAATCTTTTCATCCTTCAAAACCTAGCTCAAATGTCACCACATCTAAGAACCTCCTTCAGTCAACTGCGTCAGTCCCTTTTCCTTACTCTCACAGCACTTTGTTATGGTTCTGTTATGGCGCTGTACCATAAATTGGCCTACTAACATGTTTATTTTATTTTTAACCAATATACACTGTGACCTTCATCATTATTTCCATATCACTTAGTTATTTAAATATTGAATGTTTAATTAAATAAACAAATATATATATAGTACTTTATGACTTTTACTTAGGAACTTACAACACTGAGTTTTAGTACAGCTATCAGAAATATACCTACCATCAACTCCACAGTGAAGACTTCTCTTTGATCTTTTGTGGGTAGCAACATGGAAGAAATAAGGTTAGCTTTGCTAGCTAGAAGGCAGAGCATTCAAAAACTTTAACTTTGCTCAGTGAAGGGCTACTATACAAGCAGACTACTACAGTAAATAAAGCGTGATTTCTGGAGCCAGAAAATTTGAGTTCAAATTGAGGTCACTAGCTGAGTGTCCTTGGGTAAATCTCTTAATCTCGTGACAATTTTCCTATCCATAAAACAAAGATGATAACAACAAATATGTCACAGAATAAAGGAAAGCCTCTAGACTCAGTAAATCCCTTAACCTCTCTGGTGACAGTTTCCCTACCTGTTAAAGAGGATTTAAAGAGGATGATAAACTCAGAGGGTTGTAAGGCTTCAATAAGGGCAGGCATGTGAAAGTACTGTTTAAATAAAAGCTATCGTAAAATGTAAATAGTTTTCACAAGCATTAGTAACTATGGTAAATGTAATTACAGCAAGAAGGAAGATACAGAGAGTGGGGCTAAGGGTGATAGAAGTCAGGCTCCCACTCCAGCTCAAGCTAGTCACCAAAGTTCCAACCCCAACTTGTTCTGAAAGAAGTGCATAGTTTCTTTTTTTTTTTTTTTGAGACAGAGTCTTGCTCTGTCACCCAGGCTGGAGTGCAGTGGTACGATCTCAGCTCACTGCAACCTCCGCCTCCTAGGTTCAAGCAATTCTTCTGCCTCAGCCTCCTGAGTAGCTGCGACTACAGGCGCCTGCCAACACGCCCAGCTAATTTTTTGTATTTTTAGTGGAGACGGGGTTTCACCTTGTTAGCCAGGATGGTCTCGATCTCCTGACCTCGTGATCCACCCGCCTCGGCCTCCCAAAGCGCTGGGATTACAGGCGTGAGCCACCGCGCCCAGCCCAAGTGCATAGTTTCTAATCCCAGGGCAATGGTGAAAGAGATTTGGGCAGAAGGAAATATTTTTTGGAGTAGTAGAGGATGTACATTTGTTCATAAAACATTTACTAAACATCCAGTGTGTGCCCAGCACTAGCAGCGACAGTTCAAGTCTACTATCTTAAGTAAATGCCTACACTATCTTCTGTGTGTTTTCATAAAGGTGAAAACACAGGAAAAGTCAGTACTTCTTACCTAAGCTGAACTGTTGGGCTAATTGATAGCTCTATACTCACAGAAGAATGTTAACTACTCAACTCCAATTATACAGAACTTATAATAAATACACAGAGATTTAATCTATAAGAACACATACAATTATAAGGATTTTTTTTTTTAATGAAACATACGTACCCAAGGCAGGGTATCCAAGGTAAAATCGATCTGCTCCCAACCATCCAAGAAAAAGAGACAATGCGACTGCCACTTTGTATGAATAGCCATTTCTGCAAAAAATTAAAATCTGAGTGTCATATTCATATATTTCCAACGTGAACATTTTAGAAAACAAAATTATTAACTACTACTTATTTGTTAATTGGTTCATTCATTCACTCAATTAATGTTTTTTGGATGCCTACTGTATGTCAGGCACTATTCTAGGCTACTGAAATGTATTAACAAATAAAAACAACAAAGATCCCTATTCCCATGGAACTTACAGGCTAGTGATAACAAGCAATAAACACAAATATAGTTAAAAAGTAAATCATATGTCAGAAAGTCAAAAATGTTACGAAAAAAAGAAGTAGGGCAGGCTGTGTAGAATGCCAGGAGCCATTTAAATGGCGTGGTAAGAGTAGGCCTCATTGAGAAGGTGGTATTTGAGCAGAGACTTGAGGGAAGTGAGTGAGATGGCCATGCCATGCTTCTGAGGAAAGAGTGTCACAGGCAAAAGAGACAGGCAGAACTATCAATTCGAAGTCAAATTTCATCATGTAAGATCCCTGCTCATAATCCTCTTTCATGTGTGTGTATGTCTGTGTGTTTATTGCACTGCATATTTGTATGAGTTAGAAAAAGTAGTAAGTGGCCCAGAGATCCTGTTTATGTGTCTAATGTTATAAGGATGTCAAACTTTATGCTGAAGGCAGTAGCACCCCATCTACAATGGAATAGGGCACCAAACTAGAAGGAGAAAAATTATTTAGAAGGCAATGCAAAAACTAACACTGAAATCTAATGGGCAGTAACAGTGGGAGAAAGAAGTAAACAAAATTGGGAGATACTAACAAGGCAGAAGCAAACAGGCTACATGTGGGGAATGAGGGAAAAGGAGAAGTCAAGAACGACTCCAAGACGGGCACAGTGGCACACGCCTGTAATCCCAGCACTTTGGGAGGCCAAGGTGGGTGGATCACCTGAGGTCAAGAGTTCGAGAACAATTTGGCCAACAGAGTGAAACACAGTCTCTACTAAAAATACAAAAATTAGCTGGGTGTGGTGGCAGGCACCTGTAATCCCAGCTACTTGGGAGGCTGAGTCAGGAGAATCGCTTGAACCCAGGAGGTGGAGGTTTGCAGTAAGCCAAGATCGCGCCATTGTACTCCAGCCTGGGCAACACAGTGAGACTCTGTCTCAAAAAAATAATAAAAAATAAGTAATGAATCCAAAAGTTTCTGCTTAAGAAACTGGGTAGAACTGGTGCCATTCAATGAGACGAAGGAGGAAAGGATTTGAAGAAAAAGAAAACAAATGCAATTTTAGACCTTATATATAAAATATATATAAAGATGGTAATATATTGATATTCAATTCAATTTTATTTCTTTTTTTTTTTTTTTTTTTGAGATGGAATCTCACTCTGTTGCCCAGGCTGGAGTGCAGTGGTGTGATCTCGGCTCACTGCAGCCTCTGCCTCCCAGGTTCAAGCGATTCTTCCACCTCAGGCCCCCGAGTACCTGGGAGTACAGGTGCACACCACCACACCTGACTAATTTTTGTATTTTTAGTAGAAATGGGGTTTCACCATGTTGGCCAGGCTGATCTCAAACTCCTGGCCTCAAGTGAACCACCCGCCTCGGCCTCCCAAAGTGCTGGGATTACAAGCATGAGCTACCATGCCTGGTCCCATTCAATTTTAGACCCCTATATATATACAGTATATAAAGATAGTTAATATATTGATATTCAATTCAATTCAATTCAATTTTAGGACTTATATATATATGTAATATATATAAAGATTGCAATATATTTTATATGTTAGAGAGCTTAAGAAACAATGGGGCCAGATGTGGTAGCTCACTTCTATAATCCCAGCACTTTGGGAGGTTGAGGCAGTTGGATCATATGAGGCCAGGAGTTTGAGACTGGCAGCCTGGCCAACATGGTAAAACCCCATCTCTACTAAAAATACAAAAATTAGTCAGGCGTGGTGTTACATGCCTGTAGTCCCAGTTACTTGGGAGGCTGAGGCATGAGAATTGCTTGAACCTGGAAAGCAGAGGTTGCAGTGAGCCAAGATCAAGCCACTGCACTCCTGCCTGGGTGACAGAGCAAGACTGTCTCCAAAAAAAACAAAAAAGAAAAAAAACAAAGGGAGAGTTGGGCACAGTGACATGTGCCTGTAGTCACACGCCAGTGTGTCCAGCTCTCCCACTGTTGTGCCTAATGAATATTACCATATTTATATATATGTTATATATGATATAAAATATATAATTATATATGAAGATGGTAATATATTTTACATTAAATATTATATTGCATATTTAAGATGGTAATGTTATATATTATGTATTACTATATATAATATACTAGTATATATTATATATAAGCATATATATGTTTTACATCATTTTGTTTTTTTTTTTTTTTTTTTTGAGATGGAGTTTCGCTCTTGTCACCCAGGCTGGAGTGCAATGGCACAATCTTGGCTTACTGCAACCTCCACCTCCCGGGTTCAAGCAATTCTCCTGCCTCAGCCTCCCGAGTAGCTGGGATTACAGGCACCCGCCACCACACCCGGCTAATTTTTGTATTTTTAGTAAGACGGGGTTTCACGATGTTATCCAGGCTGGTCTAGAACTCCTGACCTGAGGTGATCCGCCTGCCTTGGCCTCCCCAAGTGCTGGGATTACAGGCATGAGCCACTGTGCCTGGCTATTTATATATATTAAATCTGAGGTCTAAAATTGAATATAAAACATATCACCAACTTTTTATATGGCATATATATATACAAAGATGGTGAGAGAAGCCAAAGGGGTGGATGAATGAAAAAGGAAAAAGGACCAAGGACATGAAGACTTAAGGAAGAAGCAAAGAAATAGGAATGAAGGGACACAGAAGAGTGTTTTATACTATAAGCCAAAAAAAGAAAGTTTTTTAGGGTTGTTTTTTTTTTGAGATTTAGTTTCACACTTGTTGCCCAGGCTGGAGTGCAATGGCACAATGTTAGCTCACTGCAACCTCCACCTCCTGGGGTTCAAGTGATTCTCCTGCTTCAGCCTCCCAAGTAGCTAGGATTACAGGCGCCCACCACCACTCTGGGCTAATTTTTGTATTTTTAGTAGAGATGGGGTTTCACCTTGTTGGCCAGGCTGGTCTCAAACTCCTGGCCTCAGGTGATCCACCCGCCTCAGTCTCCCAAAGTGTTGGGATTACAGGCCTGAGCCACTGGGCCTAGCCAAGAAAGTACTTTAAGAAAGGAAACAGCCAGGCTGGGCACAGTGGCTCACACCTGTGATCCCAGCACTTTAGGAGGATGAGGTGGGAGGATCATTTGAGGCCATGAATTTGAGACAGAAAAGACTGGTCAACATAGTGACACCTTGCCTCTATATTAAAAAGAGAGGAGAGAGAAAGAAGGGATTAGCCAAATGCTGTAGAAAGATTAAGATATGGACTGTAAACATTCCTTCGATATATCAACAAAGATTGCTGGTGAATCTCAGCATGGCCAAAAGCCATACTACATTAGACAGAAAATCCTGTAACAGATAAGTAGTATCAAAACAACTTTCAAAAAGCTTGGCTGGGAAGGGAAATGAAATTAGAAAAGCAATTATCTATATAAGTAAATAACCCTAAAGTATAATCTGAAAACTGGTGGTATAGCAGAGATTATTCACCGAGCCATTTCTCTCTCTCTGTTGCCCAGGCTGGAGTGCAGTGGCACAATCTTGATCTCGGCTCACTGCAAACTCCACCTTCCAGGTTCAAGTGATTCTCATGCCTCAGCCTCCTGAGTAGCTGGGATTACAGGCACACACCACCATACCCAACTAATTTTTGTGTTTTTAGTAGAAATGGGGTTTCACCAATTGGCCAGGCTGGACTTGAACTCCTGACTTCAAGCGATCTGCCCGCCTCAGCCTCCCAAAGTGCTGGGATTACAGGCATGAGCCACCGCGCCCAGGCTCATTTCTCTTTTTCTTATGAATATACAGCTAACCTACATTTCCTAGCTCACCTTGCACTTAAGTGCAGCCATAACTGAGTTTTGGCCAGTGGAAGGAGGATGGAAGTATACACCATTTCCAAGTCTGGCCCATAAAATACTCCTATAAAGGTTTCCCTCTCCTCTTTCCCACCTGCTGGCTTAGTGGAAAGGACTCAAAGGACTACAGAAAGCAAAGCCACAAGACAAAAGGCGCAAGGCCCATTCATGACTGCATGGAACAACTATGGCGTCACCAACACCATCCAGACCTCCAAGTTAACCCAAATGAAACTATGACATAATACTAACATAGATGGCCAGTGTAAATAGGTGGGTGGCTTGGTCATCAATCAGGCATGGTTATCAGACTTTAGTTTCTGAAGAATACATTACAGAATATTTGCAATACTAAGATGAAGTTTTAACCAAGTATTAACCTATTATATATAGTTTTAAAAACAATATGCTAACAGGAGTACAAAGAAAATACGAAACTGGAAAAGGGACACCTAAAGAATAAGAATGTATCACAGAATCTTTATTCAGTAGCTGCACAGCAGCTGGCCTTTTGGTAGGCACGTACCTAATATCCCGATAAAGCAAAATTATTTATCAGGTTATCTTAGCTTTGCCATTCTTACCATCAAAATTACCCATCAGTCTAACTTCCACTGTTCTGATGAGCAATGCTCATTCTTTTCTTTTCTTTGTTTGAAACTGGATCTGGTTCTGTCACCAAGGCTGTAGAGCAGTAGCCATGATTTCGACTCTCGAGTAGCTGGGACTACAGACATGCACCACCAGTTAACTTTTGTATTTTTTGGTAGGGATGCGGTTTTGCCATGTTGCTCAGCTGGTCTCAAACTCCTGAGCTCAAGCAATTCACCTGCCTTGGCCTCCCAAAGTGCTGGGATTACAGGCATGAGCCACCATGCCGAGCTGCAAATTCTGTCTTGAAATTGTAAACTTAGGCCGGGCGCGGTGGCTCACGCCTGTAATCCCAGCACTTTAGGAGGCCGAGGCGGGTGGATCACCTGAGGTCAGGAGTTCGAGACCAGCCTGACCAACATGGAGAAACCCCATACCAGCCTGACCAACATGGAGAAACCCCATCTCTACTAAAAATACAAAATTAGCCAGGCGTGGTGGCCCATGCCTGTAATCCCAGCTACTTGGGAAGCTGAGGCAGGAGAATTGCTTGAACCCGGGAGGCAGAGGTTGCAGTGAGCCAAGATCACACCATTGCACTCCAGCCTGGGCAACAAGAGCAAACCTCCATCTTAAAACAAAAAAAAAGAAAGAAATTGTAAACTTTATTGTAAGAAGCGAATAAGCTGGCCAGTAGCCTTGGAATATCTAGTTTACCTGATGGTTATATTTCTTACCATAATTGATACCAATATCTTATAAGGGCCAGGCATGGTGGCTCATGACTGTGATCCCAGCACCTTGGGAGCCTGAGGTGGGCTGACTGCTTGAGGCCAGAAGTTCGAGACCAGCCTGGGCAATGTGGTGAAATTCCATCTCTACTAAAAATACAAAAATTAGCCGAGCTTTGGGGCATGTGCCTGTAGTCCCAGCTACTTGGGAGGCTGAGATGAGAGTATGCCTTGAGCCTGGAAGGTTGAGGCTGCAATGAGATATGATTGTGACACTGCATTCCAGCCTGGGCTACAGAGGAAGACTCTGTCTCAAAAAAAATAAATAAAAAATACTTATGAGTATGATTAGCGCAGCTCAGTTGTATGCAGCCTAATCCATTTTGAGACACTGAAAGAAAAATCAGCATCAACTTGGAAATTAAGTAACAGGCCATTCTGGTGTTAGCATTACAAATAATATAAACCTATAAGTTCCAGCCTGAGTGGTTAGCTGTTCTCAACAGATGATTTTCTTACTATAACCTATATCTTGGACCAGCATTTAACACATCAGTTGTTTAGAATGTTTAAGGTAGAAATATCTATAAATTTAAATATTAACTAAACCCTATTTTTTAAACTTACCTCTGTAACAGAAAAAGAATGAAACCATATCTAAGTACACTGGAAACTATTCCTTTTTAACAATTTTTACTCAACTAATGCGAAATCTTGGAACCCAAGATCAGTGGTAGGCTTAGGATTATACAGCAAGATGGAATCCCCTTGCTGTATAAAAAGCCCCTCATTAAATCAATGAGGTAGGATCAAAAGGAAAGACAGAACGCTAAAAGTTCTTGCGAAGAATCCTAACGACTTGTAGCAATAGTCTAATGGTAGTTTCTTTCTTTTTTTTCTTTTTCCTTTTTAAGGTCCAATTCATCTGTACAGTGGTTTATTTCTTGAAACAACGAAAACTAACTGCCATCAAATAGAATTGTAACAACATACAGTTTTAGGCTGAAAATATAATGCCAATAATTAAAAATAGGTAACACTAAATCATGTTTTTGGTACAAAGCAGGAATATAAGAATGAATAATAAGCTTTAGCAGAAAGAGAAATCAAACTTAAAAGTCCTTTTTAAAAAATTTTTAATTTTAGTTTTTTTAGAGACAAGGTTTCACTCTGTTACTGCGATCGTAGCTCACTACAACCTCAAACTCCTGGGCCCAAGTAATTCTCCCACCCCAGCCTCCCAGTGGCTAGGACCATAGGCAAGCACCACCTCACTGGGCTAATTTTTGTATTGTTGTAGAGACAGGGTCTCCCTACTTTGCCCAGGTTGGTCCCCAACTCCTGGCCTCAAGTGATTCTCCTGCCTTGGCCTCCCAAAGTGCTGGGATTATAAGAGTAAGCTACCACACTAGGCCTAAAAGTCCTTTAAATAGAGAAATTCCTAACAAAAGAAAGCCGTTTGTCTTAGTATCCCAAACTGATCATTTTTGTTGTTGTTTTTATAAGAGACAGTATCTCACTATATTGCCCAGGCTGAACTTGAACTTCCGGGCTCCTATGGCCTCAGCCTCCTGAGTAGCTAGGACTATAGGCATGTACCACTGTGCCTAGCTAGCCAAACTGATAACTTTTGAATTCTGTTTAACGCTACCATTCATCATCCATATTTATTACAAAGAATAAAACAAAGTTTAAAATGCCCTTTATGTGCAAAAAATTAATTAGTGTTTTTCTGATACAATAGGTACACAATTGCCATTTGTACTCTAGAAATCTCCCACATTTTGAAGACAATTTTTTCATAACTCAGTGGTATAAACTGACTGACCTCAATTAACATGGTATGAGGCCATTTATAGTCTTTATTTGTCCCACATACTGGACTACTCAGCTCTACTTGATTTGATAGACTTGTAGCAATAGTCTAACGGTGGTTTATTTCTTTTTTTTCTTTTTCCTTTTTAAGGTTCAATTTATCTGTACAGTGTTTTATTTCTTGAAACAATCAAAACTAGGTGCCATCAAATAGAATTATAACAATATACAGTTTTAGGCTGAAAATATAATGACAATAATTTAAAAAAATACACACTTATAATGCATTTACAAAAAATGCATTTATAATGCATTTATTAAAAAAAATACACCCTTGGCTGGGTGTGGTAGCTAATGCCTGTAAATCCCAGCACTTTGAGAGGCCGAGACAGGAGAATCATGTGAGGCCAGGAGTTCGAGACCAGCCCTGGGAAACATAGGGAGACCTCATCTCTACAAAAAAATTAAAAGTTAGCCAGGCATGGTGGCACAAACCTGTAGTCCAGCTACTTGTGGGGCTGAGGTGGGAGAATTGCTTAAGCCTAGGAGGTTGACGCTGAAGTGAGAAGTAATCATGTCACTGCACTCTAGCCTGGGTGACTGAGCAAGACCTTGTCTCGAAAACCAAAAAACAAACACTTAAAGGTTTTCTGACACAGGCAAAAAGATAAAAGATATATTTTCAGGATAGTCCCCATAAATTATCTCATCTCTTGATGCAATCAAGATATAATATAGGCAAGTAATCTGAAAATTTAAGTGTCAGTAATGTACTTACACATTTCGGCAAGATATGGGCTTGAAAAAACCAACTTCATTCCCAGTAAAATGTGTTTCATTGCCACTGGAATCCTTACAAGTTATGTTGGGTGCTGGAAAACAGGAAACTGAAGGCAGAAAAAGTCAAGAAACTGTTTTATTTTTTTCTGTAGAGACAGCGTGTAATTGTTCTTTCTAAGACTAGCAAATATGTTATAACAAACTACCTGCCAATATAATATGACACAAGCCTTTAATTTTAGACAGGAAAAGTGACATTATGTATGTACTTATATGCAAGATAAATGTAAAATGGTATAGTAGTCTCTTCACACAAAAATACAAGAGTTGCCACACTGGATTAGATGCATGGCTAATCTAATTCAATCTCCTACCTCTGATAAAGGTACCAAGGGAAGAAATGCACAATATTACTGCCCTTTACTTCATCTCCAGAATTAAGAATACCGCTCAAATTTTTGTTGGTAATTCATTGAGCAATTTATCTATTAAATTATTTTAACACAATCTGAGTTTGTATTTTTAGCATATATCAACTATTATAGATAATTGCTGCTATAAATTATTTTCATTGATTCTAAATGTATTTGTTTCTTGATTCCCTCTGGGGTTTGATATAGTAGATTACTTCAGAATTTAAGCAATCTGGATCCTTCCTCATAACCCAGATCACATAATAAGAGGAAGCAACACTTATAGACTCAGGCAAGCACTGCCTTAACAGCTTTATAGCCTCATAATGCAAAGAACAAGACCTTTGGAATAAGAACAACTTATTTGGACATTGCTGCTTTCAAAACTTTGGATTCTTTATAGGTAAAAATAGTACCAAAGGGCTGAGTGCAGTGGCTCATGCCTGTAATCCCAGTACTTTGGGAGGCTAAGGTGGGCAGATTAGGAGTTCAAGACCAGCCTGGGCAACATGGCAACACTCCATCTCTACAAAAAAATACAAAACTTTGCCAAGCATGGTGGCTTGTGCCTGTGGTCCCAGATACTTGGGAGGCTGAAGTAAGAGATCACTTGAGCCTGAGAGGCAGACATAGCAGTAAGCCAAGATTGTGCCACTGCCCTCCAGCCTGTGTGACAGAGCAAGACTGTCGAAAGAAAAGAGAAGAAAAGAGAAGAGAAGAGAAGAGAAGAGGAGACAAGAAAGAGAAAGGAAGGAAGGAAGGAAGGAAGGAAGAAGGCAGGCAGGCAGGCAGGAAGGCAGACATATGTTGTGTAAAGCATAGTGCTTGGTTAGAAAAGGTATTCAAAAAGTGTTTAGGGGCCAGGTGCAGTGACTCATCCCTGTAATCCTGGCAATTTGGGAGGCCAAGGAGGGAGGATCGCTTGAGCCCAGGAGTTTAAGACAAGCCTGGGCAAGATAGTGAGACTCTCTCTCTAAAGAAAACAAAATTAGCCAGGCATGGTGGCATGTGCCCGTAGTCCCAGCTACTCAGGTGGTTGAGGCAGGAAGATCTCTTGAGCCTGGAAGATCCAGGCTGCAGTGAACTATGATCCTGCCACTGCACTACAGCCCGGGTGACAGAGCAAGGCCTCTCTCTACCCTACCCCCCACCTCCCACCCCCCCATGCCCCCCAAAAAATATATATATACACACACAGAAAAAAGAGAGCTAGATTCCCCACTCTAGGAAATCAGAGAAATTCAATACTTAGAAGACCAAAAAAGAAATGAATATAACATTTTAAGTGGCTATAAAATTAACATAAGATTTTATGATATGAAATTAATCAATTCAAAAGAAGCCTACTACCCTAGAGTTTGTTTAGACATACTTTATAACAATTTCATTTCATCCTTGTAAGAAAGAAGAACTTATTAAGTAAGCAAATTCATAATATTTTTCCTTTCACAAACAGGAAAACTAAGATTCCAAGAAATTAAATGAGTTGACTAAAGAGCAAATAATACTCTCTAAATCCTAGACTAAAACTCATTACTCTTAATCAATACTCTTTCCATTATATCATAATTATCCCACGCTAACACTGATTTCAGCAATAAGCAAAAATAAGCAAATCAATATGACAACATCAAAGAAGCCAGTTATCAATAAATGTTAACTAGCAGACAAAATTAAGCAACATGCTACAAGCCTGTAAATGATTCAATTTGCAGTTTTCTTGCAAAAAGGTTTGGTTCTAACCAATGTCTAGGATTTACATAATATCAATTCAAGCCAATAACTACACAGTATTCATTATAAAAAGCAGCAATGTGGCTTTTTTTGTTTGATTGGTTTCTTTTTAGAAACAGTATCTCACACTCTCTTGCCCAGGATGGAGTGAAGTGGCATGATCACAGCTCACTGTAGCCTCAAACTCCTGGGCTCAAGACATCCTCCAGGCTCAGACTACCAAATAGCCAGGATTACAGGCACACACCACCACCACACCTGGCGTAGAAAGGAGCGACGTTTTTCAAATACAGAAATGCTAAACCAGAAATAATGTAATCAGACAATGAAGTTTCATAACAATAAAAAAAGGACTAAATTTAGCCTGGGCAACTCTGCAAAAAAATACTTAGCTGGGACTGGTGGCGCATGTCTATAATCCCAGCTACTTCGGTGGCTAAGGCAGGAGGATCGCTTTAGTCCTGAAGATGGAGGCTGCAGTGAGCCGTGATCCCACCACTGCACTTCAGCCTGGGCTACAGAGCAGCAAGACTGTGTCTCCAAAAACAACAACAACAACAACAAAATGCCAGGCGTGGTGGCTCACACCTGTAATCCCAATATTTTGGGAGGCCGAGGCAAGTGGATTGCTTGAGCTCAGGAGTTAGAAACCAGCCCAGGCAACATGGTGAAATCCCATCTCTACAAAAGAAATGCAAAAATCAGCCGGGTGTGGTGAGGCTAAGGTGGAAGGATCACTTGAGCCTGGGAGGTGGAGGTTACAGTAAGCAGAGATCCTGCAACCAAACTCCAGCCTGAGTTACCAAGTGAGACCCTATCTCCCCCCAAAAAAAAGAGAGAAAAAAAATAAAGTTGGCAAGAGCCAACCCCATCTCCATATTTTTAGCATTAAAAGAGTTCTCCTCTGAGAGTGCTAGATTTGGAAAATAATCATTTTGCAACTATCAGAGTAAAGAATAGTTCCAAGGAACACTTTTTCCATTTTATGGAATGAAGTGTTGACCATTCTATAAAAAAAGAATCGTTCAGGCCAGAATCATTAATGGGATGTAAATCTGGGGGTGATAGGGAGATATCTGCATGGCCTTAATGAGTATCCCTTTAGATTATTTATAATTGTGAAGAAAAAAATATTAACTATACAGTAGAAAAAGCTGAGTGATAAACAATTAGCATCACCAAGGAGAAAGAGATACTTATCATGTGCCCCCAGACGTGAGATGTTGGGAAGGACACTCCATCAATTATGTTATTTTACAGCGTGGAATGTATACCCTAAGTCTAATCAAAAGGAAGTATCAGACAATCCCAATGAGGAACACTCTATTAAATAAAGGGAGGCTGTAGTCATCAAACATGCAAATCAATGCCATAAAAGACAAAGAAAGTTGTGGAAATGTACCAATTTAAAGAAAACTAAATGTAAAATCTGATTTTAGGATCCTGTACTGGGAGAAAATGCTAAAAAGGCATTATTTGGGTCATCTGATAAAATAAGAATATGGATTAAAGCATATGTATTAATATTAAATTTACCAAAGTTTATAACTGAACTGTATTTATGTTAAGAAAATATTTCTATTTTCATTTTTTTATTTTTTATTGATTTATTTTTTGGAGGCAGGGTCTTGCTCTGTCATCCAGGCTGGAGTGCAGTGACACAATCAGGGCTCACTGCAGCCTCACCTCCCTGGCTCAGGTAGTCCTCGCACATCAGCTCCCAAGTAGCTGGTACTACACGTGTGTGCCACCATGCCTGGCTAGCTTTTTGTATTTTTTGTAGAGACGGGGTTTCACCACATAGCCCAGGCTGGTCTAGAACTCCTGGGTTCAAGTGATCTGCCCACCTAAGCCTCCCAAAGTGCTGAGATTACATGTGTGAGCCACCACATCTGATCTGGAACATCTCTAAAGAAAAACACAGAAGTATTTATAGGGGCAGAAAAAAGTATATACACCAACAAATTGAGAGAGAGAAAGTATGTTAACAATTGGTCAATCTGGGTAAAGGGCATATAGATGGAGGTTTGTTTGTTGTTTTTTGTTTGTTTTTTGAGATGGAGTTTCACTCTTGTTGCCCAGGCTGGAGTGCAGTGGTGCAATCTTGGCTCACTAAAACCTTAGCCTCCCAGGTAGAAGCGATTCTCCTGCCTCAGCCTCCCGAGTAGCTAGGATTACAGGTTTTTTTTTTTTTTTTTTTAAGTAGAGACGGGGTTTCTCCATGTTGGTTGGGCTGGTCTTGAACTCCCAACCTCAGGTGACCCACCAGCCTTGGCCCCAAAGTGCTGAGGTTACAGGCGGGAGCCACTGCGCCCAGCCTACGGTGGAGTTCTTTGTACTACTCTTATTCTTCTAACTTTTCTGTAGGTTTGAAACTATCTCCAAATAAAAAGATAAAAAATAATATACTCTTTGAAACACTAATTTACAGTCAGAAGTTAGAATAAATAGTGGTTACCCACTGAGGCAGAGTAGTGACTATAAAAGACTATGAAGAGGGCTTCTGGCATGTTAATAATGTTGTTTCTTGATCTGGAAGCATTTACAGGTGTGTCGTTTGTGAAAATCATTTGAATTATACCTACATGCACTTTTCTGTAAAAATACTATAATACAAACTTAAGAAAATAAAGAAGACTTCTGTCAAAGGACCACAGCAAAATTTTCTGGAGGTAAAATCTAAATATTTTTTGTATTTCAGTGACAGAAAAATTGAAAATACTTGCTGATATGTGTGTATATAACCTAGACAGAACACTTCTTTGTTTTCTTCTTTTTTTAGACAGAGTCTGGCTCTGTCGCCCAGGCTGGAGTGCAGTGGCGTGATCTCGGCTCACTGCAACTTCCGCCTCCCAGGTTCAAGCGAGTCTCCTGCCTCAGCCTTCCAAGTAGCTGGGACTACAGGCATGTGCCACTACACCTGGCTAATTTTTCTATTTTTAGTAGAGACAGGGTTTCACCATGTTGGCCAGGTTGGTCTCAAACTCCTGACCTCACATGATCCACACACCTCAACCTCCCAAAGTGCTGGGATCACAGGCGTGAGCTACCTCGCCTGGACTGACAGAACGCTTCTTAAGGTCAGGGATTATGTCTTCTTTTGTAGATCACCTATAACGCCTAGCAGATGCCTGCCATGTAATAATTTCTTAATAAATAAACACAGGCCAGGTGCGGTGGCTCAAGCCTGTAATCCCAGCACTTTGGGAGGCCGAGATGGGTGGATCATGAGGTCAGGAGATCGAGACCATCCTGGCTAACACGGTGAAACCCCATCTCTACTAAAAAATACAAAAAAAAACTAGCCGGGCAAGGTGGCGGGCGCCTGTAGTCCCAGCTACTCAGGAGGCTGAGGCAGGAGAATGGCATAGAACCCGGGAGGCAGAGCTTGCAGTGAGCTGAGATCTGGCCACTGCACTCCAGCCTGGGCGACAGAGCAAGACTCCGTCTCAAAAAAATAAATAAATAAATATAAATAAATGAACAAATTCTCAATCAATAACAATATTTTGTAATATAAATTGTCTTAATAATTAAACTAAATTTAGTTTTAAATTATTCATTACCAATAAATACTTTCTCAATAAACAAATGTGCTTGTTGAATGATACTGAGCTAACCAGGAACCGTTTTAAGATCACACCAATTTATTGTCACAGAGAATTTCCTTGCCTTTTGTCCTACTCACTAGCCCCAAACTCCCCTCTGTAAAACACTGCTCACGTTCATCACTACCCAAACATTAGTTTATGAAAATTAAACAGCCAGATGTCGTGGCTCATGCCTGTAATCCCAGCACTTTGGAAAGCCAAGCAAGTGGATCACTTGAGTCCAGGAGTTCCAGACCAGCCTGGGCAACATGGCGACATCCCACCTCTACCCACCCCCCACAAAATTTACAAAAAATTAGCTAGGTGTAGTGGCATGTGCCTGTAGTCCCAGGTACTCAGGAGGCTGAGGTGGGAGGATCTCCTGAGCCTGGGACGTGGAGGATGCAGTGAGCGAGGACGGTGCCACTGCAGTCTAGCCTGGGTGACAGAGTGAGATCCTGTCTCAAAAAAAAAAGAAAAAGAAAGAAGAAAATTAGGCTGGGCTCAGTGGCTCACGCCTATAATCCCAGCACTTTGGGAGGGCAAGGCAGGTGGATCACCTGAGGTCAGGACTTCAAGACCAACCTGGCCAATATGGCAAAACCCTGTCTGCAGTAAAAACACAAAACTTAGCTAGGCTTGGTGGTGTACGCCTGTAATCCCAGCTACTTGGGAAGCTGGGACAGGAGAATCACTTGAACCCGGGAGGCAGAGGTTACAGTGAGCTGAGACTGCACCACTGCACTTCAGCCTGGGCGACAGAGAGAGACTCTGTCTCAAAAAAAAAAAAAGAAAGAAAGAAAGAAGGAAAAGTAAACATAGTTTGAGAATTTTACAATAGTTCTTCATATACCCAGTGAAAAAAACAAAGGAAAAATAATTTTGGCTAGAAGAATGAGAGAGATCACTTAACTCACACTTTTTACAACTCTTAATATTTTTCTCCTATGTCAGAACCAAAAAGCATGTTTCATGAGCTATTTTGATATCCATCTCCAATCAGGACTTAGAATTGATTCACCATAGCTAGCCCACGAGCTTCTGTGTTTTAAAAAAAGGCAACTAGCTGAGCACAGTGGCTCATGCCTGTCATCCCACCACTTTGGGAGACCAAAGCAAGAGAACTGCTTGAGCCTACGAGTTCAAGACCAGGCTGGGTAATACAGAGAAACCCTCATCTCTACAATTAAAAAAAAAAAAAAAAAAGCCAGGAAGCCAGTCCTGGTGGCTCATGCCTGTAAACCCAGCACTTTGGGAGGCCTAGGCAGGCAGATTGCTTGAGCTCAGGAGTTTGACACCAGCCTGGGCAACATGGCGAAACCTTGTCTTTACCAAAAATACAAAAAATAAAATAAAATAAATTAGCTGGGAGTGGTGGCGCACACCTGTAGTCCCAGCTACTCCAGAGGCCAAGGTGGGAGGATCACTTGACCATAGGACGCAGAAGTCGTAGTGAACCGAGATGGCACCACTGCACTCCAGCCTGGATGACATAATGAGACCTCCCAGAAAGAAAATAATATATGCCTTATATAGGAGATATTGCTTAGTATGTATACATTTATTTTATTTAGATATATTACATTTAAAGAAAATGTTTTTCCTCCCGAGACAGAGTTTTGCTTTGTCATCCAGGCCAGAGTGCAATGGCACGATCTCGGCTCACTGCAACCTCCACCTCCCGGGTTCAAACAATTATCCTGCCTCAGCCTCCCGAGTAGCTGGGATTACAGGTGCCCATCACTGCACCCGGCTAATTTTTCTATTTTTAGTAGAGACAGGGTTTCACCATGTTGGCTAGGCTGGTCTCGAACCTCCGACCTTGTGATCCGCCTGCCTCAGCCACTGGCCATTTAAAGGAACTTTGTAAGTAATCCTTTCCTTTGTAGTTAACTTATAAATATCCTTTGATTTGCCTGTTTTACACTTCGAAGTCTTTTATATCATAGCTTTCAGAACACAGAGAATAGAGTTACACATAAAGAAGAGTTAGTTCTCAAATAGTTGTTTCAATCATTCATATGAAAGATGCTAGAAATCTGTGAATACTATTGTAACTCAAGCATCTCGCTTCATACTGGGAAGCTGGCAGCTGGCTGTCTCAAAAAAAGAGAAAAAAAAAGTATTTTTCTAGCCTCCAGGGTGTTTTTTTGTAGATAGGGGGATTTCAAAGGAAATTATACAACTGAAAAGAATTTCTGCCCCAAAAGAAGTCTGCCCTCCTGCCCTCCAGTTAGGTGTTTTCTGGAATAAAATGTTGAATCCACTTAAGAATTAGTGATAAATTTATAAACATGTAAAAAATCATTTTGGTGCCAACTGAATGCTAAATACACACACATGGGCCGGGTGCGGTGGCTCACGCCTGTAATCCCAGCACTTTGGGAGGCCGAGGTAGGCGGATCACGAGGTCAGGAGATCGAGACCATCCTGGCGAACACGGTGAAATCCCGTCTCTACTGAAAATACAAAAAAATTAGCCGGGCGTGGTGGCGGGCACCTGTAGTCCCAGCTTCTAGGGAGGCTGAGGCAGGAGAAGGGCGTGAACTCAGGAGGCGGAGCTTGCAGTGAGCAGAGATCGCACCACTGCACTCCAGCCTGGGCGACAGAGTGAGACTCCGTCTCAAAAAAAAAAAAAATACACACACATAAACACACACCCCAAATCAAACAAATATAATCAAATATAAACCAAAGTAATATAATCAAAGTAATAAAAATGACATTTATCAAAGCGACATAAACAATAGTGATGAAGTTGCTGGGAAGCATAAAGGACTTGTAGGTATTATGGTACTAGCCAAGAACTGTCAGGTAAGTATTCACAGATGATGTAAGTGGAGAGCTAAAGGAAAATAAAAGGAAGACTTTCCATGTGAGGGAATGATATGCTTATTCATTTGGGGAAAATAAAGTATATAAAATATAAGTACACTTTCCTAACTGAATCTGGGAACATCCACGTCCGGCCCCATTATTATTTATATGGTGAAACTTCACCATTTCGGAACAAGTAGAATTCTTTTTTAAATTAAATACTGACAGCCCCTAGCTAGTTCTCCAATTTTAAGTTACTCTGGTAACTGAGTAATAATGTTATCATTTAGAAAAAATGCATTTATTAATTGCCCTTAGTGATCATACATTGACCTATGAAATAATGTTTTTAAAATTATTTTTAAAGACATGTTTCTGAAAGTCTTACCATGAGCTGTGTAGTTTGTACAGTTAACTGGTTCTTGCGTAGCATCATTTATTTTTGGATCTTTACAAATATATGTAAAAAAAAGTTAAGGAAATATGGACTACATTCCAACACAACACATTATCATGCCTTTACTATTCATATTATACACTCATGTTGATATTCACATGTAAATAAAGGCTGCTAGTTTGTCCAAGTCAATAAGCATATGTACAAATATACCTTTAGTATTGCTAAATAATACTTGAGGCAGGAGGATCACTGGAGCCCAGGAATTCGGGAAGAACAGCCTGGGCAACATAATGAGAAGTCTGTCTCTACAAATAATATAATAATACATAAACATTACAATAAACCTTTGTTTGTGCCATAATTATCCACGCTTTTACTCATGAGAAAACAGAGTTCAAATAAGTCATCCAAGGTTACAAAGTGCAACAGAAGTTTGTCCACTGAGGTGGCTCGTGCCGAGGGGGATGCGGATCGCTTGAGACCAGGAGTTCACGACCAGCCCGGCCAACATGGCGTAAACCCCGTCTCTACTAAAAATACAAAAATTACCCGGGTGTAGTGGCGCATGCCTGTAGTCCCAGCTACTCAGGAGGCTGAGGGAGGAGAACTGATTGAACCCGGGAGGCGGAGGTTGCAGTGAGCTAAGATCGCGCCACTGTACTCCAGCCCGGGCACACAGCGAGACCCTGTCTCAAAAAAAAAAGGAAAAAGAAAACAGAAAGAAATTTGTCCACTGGCAGTCTAGCATCTCATGAAGTGTGAGGATAACAGGAGGTAATATACATAATATACATAAAGTTAACGATAAACGGGCAACACACATCGGCTAGATCGTTACTACTTGTCTTCCCCCTAGGAAAAGGTGGCAAACATTTCCAGGGTAAGAGACTATCCATCTTTGTATTACTAGTATCTAGAATGGGGCCTGGCATACTTCAGGATCTACATGTTTTATTGAACAAGTAAGCACACTGATAAAAAAGAAAAAGAAAAAAGTGGATCAGAAGAGGAAGCGCCAATGACTAGTAAAATCATAAGGAAATCACAAAGGGTGGCCTCTGGCCCCGCCATCTCCACAACTCTGTTCACCTTCAGGGATCCTTCAGTCATTAGAAGCCACAGATCAGGTTATCGTTTTCACTCAGTACAACCCTAGCCGATCCTGAGGGCAGCGACCCACCTGCGACCCCAACTCTACCTCGCCTCCATGGGGGGGTGTTCCCCACAGAGGATATTGTCCCACTTTGAGGTCCTCGCACTTAGGCGACTCCTCGCCCCCGGCGGAGGTGGCAACAGCCCCCCAAGGTCCTGTAGTGACTGAGACGAACCAGAGGACACCGAGGAGTCTAGCAGTCGCGGCCTCCGGAGCAGACAGACCTGACGGCCACGCGGCCGCCATCTTGGAGACCGACACTTCCCTCGCCTCTTCCGCTTCCTCCTCCGCCCAGGAGCGGGAGGGAGAAGGGCAACAGGGCGACGTTCTTAAAGGGACCTCGCAAAGTATAGAGGCAAGTTCCGTCGCTTCGGAGACCGTTTTAAAATATGCATGTACCCTGTCCCTCGGGACGAATTTTGCCCCTCGAACCCTTGGAAGGAGCTAAGGTTGATCTTTGAGTGCTGGAGGAAGGCAACGACTAGTTTAGGCAATCAGGTGCTTCACCCGCTTCTCATTCCCGTGCTCTTAGCTGAGGCTTCTGGATCCTCTGAAAGTGCCAGCGGCGCCTGAGGTTGGAATCAATGCTTTCCTGACATCATCGCAATTAGCCCTGATAGGATTTGGGTTTACAGATAAGGAACAAGGCTCAAAGACGCTGAAACACACTGACCTTAATCACTAAGTGACTCAGTCGGAATGAAATTGATGTTTGCCAGATTTCAGTTATATGCTCTTACTAATTGACATAATGTCCTCCTGTAACTTTTTAGAGAAGGATTTTGGAAGGCTGCCACGAACAGAACTTAAAAACTCTGAAAGACATTACACCTAAAAAAAACAAAAAAAAAAAGTGACAATTTAGGTGGGAGATGATTTGGGGGGTGGAAACTGTAACAAGAAGAAACCAAATTTTATGACTAAGTGAAAAGTTGAAGACTTTTTCCCTCCATCTGTTGTTTTTAAATTTCTATATGTTCTAAAAGTTCTGTGGTGGGGAACTTTAATAGTGAGAAAAAAATGTTTTCTTAAAGTTAAGTTTAATCTTTTTTTTTTTGTCTAACAATATAAAAATTTGAATTTGAGTGGTGCTTCTTCATCCATACTTTAGCACATTTCAACCACTTTGGTGGTTCTCAAACTTTGTGTAGCATCTGAATCACCTGTAGTAGTTATTAAAAAAGAATGACAGACCCGGCTCTCAGAGTTTCTGATACAAAAGATGTAGGGAGAGACTGGATAATTTCCATTTCTAGGAGTTCCCTAGTGATGTGGATGTTGCTAGTCCGGGGACCGCACTTTGAGAACACTGGTATAATGAGAAGTAAATTTTTTTTTTTTTTAAGACAGAATCTCGCTCTGTCACCCAGACTGGAGTACAGTGGCACGATCTCGGCTCACTGCAGCCTCCACCTTCTAGTTCAAGTGATTCTCCTGCCTCAACCTCCTGAGTAGCTGGGACTACAGGCGTGTGCCGCCACGCTCAGCTAATTTTTGTATTTTTAGTAGAGACAGGGTTTCACCATGTTGGCCAGACTGGTCTTGAACTCCTGGCCTAAGTGATCCGCCTGCCTCTGCCTCCTAAAGTGCTGGGATTACAGGTGTGAGGCCACTGTGCCTGGGCTCATTTTGGAATATATATTCTGGAAGACATACAACTATTTGAAGTAATATTTAAACATAAACTACGTTTTTAAATTTACTTTCTTTCTTCTTTTTTTGAGGTAGGGTTTCACTATTGTTGCCCAGGCTGGAGTGCAATGGCATGATCTCGGCTCACTGCAACCTCTGCCTCCCAGGTTCAAGCTATTCTCCTGCCTCAGCCTCCCAGATAGCTGGGATTACAGGCGCCCGCTACCAGCCCAGCTGATTTTTGTATTTTTAGTAGAGAAGAGGTTTCACCATGTTGAGCAGGCTGGTCTCGAACTCATGACTTCAGGTGATCCACCTCCCAAAGTACTGGGATTACAGGCGTGAGCCACCACGCCCGGTCCTAAAATTTTCATAATAAAACAACTTTGCAGCATTATTATGCTTCATTCATTCATTCATTCATTCAGAGACGGAGATGGAGTTGAGATGGAGTTTGGCTCTTGTTGCCCAGGCTGGAGTGCAATGGCATAATCTGGCTCACTGCGAACTCCGCCCCCCAGGTTCAAGTTATTCTCCTACCTCAGCCTCCTGAGTAGCTGGGATTACAGCCATGCGCCACCACGCCTGGCTAATTTTGTATTTTTAGTAGAGACAGGGTTTCTCCATGTTGATCAGACCCCTCTCCAACTTCCGACCTCAGGTGATCTGCCCGTCTGGGCCTCCCAAGGTGCTGGGATTACAGGTGAGAGCCACCGCGCCCTGTCATACTACGCTTTTTTATTTTTTTATTTTTTGAGACGGAGTCTCACTATGTCATCCAGGCTGGAGTGCAATGGCACAATCTCGGCTCACTGCAATCTCCGCCTACCGGGTTCAAGCGATTCTCCTGCCTCAGTCTCCTGAGTAGCTGGGATTACAGGCACACACCACCACGCCAGGCTAATTTTTGTATTTTTAGTAGAGACAGGATTTCACCATGTTGGTCAGGCTGGTCTTGAACTCGTGACCTTGTGATCTGCCCACCTTGGCCTCCCAAAGTGCTGGGATAACAGGCGTGACCCACCACGCCCCGCCGCTATTTTTTGAGATGGAGTCTTGCTCTGTCACCCAGGCTGGAGTGCAGTGGCACGATCTCGGCTCTCTGCAACCTCCGCCTCCCGGGTTCAAGCGATTCTCCTGCCTCAGCCTTCTGAGTAGCTGGGATTACAGGCGCACGTCACCATGCATGGCAAATTTTTGTATTTTTAGTAGAGATGGGAGTTCACCAAGTTGGTCAGGCTGGTCTCAAACTCCTGACCTCGTGATCCGCCCGCCTTGGCCTCCCTAAGTGCTGGGATACAGGCGTGAGCCACTGTGCCCCGCCGCTATTTTTAATTTAAGACATTTTACATAATTTAAATCAGGTTTAAATGATTTAAGTGAGAAATTTAGTTGTCTGATTATAAACTTCCTATTCTAAATGGACTTCTTCCTTCTCTTTTTTCTTCCTTTGTTTTCCCTTTCTTTCCTTTTTTTCGGTCCTCTCTCCCTCCAAAAAGAAAAAAAAAATGTTTTTAATTGAACATTTACTATGTACTCAGCATGAAGCTAGACCCTAGACTCAAAAATTGAGACAAAAACCCTGCAGGTAAGCACTTCCTGTTTGGTAAGGGAAAATACAAACAATTAAATACTATTTGATAATTGTTTGATAATTATTACATTAGAAGCACATACTAGCTACTGTAGTAGGACAATGGTTTTGCTTAAGATATTCCTCCTGGGCCTGACGTTTGGGTTCAAGCCTGTAATCCTGGCACTTTGGGAGGCCAAGGAGGGCAGATGGCTGGGAAAAAAAAAAAAAAAAAGAAAAGAAAAAAATTTTTAAAATTCTCCCAAAACAGTAGTTGAAACACTACTAGTTTTTGTAGGATATGTGACTGCTTAAAAATGTATAGCCTGGGGGCCGGGCGCGGTGGCTCACGCCTGCAATCCCAGCACTTTGGGACGCCGAGGCCGGCGGATCACGAGGTCAGGAGATGGAGACCATCCTGCCTAACAAGGTGAAACCCCGTCTCTACTAAAAATACAAAAAAAAAAAAAAAAAAAAAAAAAAAAATTAGCCGGGCGTGGTGGCGGGCGCCTGTAGTCCCAGCTACTCGGGAGGCTGAGGCAGGAGAATGGCGTGAACCCGGGAGGCAGAGGTTGCAGTGAGGCGAAATCACGCCACTACACTCCAGCCTGGGTGACAGAGCGAGACTCTGTCTCAAAAAAAAAAAAAAAAGAGTATAGCCTAGGGCCGGGCGCGGTGGCTCACACCTGTATTCCCAGCACTTTGGGAGACCAAGGCGGGCGGATCATGAGGTCAGGAGATCAAGACCATCCTGGCTAACACGGTGAAACCCTGACTCTGCTAAAAATACAAAAAATTAGCCCTGCGTGGTGGGACGCGCCTATAGTCCCAGCTACTCCAGAGGCTGAGGTAGGAGAATCACTTGAACCCAGGAGGCGGAAGTTGCAGTGTATAGCCTAGAAAACGAACCTTTAAACTTTAACTTAGGCCAGGCGTGGTGGCTCAGCCTGTAATCCCAGCACTTCGGGAGGCCGAGGCAGGCAGATCACCTGAGGTCAGGAAATAAGACCATCCTGGCTAATATGGCGAAACCCTGTCTCTACTAAAACAAAAATTAGCCCTGCATGGTGGGGGGCGCCTGTAGTCCTAGCTACTCGGGAGGCTGAGGCAGGAGAATCGTTTGAACCCGGGAGGCAGAGGTTGCGGTGAACCCAGGTCCGCCACTGCACTCCAGCCTGGGTAACGAGCTAAACTCCGTCTCAAAAAAGCAAACAAAAAAACAAAAAAAAAACCCTTGAATTTAAAAAACAAAAACCGGCCGGGCGCAGTGACTCACACCTGTAATCCCAGCACTTTGGGAAGCTGAGGCGGGTGGATCACCTGAAGTCAGGAGTTCGAGACCAGCCTAGCCAATATGGCGAAACTCTGTCTGTACTTAAAAAAAAAAAAAAATTAGCCGGGCATGGTGGCAGGCGCCTGTAGTCCCAGCTACTCGAGAGGGTGAGGCAGGAGAATCACTTGAACCCGGGAGGCAGAGGTTGCAGTAAGCTGAGATCGTGCCCACTGCACTCCAGCCTGGGTGACAGAGCGAGACTCTGATTCAAAAACAAACAAACAACAACAATGACAAAAACACACACAAAAACCAAACAGAAAAGCCAATAAAGTGTACAATATACAGCTTAACACCATCCCTCAACCCTATTCTGAGATGAAATTTATGATACGGTTAGGAGGCAAGGATTAGGTAAAATCTGGCCAGGCACAGTGGCTCACGCCTGTAATTCCAGCACTTTGGGAGGCTGAGGCAGGCGGACTACCTGAGATCAGGAGATAGAGACCAGCCTGAGCAACATGTAGAAACCCCGTCTCTACTAAAAATTCAAAAATGAGCTGGGCGTGGTGGCATGCGCCTGTAGTCCCAGCTACTCAGGAGGCTGAGGCAGGAGAATTACTTGAACCCGGTAGGCGGAGGTTGCAGTGAGCCAAGATGGCGCCATTGCACTCCAGCCTGGGCAACAAGAGTGAATCTGTCTCAAAAAAAAAAAAAAAAAAAAACCTGTCAAAGGCAAAATTACAACAAATTCAGTTATATATCTAATTAACTTTTAGTCACAATTCAAGAAGTGGGGCAGCCTTCATTCTATACACTAGAAAGAAAACTTGCACTGGGCAATAGTAAAACAGTGGGTTTTGTAAGGTGGGAACAGAGAAACAGCAACAGAAAAATGTGTGGTTGGAGGCCGGGCGCGGTGGCTCCCCAACACTTTGGGAGGCCAATGTGGAAGGATCACTTGAGTCCAGGAGTTTGAGTTCGAAGACTAGCCTGGACAACATAGACTCCATCTCTACAAAAAGCAAAAAATTGCCTAGGCATGCCTCTAGTCCTAGCTACTCAGAAGGCTGAGCCTGGAAAATCACATGAGCCCAGGAGTTCAAGGCTGCAGTGAGCCATGATTGTGCCACTGCACTCCAGGCTGGGCAATAGCGCAAGACCCTGTCTCCAAAAAAAGAGGGGGAGGAGGAGGGAGAGGAGGAGGAGAAAAAAGAAAAAGAAGGGGTTTGTAGGGTTTTTTTTAAGGGTTAAAGCAGAGGGGACTTTCTTATTATGGAGACTCATATAGACTGGAATCTCCTGCTTTCAGGAAAAATTGGTCTGTTTGGGGACCTATCTGCTTCCTTAAACCTTCAGTTGAGCATGTGGCATTTAGCATGAGTGAGTCCATTTTGGTTTGATCTGGTATTTGGGGGCCTAGTGCAGGAACTCAGTTTCAAACAATGGCCTCCCATGATTTTTGTTTAAGAAGTCCAAGACTAAGGATCAGAATGTCTGTTACACATATTAGCTGGTAATAAAAGACAGTAACTTTGCATTTTGACTACCATTTTGATGCTTTTAGAATGTTCTGGTTTGGAATCTACGAAGAACTTAAACAAATTTACAAGGAAAAAACCAAACAACCCCATCAAAAAGTGGGCCAAGAACATGGACAGACACTTCTTAAAAGAATACATTTATGTGGCCAACAAACACATGAAAAAAAAACTCATCATCACTGGTCATTAGAGAAATGCAAATCAAAACCACAGTGAAATACCATCTCACACCAGTTAGAATGGCAATCATTAAAAAGTCAGGAAAGAGATGCTAGAGAGGATGTGGAGAAATAGGAACACTTTTACACTGTTGGTGGGAGTGTAAATTAGTTCAACCATTGTGGAAGACAGTGTGGCGATTCCTCAAGGATCTAGAACCAGAAATACTATTTGACCTAGCAATCCCATTACTGGTATATACCCAAAGGATTATAAATCATTCTACTGTAAATACACATGCACACGTGTTTATTGTGGCACTGTTCACAATAGCAAATACTTGGAACCAACCCAAATGCCCATCAATGATACATTGGATGAAGGAAATGTGACACATATACACCATGGAATACTATGCAGCCATAAAAAAGGATGAGTTCATGTCCTTTGCAGGGACATGGATGAAGCTGGAAACCATCGTTCTCAGCAAACTAATACAGGAACAGAAAACCTAACACTGCATGTTCTCACTCATAAATGGGAGTTGAACACTGAGAACACATGGACACAGGGAGGGGAACATCACACACCAGGGCCGTCAGGGGGTTGGGGGCTAGGGGAGGGATAGCATTAGGAGAAATACTTAATGTAGATGATGGGTTGATGGGTACAGCAAAACACCATGGCATGTGTATACCTATGTAACAAGCCTGCACGTTCTGCACATATATCCCAGAACTTAAAGTATAATAATTTTTAAAAATGTGATTGACACTTGAACCTGGGAGGCGGAGGTTGCAGTGAGCCGAGTTTGCGCCACTGTACTCTGGCCTGGGTGACAGAGCGAGACTCTGTCTCAAAAACAAACAAACAAACAAACAAACAAAAATATGATTGATAATATAGTGAGTACTCTTTAAATATTTGTTGACTACATAAAATTTGCTATATGATATTTACAAAAGGCATATTCAGTAAAAAATGACACAGAAAGTATAAAAATGAAGAGATGAATTCATTTACCAGTTAGTAAATGACAATAAAAATAAAAGCATGCAATGAAATTGTAAGATAAAAAAAAAAAAGAATATTCTGGTTTGTAGAGCCTAGAATGGTGGGGAAAAAAATAAATTATTTTAAATTTTTTAAAATTAAAATGTTCTGGTTTGATTTTTGTTTTTTAAATTTGAGACAAGGTCTCACTCTATCACCCAGGCTGAAGTGCGATGGCACCATCATAGCTCACTGCAGCCTTGATCTCCCAGGCTCAAGCCATCCTCCGCCTAAGCCTCCTGAGTAGCTGGGACCACAGGCCTGTGTCACCACGCTTGGCTAATTTTTCACTTTTTGTAGAGATGAGGTCTCTCTATGTTGCCCAGGGTGGTCTCAACCTCCTGGGTTCAAGCAATCCTCCTGCCTCCGTGTCTCAAAGTACTAGGATTACAGGCATGAGCCACCTTGCCCAGCGCTGATTTTTAAAATACAATATAAAGAAAGTTGGGAGGTTAAAGGATGCAACTTTCTAGTTTGAGTTTATTGAGATTATGACAAAATTAGATGTTTTTCTGCTGACTGCAAGAATATTGCTGATATTTGTGTTTGTCATTTTCCAAGTAGATTTTGAATTAACTCTTTGAAAATGCTTTCTCTGCTGGTTTGTTGTTGTTGTTTTGACGGAGTTTCACTCTTGTCACCCAGGCTGGAGTGCAATGGTGAGATCTCAGCTCATTCCAACCTTCGCCTCCTGGGTTCAAGTGATTCTCCTGCCTTAGCCTCCTGAGTAACTGGGATTACAGGCACCCACTGCCACTCCCAGCTAATTTTTGTATTTTGGTTTCTCCATATTGGCAAGGCTGGTCTCAAACTCCTGACCTCAGGTGATCCACCCTCCTCAGTCTCCCTAAGTGCTGGGATTACAAGCTTGAGCCACTGTGCCTGGGTCTCTTTACTGATTAATCCCATTATATATGATTATATTTATACTTTTCTACAGTATGTAAACTAAAAACGTTTCCCCGTGAAAGTAAAGAAACAACACAAAACTTTTGACTCTTGAACTGACAATGTCTTTAAAAAAAACAAACAAAAAAAAACTGTCCCTTCTTACTGCCCCTTAATCTATTTTCTCATGGCTCAGTAAAATATATTACTTTATTTCTTTGCAAACACAGTCTCTGATCACATGATCAATGCATTGTCTAAATTTAGTAAGAACTTAAATCTCAGTCTTTACAATGCCTAATTTGTTTGTCACATAAAAGTTCTATAGAATTGTATAGAAAGCAAAGGACATAAATAGTACAAACCAAGGTGGAAACTGTTGTGCAGAAACATAAGGAAAAAGGATTACAAGTGAAGCCTGAAATGTAGCTTCCTGTGGGATTCAAGGGCTCTCATCTTGGATCTCTATACATTGGATCTTTTCATTCCTAAGGTTTTCACATGCAACTGATTACATTAACAGATAGTTCTGCACTGTAGCAAAACTTTCCGAGGGAACCAGCCTAACTTCTGTTTCCACAGTTAGGACAGAAACATTAAGTAGAAGATTCTTCCTCTCAAATAGTTTTTTGTTTTTTTTGTTTTGTTTTGTTTTTGTTTTTTTGAGACAGAGTCTTACACTGTCACCTAGGCTGGAGTGCAGGGTGCAATATCGGCTCACTGCAACCTCCACCTGCTGGGTTCAAGCAATTCTCCCTGCCTCAGCCTCCCGAGTAGCTAGGATTACAGGCACCCACCACCAGGCCCGGCTAATTTTTTTTTTTTTTTTTTTTTGAGACAGAGTCTCACTCTGTCACCCAGGCTGGAGTGCAGTGGCATGATCTCGGCTCACTGCAACCTCCACCCTCCGAGTTCAAGTGATTCTCCTGCCTCAGCTTCCTGAGTAGCTGGGATTACAGGTGCCTGCCACCACGCCCGGCGAATTTTTTTTTTTTTTTTTTTTTTTTTTTGTATTTTTAGTAGAGATGGAGTTTCAGCATCTTGGCCAGGTTGGTCTTGAACTCCTGACCTCCTGATCCACCCGCCTCGGCCTCCCAAAGTGCTGGGATTACAGGCATGAGCCACCACACCTGGCCAAACCTTTCTTTTTTATTTGACTGTGATGTGCTTGATGTGCTGTGGCTGTGATCTTTTTCTCTGGTGATAAATTCGTAAGTTTAGGGCTCTGCTAGATCTTTATTATACCCTTCTTCACAACATTTGAAATTTGACTCTATCCATGCTGTTGACTCCCCGGTATTTGTGATTGTGTCCTCCCTTCGGTGCACTAATCTAACTGCCCACCATCAAAAATTAAATTAACTGTGATTCACCACTTAATAAGGCCTACTTTTATATGCCAAGTACATTTTATCTTGAATGTCAAATAGAGGACCTAAAACTGACTTATCAAAGTCCTGCTTCTCAAAAAAAAAAAAAAAGAAAGAAAAAAAAACAGGACAAAACAAAATAAATTGGCTTTTCTCAATTTCACAACCAATATCCCTTTTGTCAGGTTCAAAACTTGGAATCATTTTTACCCTTCAGTTTCCCCCTCGCTCTCCTTTAATACCTTTAATCATAAGCAACTGATATCTGTAAGTGTTCCTTCTTTTATTTAATCACACACTTTTCACTCTCTTTCAGGCATTCATCATTTCCTCTGTACCTTGCTATAGTGACCTCTTAGTTCCTCTATTTTATTCCAGGCCCTTTCCCCAACTTTGTCAATCCATTTTGCACACTTCTTCCAGATTAATATTTTATTTTTTTAAATAACGTGTACCTTTTTAATATTTTTAAATTTTTTATGGAAACAGTGTGTTGCTCTCTCACCCAGGCTGAAGTACAGTGACACCAATGCAGCTCACTGTGGCCTTGACCTCCTGTGCTCAAGTAATCCTCCTGCCTCAGCCTTCTGAGTAGCTGAAACTCCTATACCATCTTCAAAATTGTATTCAAAATCCTATTCAAAAAATGTTAGTGGTTCTTTAATTTCTTAGAGATGAAAGATAAACTCTTATAACCTAAAGTTCTTCGTGATGTTTTCAGGTCGTCCATCTGCTGTGGCCTCACTTTACGTACTACCGTCTTGGCTTTCTCTTTGTGGTCACCAGTGTCTGTCATACTTGTTCCCATGTATGTGCTACTTCATTTATTGAGTACTTTCTTTTTTTTTTTTTTGAGATGGAGTTTCGTTCTTGTCACCCTGGCTGGAGTGCCATCGTGCGGTCACCTCCGCCTCCCAGGTTGAAGCGATCCTCCTGCCCCAGCCTCCTAAATAGTTGGGATTACAGGCGCCCTCTACCACGCCCAGCTAATTTTTGTATTTTTAGTAGAGACAGGGTTTCACCATGTTGGCCAGGCGGGTCTCAAACTCCTGAACTCAGGCGATCCACTCGTCTCGGTCTCCCAAAGTTCTGGAATTTCAGGCATAAGCCACTGCACCCGGCCTTATTAAGCACTTTCTCTGTGCCAGATATGTGCAATACATGTATTCCTTCATTTAACCTTCAAAACTACCATATGAAGTGAGCACTGCAGTTTCACTAATGAGAATGAGAAAGGTTAAGTAACTTGGCAAGGTTTTATTTTAGGAAATGAAGGAGTCAAGAGTCAAGTTCATATCTTCTGGTTTCAGAGAATAAAAAATATAAAGATGAAGTTAGCAGCTGAGTGCGGTGGCACATGCCTGGAGAATCACTTGAGCCCAGGAAGCCAAGGTTGCAGTGAGCCAAGATCATGCCATTGCACTCCAGCCTGGGCTATGGGAGTAAAACCCTGTCTAAAAAAAAAAAAAAAAATATTACAAAAAAGACTCTCTCTGAGACCCTTTTATATGCCTGTAACAAGAACTTCAGCCAAGGGCTGCATGAAGCATAAAGACAGCCAGAAATATAACACTTGCCCCATACACTGTTTCTCCTAAAGAAGTGGCTTAGGCCTGTAATCCTAGCACTCTGGGAGGGCGAGGTGGGTGGATCACCTGAGGTCAGGAGTTTGAGACCAGCCTGGCCAATATGGCAAAACCCCATCTCTACTAACAATACTAAAATTAGCTGAGCATGGTGGTGGGCACCTGTAACCCAGCTACTTGGGTGGCTGAGGCAGGAGAATCGCTGGAACCCGGGGGGCAGACGTTGCAGTGAGCCGAGATCGCTCCACTGCACCCCAGCCTGGGCGACAGAGCGAGACTCCATCTCAAACAAACAAACAAAAGAAGTGACTTGAAATAAGCCTCGGTAAACAATGTTGCCTTTGTTTCAAAACAACTTACTTGTCCTTCTGTACTTCTTTTGCCTTTAAAAGCTTCCCCTTACCTCAACCTCCCCAAATGTGCAAGTGGTTGCCATGGCACACACATTTCCCATTGCAATGTTTCTGCTTTTTCCTAAATAACTTTGTGAGACCAAGTAGCAAATGTAAGAAGTCATAGTTGCTTATTTCTGCCTGCTAGCATAATTTCATAAAGCCCTGATTCTGTGATGACTACAGCTCTTTGGAAAAACGCTTTGAAGACAAAACAGGATAGAGCACACGGCCCGCCACATCTCTTGTCTGAGTCACTATATTCCTTAAAAGATAAATGACCCACGGGGCGTGGTGGCTCGTGCCATAATCCCACCAATTTGGGATGCTGAGGCGGGTGGATCATTTGAGGTCAGGAGTTCAAGACCAGCCTGGCCAACATGGTGAAACCCCACCTTTACTAAAAATAGAAAAAAAAAATAGCTGGGCATTTTGGCGTGTGCCTGTAATCCCAGCTACTCAGGAGGCTGAGGTACGAGAATTTGCTTGAACCAGGGAGGCAGAGGTTGCAGTGAGCCAAGATCGCGCCACTGCACTCCAGCCTGGGCGACAGAGCGAGAGTCCATCTCAAAAAAAAAAAAAAAAGGATAAATGACCCTTGTCTTTTCTTGTCTTTTCTTTTCTTACACATAAGACCACATCTGATGGGGTTAGTGGTTATGCCTAAGTTATCTATAACTAGATGTATTTTTACACTCAAACCTTGGTGTGATTCTGCTTTAATGTAACTTCTGAGTAACTTTGATGTGGTTTTGCATGTACTGAACCTCCTCCACCTGTATGTAAGCAGTGGGTTATAATACTGTGTCAGACCAGTCTGACAGCACCTCTCAGAGGGACTGTTCCTGCTCTTCTGTAGGCCTCTGTCTGCAATCCTCAATATAACTGTTTTTGTTTTGTTTTTTTGAGACAGAGTCTGTATCACCCAGGCTGGAGTATAGTGGCATGATCTAGCTCACTGCAACAACCTCCTCCTCCCAGGTTCAAGCAATTCTCTTGCCTCAGCCTCCTGAGTAGCTGGGATTATAGGCGCCCGCTAACACGTCTGACTAATTTTTGTATATATATATTTTTTCAGTAGAGACGGGGTTTCGCCATGTTGGCCAGGCTGGTCTTGAACACCTGACCTCTGTTGATCTACCTGCCTCGGCCTCCCAAAGCACTGGGGTTACAGGTGTGAGCCACCGCACCCGGCCAAAATTTTATAACTTTATTTTTTTAAAGACAAGTAGAGATAGGGTCTCACTCTGTCCCCCATGCTGTGGTGTGTAGTGGCAACCATAGCTTGCTGCAGCCTCCAACTCCTGGGCTCAAGGGATCCTCCTGAGTAGCTGGAACTATAAGCATGCACCACGAAACTGGGCTTTTCTTTTTTTTTAATCCACTTTTTGTAGAGACAGGGTCTCGATATGTTGCCCAGGCGGGTCTCAATATGTTGCCCAGGCTGATCTCAAACTCCTGGCCTCAAGCAATCTTCCTGCTTTGACCTCCCAAAGGCCTCGGATTTCAGGCATGAGCCACTGTGTCCCACTCCCCAAGACTTCTGAATAAAACGAACTTTAATTCTTTAAAAGCTTGATTTTTTTCTTCAGTTGACAAATTCATTGTCTTTGGATTATCTCTCCCTGTTGTAGTTTTAGGTTGACAAGAGCTTGTACTTTTAAAAATTCATCTTTCTTCATCATTCTATGACTAAGACAATCTTGGGCTGGGCATGGTGTCTCACACCTGTAATCTCAGCACCTTGAGAGGCTGAGGTTGGAGGATCACTTGAGCCCAGCAGTTCAAGTCTGGGCAACAGAGTGAGACCGCATCTCTTTTTTTTTTTTTAAGACACTCTTTGTTTTTTGTTGTTGTTGTTGTTGTTTTTTTTTTTTTTTTTTTTTTTTTTTTTTTGAGATGGAGTCTCACTGTGTCACCCAGGCTGGAGTGCAGTGGTATGATCTTGGCTCCCTGCAACCTCTGCCTCCCTGGGTTCAAGCGATTCTCCTGCCTCAGCCTCCTGAGTAGCTGGGATTACTGATGTGTGCCACTACGCTCTGCTAATTTTTGTATTTTTAGTAGAGACAGGGTTTTGCCATGTTGGTCAGGCTGGTCTCGAACTCCTGACCTTGTGATCTGCCCGCCTTAGCCTCCCAAAGTGTTGGGATTACAGGCGTGAGCCACCGTGCTTGGCCAAAAAAAGTCACTCTTGAGGATTCTCAGAGATAAGTGTTTTCTGGTACAGCTAAACCTTGTTTAAAAATTTATTGGATAAATTTTTAAAAATTTAAATTCCAAGTGAGAGCCAAAAAAAAAAGTTCACATTAAATTAAGAGACCAAGTATAGTGGCTCACACCTGTAATCCCAGCACTTTGGGAGGCCAAGGCACTTTGGGAGCCCTTGAGCCCAGGAGTTTGAGACCAGCCTGGACAACATAGAGAAGCCTTGTCTCTAAATATAAAAAAATTTTAAAAATTAGCTGGGCATGGTGGTGCATGTTTTTAGTCCCAGCTTCTCAGGAGACTAACATGGGGGAATGGCTTGGGCCCAGGAGTTCAAAGCTGCAGTGAGCTACGATCTCACCACTGCTCTCCAGCATGGACAACAGAGTGGGACCCTGTCTCCATTTTTTTATTATTTTTATTTTTTTATTTGAGTTGGAGTCTTGCTCTGTCGTCGAGGCAGGAGTGCAATGGTGAGATCTCAGCTCACTGCAACCTCTGCCTCTCGGGTTCAAGCGATTCTCCTGCCTCAGCCTCCTGAGTAGCTGGGACCACAGGTGTGTGCCACCACGCCCGGGTAATTATTGTATTTTTAGTGGGGTTTCCCCATGTTGATCAGGCTGGTCTCAAACTCCTGACCTCAGGTGATCCACCTGCCTCAGCCTCCCAAAGTGCTGGGATTACAGTCGTGAGTCACCACACCTGGCCTGAAAAAATTAATTAGTTAATTAACAACACAAAGGAAGACAGGTGGTTGGTGAGGTAAAATTAATTAACAGCACAGAAATGTAGAGAAAATCAGGTTAAAACTGATAGAGATGATGTTTCCTGGAGTGGTCAGGGAGGCAGCTTCTCAGAAGGGGTGAGACTTGAGTCTAGCTCTAGAGGGAGGGTAGGGCTTACAGAACATTCCAGGCAGGGGAAAGAGGGTAAGAAACCAACAGAAAAGCCATTGGTGATCCATGGATATGGAATAGATAAGTTTGCTCAGAGTAAGATCCTCCAGAGGTGAAGTGCAGATTAGGTTGGAGTCAGCAAGAAGGGGCCGGGTGCAGTAGTTCACGCCTGTAATCCCAGCACTTTGGGGAGGCCAAGGCAGGCAGATTACCTGAGGTCAGGAATTCTTAGACCAGCCTGGCCCACATGGTGAAACCCCGTCTGTACTAAAAAAACAAAAATTAACCAGGTGGGGTGGCGGGCACCTGTAATCCCAGCTACTCAGGAGGCTGAGGCAGGAGAATCACTTGAACCTGGGAGGCGGAGGTTGCAGTGAGCTGAGATCGTGCCATCGCACTCTAGCCTGGAGGACAAGAGCGAGACTTTGTCTCAAAAAAAAAAAAAAAAAAAAAAGAGTCAGCAAGAAGGGGAGAGTTTAAAGGGCCTTGAATAGCAAGAAAAGGAGTTTGGACTTGGTTTCATGGTCAATTTAAAATTACATAACTTTTTGAAAAAAGGGGAATATGTTCACAACATCATTTAATATTAAAGTAAGAAGAGGCAGGCTGGGTGTGGTGGCTCATGCCTGTTATCCCAGCACTTTTGGTGGCCGAGGTGGGTGGATCACCTGAGGTCAGGAGTTTGACACTAGCCTGGCCAACATGGTGAAACCCATTTCTACTAAAAATACAAAAATTAGCTGGGTGTGGTGGCGGGTGCCTGTAATGTAGGCTACTCAGGAGGCTGAGGCAGGAGAATTGCTGGAACCTGGGAGGCGGAGGTTGCAGTTGCACTCCAGCCAGAGCGGACAACAGCAAGACCCCATCTCAACAAATAAATAAATAAATAAATAAGCAAGCAAGCCAGGCATGATGGTGCATGCCTGTAGTCCCAGCAACTCAGGAGGCTGCAGTGGGAGGATTGCTTGAGCCTAGGAATTTGAGGCTGCCATGATTGCACCACTGTGCACCAGCCTGGGTGACAGAGTGAGACCTTGTCTCAAAAAAAAAAATTAATTAATTACATAAATACATAAAAAATAAAGAAGAGGCCAGGCATGGTGGCTCATGCCTGTAATCCCAGCACTTTGGGAGGCTGAGGCAGGAGGATGGTTTGAGGCCAGGAGTTTGAGAGTAGCTTGGGCAACATAGTGAGACCCTCTCTCTACAGTAAATAAACAAATAAATAAAGAAGAGGCTCAATAGCCAGATGTGGTAGTGTGTGCCTGTATTCTCAGCTTTTCAAGAAGGATATTAGGTAGGAGGATTGCTTGAGCTCAGGAGTTTGAGGCCAGCCTAGGTAACATTAGTGAGATTCAATTTCAATTTTAAAAATAAATAAATAAATAAAAATAAAAAGAAGATACCAATATTCACAAGGTGATTCTTTGAGATAATTGGTCTCCACCTTTCTTTTTTTTCCTATTTAATTTTTATTATAGGTTCAGGGCTACATGCACAGGTTTGTAGGCCAGGCGCGGTGGCTCACGCCTGTAATTCCAGCACTTTGGGAGGCTGAGGCGGCTGGATCACGAGGTCAGGAGTTTGAGACCAGCCTGGCCAATGTGATAAAACCCCCATGTCTACTAAAAATACAAAAAATTAGCCGGGTGTGGTGGCTGGCACCTGTAATCTCAGCTACTCGGGAGGCTGAGGCAGGAGAATGGCTTGAACAGGGAGGCAGAGGTTGCAGTGAGCTGAGACCGCACCACTGCACTCCAGCCTGGGCAACAGAGCGAGACTCTGTCTCAAAACAACAACAACAAAACCAGGTTTGTTACATAGGCAAGTTGTGTGCCATGGGGGTTTCATATACAGATTTCATTACCCAGGTAATAAGCATAGTACCTGACAGGTAGTTTTTCGATCCTCTCCCTTTTCCCACCTGATTTCCAACTTTCTTTATTTTGCCCCTCTGACTTGGAAAGCCTTTCCTTTTCCATTTTACCTAAATTAATCTGACTCTGGTTAAGATCTGTTTAAGTTCTAACCCAGGCTTTCAAAAAACATAATAGATCTCTTCATTTTCTGAGGTCTGGCTTCCATTTGGTAATTTGCCTAACATTATTTCCCTCAGTAGTTTGTTAATTCCTAAGAAACAGGAACCATGCTGATATTGTGTGTCTTCTTACCATGCCTAACAAGTGTTACATTTCTTTTAAAACAAGGAAGCAAACTATAAAGCACCAAGTGCATGATCTTAATTTTATTTATTTATTTATTTATTTATTTATTTATTTTGAGAAGGAGTCTCGCTCTGTCGCCCAGGCTGGAGTGCAGTGGCCGGATCTCAGCTCACTGCAAGCTCCGCCTCCCAGGTTCACGCCATTCTCCTGCCTCAGCCTCCCGAGTAGCTGGGACTAGAGGCGCCCGCCAGGTCGCCCGGCTAGTTTTTTTGTATTTTTAGTAGAGACGGGGTTTCACCATGTTAGCCAGGATGGTCTTGATCTCCTGACCTCGTGATCCGCCCGTCTCGGCCTCCCAAAGTGCTGGGATTACAGGCTTGAGCCACCGCGCCCGGCCTATTTATTTATTTATTTGAGACGGAGTCTTGCTCTGTTGCCCAGGCTGGTCTTGAACCCCTGGGCTCAAGTGATCCTCCGACTTCAGCCCCACAGAGTAACTGGGACTACAAGCTCACAGCACCACTCCAGGCTCATTTTTGTTGTTGTTGTTTTTGCATTGCAGTCTCTCTCTGTCACCCAGGCTGGAGTGCAGCGGCCGGATCTCGGCTCACTGCAACCTCTGCCTCCTGGGTTCAAGTGATTCTCCTGCCTTAGCCTTCTGTGTAGAGGGACTACAGGCATCCACCACGCCTGGCTAATTTTTGTATTTTTAGTAGAGATGGGGTTTCATCGTATTAGTCAGGCTGGTCTCGAACTCCTGACCTCAGGTGATCCACCCGCCTGGGCCTTCCAAAGTACTGGAATTACAAGCGTGAGCCACCGTGCCCGGTCTAAAAGTCTTTATGTTGTAGTTGTTTTGTATCTATTCCTCATCTTCCTGGGGACAAGGATACCATTTTACACATCTTCCCAGAGTCAATCACAGTGTTTAACAATTACTGTATGTACTCTATGAATAAGATACCTGAAGATTGATTCTCTTTATCGTTAATGTGTGGACTGTATCAGGCAAGTAAAACCCCTATCATCAAAAGTCTAAAGTTATTAAAGGGAGTGGAAGAATACCATCGGGGTATATTTTTCTCGAAGGTGTGATACACAAATAAAAGAAAATTAATGTATAGTGAAATCATCACTGTATTTAGAGTCAAAATGCCTTGCCTGTGTTCCAAACTTTGGGCCAGTCAACCTACCTGGTGCACGGTTTCCTCATTAGTTTCTTCAGAGAGTAATTGAGATATTGCATAAGCTAGCACCCAGCATTCGGCAGGCAAATACTGCTGGATTTCTTCCTTCCACTAAATGAGAAGAAAATAATGACTCCCACATTTACACGTTTTAGAATATTTTATTTTGCGTCAGCGGATATAGAAAACGAGGGATGAGAGAACAAGAAAGGAAAGGGGCAAAAAGGCAAGGTGTTAAGCGGATTGACCGAACGCTTTCATTGATATCCTCCCCAATTTCCTGGATCTTGGGTCTCGCTCTCCACGCAGGCCTCCAACCACACCGGTCTGTCCGGATCTCCCTCCCCGTCAGTGCCGGCTGTCCCCACCAAGCGCGGTCCCATCAGCTCCCCCGCTCCCACAGCCCACTTTTCCCAGGCCCTTGGCCATCCCGCGCCCTGCAGGAATTCACCTGCACAGAAACAGCCATGGCAACCGTCCTCCCTCCTTGGAGCCCGCCTCCCGCAGCCCCGGGCTCCCTCCCCCGCCCCCGCGCCACCCCGGCGCCCCGCCCCGGGCGGGGAGAGTCGGGGCGAGGGGAGGGCCTGCCAGGTGAGGCGCGGCCACCCTAGGCCTCTCACTTCCGCCCAGGTGAGGCAGGGCCGACGCTGAGCCCGCCAGACCCTGGCTCCCACCTGCTCCTCCAGCGCACCAGGTAAAGCGTGGGGTCCCGGCTGTGCGGTGCGCACTTGCCCCTGGGGTTCCCCGCGACTGGAGGCCGGCCAGGCGCAGCTCCCTCGCGGGCTTCCCGGGCCTGCCTGCCCTGTGTCCGCCCTCTCCCCGCCCGCCCGCCTGGAGTGGGTGGGAGCCGGAGGAGGAGGGCGCCGCGGGGCGCTCAGAGGGGCCGCGACTGGGATGGGGCGCCTGCTGCGTGCGCCCGCGCTGGCCTGGGAGGCGGGGCGGGGGGGCAGTCCTCCTGCGTCGGGCCCGGGTGACCCCACGGTGGTCCCCGCCCCGCTGCGCAGGGCTCGCCGAGGCCGCGGGCAGGGAGGGGCGCCGCCCCGCCTCCCCAGGCCTTTCAGGCCTCAAATCTCGGCCCACTGGTATTCGGGGGTGGCACGGATCCGATTTTGCGCCCAGATCCGTGCCCATGTTTCGCTCCCAGAGGTGGGCGGAGTCTTTCCCTCCATCGGTGGCCGTGGAAGGAGGGAACGGGGTGAGGGGACAAAGAGGAGGGGGTGCTCAGAGCCGGGCTGAGCGGGCGACTTGGGCTGGGCCGCGTCCCGTAGCGGAGGTTCCCAAACCAGCGGTCAAGCCCTGGGCTCTGCCAGCCTTGCTGCGTAGATGGGGAGGTTCTGTCGGAAAGTGCTTCCAGCCTTAGGGGAAATTCTTGGATTCCTGCTTTTAAATCAAGCTCAGAAAAGCGTTTTCAGATCACTCCCACCCTCTAAAGCGCCCCAGTCGTCCCGTACGCAGGCCGAATTAAGTGAACACCCCTTCACCTGGCACTTTGTCATATTTCCAAGTGACTCTTGCACTTTGGATTCGAGTTTGTTGTTTACTGACTTGCTTCTGCCATTTAGAGGGTGCCCCTTTCAGGGCCTTATTTCTCGACTGCATTTAGGGTCTGGCTATTGGTAGGTGCGCGACAAGTGTTTCTTAAATGACTGAAGAAGCCTTTGGAAACCCTGAAGGACAATGTCGATTCCACTGAGGATGATACTACCACATTCTGGGCTAAATTCCTATTGGCGGCCAATTAATTTGCACACATCTATTTGAAAGAAGTGGAGGCAGGGGCAGCAGTTAAAAACTTAAATCTGTTTGCAGCATTAGAAAATGTTAGGTGAGATTGAGCCTTTTAGCTAAAGTGAATTTTGATGTTTTTAGGGCCCCTAATGGCCTTTAAGATGTTGTTAACAACAACAACAACAACAAAACACTCCAAATATGTTGAATTTATTTGGGAATGAGAAATGAGGATTATAGCCCAAGGGGCACAGCCCTGACAAGCCATATATGCATGTAAGAGGGGGTAGTAAAGGGAAACTTTTATTGGCAAAGTAAGTGCAGATAAGCTGCTTGAAAACAGAGTTTATTGGTTTTGCATACTCAAAGTCAGAGTTGGCCATTGTTGAAGATGCCATTACTGGGCAGGTGTTATGGAGAGCATCTTATCAGGCCTGGCACCCTGCCTCATGCCTGTTATCTCAGCTGCTTAGGAGGCTTAGGCAGGAGGATCGCTTGAGGCCAAGAGTTGGAGACCAGCCTGAGCAACATGGCTGCCTTTACAGAGAAAACTTTTTAAATAGTCAGGTGTGTCGGGAGGTTGAGGCAGGAGAATTGCTTGAGCCCAGGAGATGGAGGCTGCGGTGAGTGGCGTTTGCACCACTACACTCCAGCTTGGGTGACAGAGCAAGAACCCTGCCTCAAAAAAGAAAAAAAAAAAAAAAAAAAGGGAAAAAAGATGATCTTATCTTATCTTATCTGAATTACTGCATTCCTAAAGAAAGAATTTCTTAGGGGGTTATTTTAGTTTCTTGAGATGATCTTTATCTCAGACATGCAAGCTTGAGCTTTCTCCCTCATGCTCTTCATCTCTAGTTTGTTTGGGTCTGAGAAAAAGTGATTTTGACCTGGTATCTGCAACTTTCACAAAGATAATAAGAAAGTTAATAAATATGGAAATACTTATGGATAGAACTTAGAACTTATAAAATGAATTCTGAAGAGATTTGCCCTTACTAGTCCAGATCCTATTAGGGGTAAGAGGAAAAACAAACTTTTTCCTCTGCTCTCACACCATTACAATCAACACTGAAGATTTCTGTGGCCAAATAAATGTGTGGGGCAATCAGTTCTGCATCAAACAATAGCTGAGCATCTTCCAGTTCGATTCTTTTTTTTTTTTTTTTTTTTTTTTTTTGAGGCGGAGTCTCGCTCTGTCGCCCGGACTGGAGTGCAGTGGCCAGATCTCAGCTCACTGCAAGCTCCGCCTCCCGGGTTTACGCCATTCTCCTGCCTCAGCCTCCCGAGTAGCTGGGACTACAGGCGCCCGCCACTTCGCCCGGCTAGTTTTTGTATTTTTAGTAGAGACGGGGTTTCACCATGTTAACCAGGATGGTCTCGATCTCCTGACCTCGTGATCCGCCCGTCTCGGCCTCCCAAAGTGCTGGGATTACAGGCTTGAGCCACCGCGCCCGGCCCTCCAGTTCGATTCTGATACTGTCTACCTGGGGATAGTGTCAGATCCCATAGGACTGCCCCCACTTCTGATGCCAATCACAAGTCCTAGATTGTTTTACCCTGGCTTCTGACTAACCACCTATAAATTGGGAATCCCATAACCCCCTCCTCTGGTTTGGTTAATTTGCTAGAGCAGCTCACGGAACTCAAGAAAACACTTATTTAGGTTTATTACTAGTTTATTATTAAGAATATTACAGAGGATACAAGAGGAAGAGATGCATAGCGTGAGGTATGAGAAGGGGCATACCACACTCCAGGAACCTCCATGTATTCAGATATTGAGAAGCTCTCCCTACCCCATTTTCTTGGGCTTTTTATGGAGACTTCACTGGGTAGACATAATTGAAACATGGAGTAGGGGAAACCCAGCAATGCCTATCTGTTCAGATTTTTCTTGGCCTCTCTCTGTAGCATTCCTTCCTCCAGGATATGGGCAGGACCCTTTCTTATGGGGGTCTTATGACCTACAGTCAGACAAGGGAGGTCAGATAATTTTTTAAAATATGTATTTATTTATTTATTTAGAGACAGAGTCTTGCTCTGCTGCCTAGGCTGGAGTGTAGTGTCGTGATCTCAGCTCACTGCAACCTCCGCCTGCCGGGTTCAAGTGATTCTCCTGCCTCAGACTCCTGGGTAGCTGGGATTATAGGCCTGTGCCACCGTGCCTGGCTAATTTTTGTATTTTTAGTAGAGACAGGGTTTTACCATATTGGCCAGGCTGGTCTTGAACTCCTGACCTCAAGTGATCCACCTGTCTTGGCCTCCCAAAGTGCTGGGATTACAGGCGTCAGTCACTGCACCTAGCCAAAATTATTTTTATTTTAATTAATTAATTAATTTAGAGACAGAGTCTTGCTCTGTTGCCCAGGCTGGAGTGCAATGGTGCTATCTTGGTTCACTGCAACTTCCATCTCCCAGGATCAAGTGCTTCTCCTGCCTCAGCTTCCCAAGTAGCTTGGATTACAGGTGCCTGCCACCACGCCTGGCTAATTTTTGTATTTTTAGTAGAGATGGGGTTTCACCATGCTGGCCAGGCTGGTCTCGAACTCCTGACCTCAGGCGATCCACCTGCCTTGGACTCCCAAAGTGCTGGGATTACAGGCGTGAGCCACCAGACCTGGCAATTATTTTTATTTTTAAAAATTTTTATTCATTTTATTTATTTATTTTTGAGACAGAGCCTTACTCTGTTGCTCAGGCTGAAGTGCAGTACTGCCATCTCCACTCACTGCAACCTTCACCTCCTTTGGTTCAAGCGATTCTCCTGGCTCAGCCTCACAACTATGTGGGGGCGTGCGCCCCCATGACCAGATAATTTTTTTTTTTTTTTTTTGTATTTTTAGTAGAGACAGGGTTTTGCCATGTTGGCCAGGCTGGTCTCGGACTTCTGACTTCAGGAGATCTGCCGACTAGGCCTCCCAAAGTGCCGGGATTACAGATGTGAGCCATCACGCCTGGCCTCTTTTAAAAAATTTTTAGTAGAGACTGGGTCTTGCTATATTGCTCAGGCTGGTCTCGAGCTCCTGGTCCCAAGCTGTCCTCCCGACTTGGCCTGTGAAAGTGTTAGACTTACAGGTGTGAACCACCCTTCCAGCCCAGAGAATTTCTTTACAGCCAGCTTCAAGATGGAAAAGCAGGGGAAGATTAGAGTCCTGCCTTGGGGAGAAAAAGGAGCAGATGAAAGGAGGGGCAGGAGAGTGTCAGAGAGATTGCTGTTTTCTGAGGACTGCTTCTGAGACCTAAAGCGCCCCACCAGTGTAACAAAAGACTGTAACAAGAGTCATGGGAGTTATGAGCCAGGAACCACAGATGAAAACCATATACAATATCACAAGGAGGTCACATAAAATGGGTTTCCCATCAGAAAAATAGTTGTGTTTAAAGCTGAATAGAAATTGTATTAAGCTCTCTTCTGCATTTAATGAAACCGTAATAAGTTTAAGCCATGCATTAATATTTCTGTAACTATAAAGCTAACATATTCCTTGTAGAAAAATCGGAGAAAATTTTCAAAAAAGAAACTAAAAGTACACAAACTATCTACTATTGAGAGGTAACCACTAATAACATTAGGATGTATTTTCTTTCAGATTGCATTTTTAAAGTTAAAGAGAAAAATCTGTATATATGTTCTCATAGTGAATTCGCATTTAGAACCTTGTGATTCTGAGACAGTGGCTCAGCATTTTCTAGTTCTTACAATTGCATTTTTACTTAACAGCATTTAATCATTATCCTTACACTGAACCGCCAGCAGTCTGAATTTACTTGCTTTGTTAAAGTTTAACAAGAATACATTAGGTTGGGGAAGCCAAAGTGGGATTTAATTTGTTCACTTAAGACTTTGCTCCCCTTGGTGAGCCAACTTGGTAAGTTTTTTGAGAAACGGGACCGATCTGCCTTGGCATTTCCATGACCATTGCTATGTTTTTTTCCTTAGGGTTTTGTGTAGATTTGGATGCCTTTTTTAAAGCCCTTATTTTAGGTTCTGGTGCAAATGGGGAGAAGTTTAGTGCCTGTCGATACCCTTCCTTTTAAGTCAGTGGGATAGATCGATGCTGAAGATGTGGAGCTCACTTATTTTTTGTGTTTGTACAGCTGTCCAGCCAGTAAAGTTTGTAGACAGGGAATTGGGTCCACTTACCATGTAATGCTTGACTAGTCATTTAATTCTGGTCCTCCAGAATCTGGTCCCATTTGCAAATGGTCTGCCTTATAGAGATTTGGCGAGGTTGAAAGAAAATAATGTTCAAGAATGTGTCTCGTAATCTGTAAGCTATTATTCTCCTGCTTTTCGTTCCTCCCTTATGTTTAATTCCAGTAAAATTATGGAGTTGTGATCTTTTTATTGGGAAGAACTCAAGTTTGTGAGTGCTCTTACTCAGATAGTTACTTTGAGAAAAGGCATAGAGACCATATGAGCTAAATTGATAAAGAATTCTTTTCTAAAAACACGGTGGAGGAAGAAAAAACAAAAACAAAACAAGAATCTTTCTGAAAAGGTATAGATTAAAACTTTACTACAGTAAGCCACTCTCACATAAGGGCATGGGCCACTTTATATTGGGTTACTTAGGATTGAAATGTGCTGTAAATGCACAATACACACAATATTTTGAACAGATGTCTTGTAAAGGAAACTAAAAGATCTTATTTTTATTATTTGAGACAGAGTTTCACTCTGTTGCAAAGGCTGGAGCCGCCTCCTGGGTTCAAGTGATTCTCGTGCCTCAGTCTCCCAAGTAGCTGGGATTACAGGCGTGTGCCACCATGCCCTGCTAATTTTTGCATTTTTAGTAGAAACGGGGTTTCACCATGTTGCTTAGGATGGTCTCAAACTTCTGACCTTGTGATACACCCACCTCAGCCTCCCAAAGTGCTGGAATTACAAGCATGAGCCACTGATCTGAATATGTTTATTCTTAAGAGGATTTAGTTTACCAAAGCAGTTACACTCTTATGTGTATAATGCCTTTTATTATTATTATTTTTTTTTTGAGACGAGTCTTGCTCTGTTGCCCATGCTGGAGTGCAGTGGCTTGATCTCTGCTCACTCCAACCTCTGCCTCCCAGGTTTAAGCCATTCTCCTGCCTCAGCCTCCTGAGTAGCTGGAACTGCAGGCATGCACCACCATGTCTGGCTAATTTTTTGTATTTTTAGTACAGATGGGGTTTCACCATGTTGGCCAGGCTGGTCTTGAACTTCTGACCTCAAGCGATCCACCTACCTCAGCCCCGCAAAGTGCTATGATTACAGGCGTGAGCCACCGCACCTGGCCATGTAAATGGATTAATACTCCAAGTTATAGGTCCTCTATAACCTCCTCCCTTGTATTCACTACAATGGTGAAACATTTTATTTTTTAGTCTTCTCAAAACTAACTTACTGATTACACACTAAAATCTCTGCTACAATAATTTAATTATTAGCTTTTGCAGTGCCATGATCATGGTTCACTAGCCCTGACCTCCTGGTCGCGAGGGTTCCTCCCACCTCAGCCTGGACTACAGGCATGCACTACCATGCTCAGCTAGTTTTAGTTTTTGTAGAGATGGAGTTTTGCCGTGTTTTAAATCATTTTGATTGAAAAGAGATGCTAATAGTAGCTATCATTTGTTGCATGTGTACCGTGTGCTAGGCCAAATGCTCTAAATTATGCTCTTTAGTCTTTTCAACATACATATGAAGTAATTTTTTTTCTTTTTTTCCCCTGAGATGGAGTCTCGCCCTGTCACCCAGGCTGGAATGCTGTGGCGCCATCTTGGCTCACTGCAACCTGTATCTCCTGGGTTCAAGCAATTCTCCTGCCTCAGCCTCCCAAGTAGCTGGGATTCAGGTGCCCAACACCATGCCCAGCTAGCTTGCTTCCTTCCTTCCTTCCTTCCTTCCTTCCTTCCTTCCTTCCTTCCTTCCTTCCTTCCTTCCTTCCTTCCTTCCTTCCTTCCTTCCTTCCTTTTTAATTTAAACAGAATTTCGCTCTTGTTGCATTTTTAGTAGAGATGGGTTTCACCATGTTGGCCAGGCTGGTCTCGAACTCCTGACCTCGTGATTCCCCCACCTCAGCCTCCAAAAGTGCTGGGATTACAGGCATGAGCCACCGTGCCCAGGCATGAAGTAATTTTTATTAACTCGCTTTTACAAACAAGGGGACTGAGGTGTAGGGAGATTTAAACAATTAGCCCACAGAGATTTCAAAGCTCATAGGCTATAGAATTTCCCGTGTTTCGATAACTGGCTATTGAATCGGCTGGCAAAAAGTTGATTATTGAAGTAGACATTTAGTTCTAATCCTGTTTTTGTGTTAGTGACCAATAGGAAATGATCTAAATTCTCACCAACAGGAGATTGGGTGAAGAAAGTATGTATTCCTACTGTCGAAATGTTACTTAGTTGTTACAGTGGCTGAGGAGGAACTGCTTATATCATCATGAGTAACACCCCCAACCCCAGCCTGGTTTTTTTTTTTTTGGAGACAGGGTCTCACTCTGTCGCCCAGGCTGTGGAGTGCAGTGGTGTGATCATGCCTCACTGCAGCCTAGACATCCTGGGCTCAATTGATCCTCCTACCTCAGCCTCCCAAGTAGCTGGGAGTACAGGTGTGTGCCACCACATCTGGCTAATTTTTAAATTTTTTGTCAGGATGGGGTCTTGCCATGTTGCCCAGGCTGGTCTCAAACTGTGGCTCAAGTGATCTGCTTGCCTTGGCCTCCCAAAGTGCTGGGATAACAGATGAATAAATCTTACAAATGTAAAGTTGACCTTAAAATAGCAAGTTGCTGAAGAATAAGTATACAGTATGATGTAATTTATATAAAGTTTAAAAATCTGCTGAACAATAATATTGTAAACCAGGACAATGTGTGTTTTAAGAATTTCACATTTGAATTTTGTCTATATTGATTGCTTGCATTTGGGAAGCTACCTCATAGTTCAAAGAAGTTAATGGAACCACTGTGAGATTAACATTCTCTAATATAGGTTGCACTCTTAGAACCAAAGCAGACCAAGGTCCTACCCTTGCTTTGACCCTCTGCACGCCTTGCTTGGTTTGGTGGATAGCTTTTAGGCCTGGGTCTGTGGGCTTTCAGGGACAGGTCAGTTTCATTTCACTTTAGCTTCCATTATTAATAATTAGTAAATGTGGCTTTGACAATAGGGGTTGGTGGGCAGGGCTTCTGCCTGGTCTCCCTTAGGGTTATTTTCTGGAGCTTTTTTTTTGAGATGGAGTTTCACTACTTTTGCCCAGCCTGGAGTGCAATGGTATGATCTCGGCTTACCACTCCACCTCCTGGGTTCAGGCGATTCTCCTGTTACTGCTGCTACTGAGTAGCTGGGATTACAGGCGCCCATGACCACGCCTGGCAAATATTTTTGTATTTTTAGTAGAGACGGGTTTCTCGATGTTGGTCAGGCTGGTCTTGAACTCCGAACCTCAGGTGTTCCGCCCTCATCGGCCTCCCAAAGTGCTGGGATACAGGCATGAGCCACAGCGCTGGGCCCGTTTTTTGGAGCTTCTAATGAAGTTCCAGGACATAGTGTGGTAGAAGAGGGAGATGAGTTAAGTGAATGTTGAAGGTCAGGTTGTAAATGTTCCCTCCATTTAAAATGTGAAGTCGTCTCTCATTTTTAAAGTAGTTATCTACTAAATGGTCACTAACAGTGGAACCCCTTCCCCATGAAATTAACTCTCTCCAATGGCATCTATGTTTCCTTGCTTTGTTTTTACCCTTTTTCATAGCATCCCTTTCCCTTTTTTATTTTATTTTACCTTTTTTTTTTTTGAGATGGAGGCTCACTCTGTTGCCCAGGCTGGAGTGCAGTGGTGTGATCTCCACTCACTGCTTCCTCTGTCTCATGGATTCAAGTGATTCTCCTGCCTCAGCCTCCCAAATAGCTGGGATTACAGGTGTGCACCACGACACCTGGCTAATTTTTGTATTTTTAGTGGAGACGGGGTTTCACCATGTTAGCCAGGCTGGTCTCAAACTCCTGTCCTCAAGTGATCCACCTGCCTTGGCCTTCCAGAGTGCTGGGAGTACAGGCGTGAGCCACCATGCCCGACTCCTGATATGACCATAATTTCTGGGGAGAAATTGGGAGTGCACAGTCTGCAGTATGGGTAAAATTGAACAGCATTTTTGAGGTGGAAACGAATCATTAGTGAATAGTATGAATGCCCAGGTCTTGTTAATGGGGACTGGCTACATGATCAGAGACCTCTAAGTGTGAAAATTGCCCAGATTTTGTCATTGTTGCTCGTTGGAGAAAGCTGCTACCAACCAGAATACAGAAGCCTACCACAGACAGGGTGTGGTGTCTCTAGCCTGTAACTTCAGCACTTTAGGAGGCTGAGGCAGGTGGAACATCTGAAGTTTATTTCATTGAACTTCTTGAACAGGAGTTCAAGACCAGCCTGATCAACATGGGGAAAGCCCGCCTTTACTAAAAATACAAAAACTAGCCAGGTGTGGTGGTGCATACCTGTAGTCTCAGCTACTAGGGAGGCTGAGGCAGGAGGATTGCTTGAACCCGGGAGGTGGAGGTTACAGTGAGCCAAGATCGCACCACTGCACTCCAGCCTGGGCAACAGAGTGAGACCCTATCTCAAAAAAAAAAAAAAAAAAAGGCTGGGTGTGGTGGCTCACACCTGTAATTCCAGCACTTTGGGAGGCCGAGGCAGGTGGATCACCTGAAGTTGGGAGTTTGAGACCAGCCTGACCAACATGGGAAAACCCCATCTCTGCTAAAAATACAAAATTAGCCAGGCGTGGTGACTCATACCTGTAATCCCAGCTACTCGGGAAGTTGAGGCAGGAGAATTGCCTGAATCTGGGAGGCAGAGGTTGCAGTGAGCCAAGATCGCGCCATTGCACTCCAGCCTGGGCAACAAGAGCAAAACTCCATCTCACAAACTAAAAATAATAAAAGAAGGCTACCATATAACAGTTTAACTTTGTTCCTACAAAAGTGGCCAAGTTATGGGCAGAGTATTGATATACATTGGTTAACTTTGAATAGTTTAATGAGAAAATTAGTGTGAGTTAACTGAATTATTCTGAAAAACTGACTCTGTTTTCATTTCTTTTTTTTTTTTTGAGACAGGGTCTTGCTCTGTCACCCAGGCTGGAGTGTAGTGGCGCCATCTCGGCTCACTGCATCCTCTGCCTCCCAGGTTCAAGTGATTCTTCTGCCTCAGCCTCCCGAGTAGCTGGGATTACAGGCACCTGCCACCACGCCCAGCTAATTTTTGTATTTTTAGCAGAGGTGGAGTTTTACCATGTTGGCCAGGCTGGTCAAAAACTCCTGACCTTGTGATCCGCCCGGCTCGGCCTCCCAAAGTGTTGGGATTACAGGCATGAGCCATGGCGCCCAGCCTTCATTTCATTTAAAAAAAATTTATGTTCATTGAAGCACTATTCACAAGTTTTTATTTCAGATTCTGAATTTAAAGTTGTGTCTTGCAACTTCAGCATTTCCTGAATGTTCACTATCAGGAGGATTTAAACATTGCTTAGGCTTAAGCCTAAGCAATGTCAGGATTGTTCTGGAATTTATATATGTTTCCAAAATTCCAGGGATATAGTGGTCCAAAATATAGTATTTTTATATTTAAAGTGTTGGGAAAAGGTCTTGTCATTTGGTAGGAACACAAGGTTAGGACACCTGACTTGAATCTGCATTTGTATAGCAGCAGATGTATTTATTTGAAGTACTGGTGAAGAGCAACCATTATTCTTTGGCTAGGAAAATTTGTTTATCATTTAATCAGTACTTCCTAAATGCTGAACTTTGAGGACAAAAGAATGATAATTAGACACATCCTGAGCTTTGTACTGCAAAGGAAACAATAGAAACTTAAAGCTTCAATTTTTTAATAACTTCAGAAATCATGACTATATTTACGCTTGACATTGATATTTGCACTTGATATTGATAAGCATAAATATGATTATATTTACACTTGCTCATTGATTCTTCCAACTCCTTGGTTCAATGAGCTCTGGAAAATTCCCACTGGGGAGTTATGTGTGGTCTAATGGTGACCTGCCCAATTCACAGGTGCGGTTAGAGGCTGAACACCTGTTCTTTCCCAAAGAGATTGCAAGTGATCTTTTTCTCCCCAAATTTCAGCTTAGAACTATCATATATCTTAGTAAATCAGTGGGGAGTTACATTCTTGTGAGGTGCTGGGAGCTCAAAAAGCGTGTTTTGCAGAATCCTTACTTTGCCTCAATTCTTGATTCTATTATATATATTTTATTTTTTTTCTTTTTGAGACAAAGTCTTGCTCTGTTACCAGGCTGGAATACAGTGGTATGATCTTGGCTCACTGCAGTCTCGGCTCACTGCAATCTCCACCTCCCCGGTTCAAGCAATTCTCCTGCCTCAGCCTCCCAAGTAGCTGGGATTACAGGCACGCATCACCACGCCCAGCTGATTTTTGTATTTTTAGTAGAGATGGGGTTTCACCATGTTGACCAGGCTGGTCTCGAACTCCTGACCTCAGGTGATCCACCTGCCTCGGCCTCCCAAAGTGCTGGGATTACAGACGTGAGCCACCATGCCTGGCCTATATATTTTATTTATTAAGTTTTTTATCTTAATCAGATCAAGAGTTTAATAAAATATATATAATAAATAAATATAATAAAATAGAGAATATAATTTAATTTAAAATTAAATTTCTATCTCTCTTCAAATACTTCATTAATTGGCATTGGCCTAGGCCTTGGGTTTTAAAAAGCCACAATATTATAATAATTTCCTTCAATCACATTCTACAGTGAACCAGATATGAAAAATTCATGGCACAAACTCTCTTGATCAATGATGGAGTGGAAACTCCCAAGCATAATAAAGTTCTCCTTCTCTGGAGGCTGTCCAACTATGAGGACAGTAGTACAATGTGGCATCTTAATTTCTAGCTGTGACCAATTGTAGGTAGCCTATCTATGACAAGTTAGACTCAGTTTTACCATGTCAACAAAGTTGAAATCCCCCTCCATAAGCCCTGTTCTGTTGGTTTCTTAACTAAACAGGTCAAGTTTGAATGACCAAAGATTTCCTGTGACCATACCCTGAGTGAGACATAGGTTCCATTTAGCCTGAGTGCTGTTTGACGGATAGTGAGTTGCAGAGTTATTTGTGTTTCTTCCTTCTCTTGTCATATACTCTTTTTTATCACAGCTAACTGCACCCTCAATTTCCTGGGCTCAGGTGATTCTCCCACCTCAGCCTCCCAAATAACTGAAACTATAGCTTTGCCACCATGCCTGGCTAATTTTTTTTTTTTTTTTTTTTTTTTTTTTTTTTTTGTAGATACAGGATTTTGCTATGTTGCCCAGGCTGGTCTTAAACTCCTGGGCTCAAGCAATCCACCCACTTAGGCCTTTCAAAGTCCTGGGATTACAGGCATGAGCCACCATGCCTGGCCTTATATACTTGTAGAGCTTTAATTTTCTTCCCTAGATATTTCTTTACACCATGGAATTGTAATTTTCCAGGCCTGCTTTGTGGGCATAGTTTAAGCTTACTAATTATGAGTCACATACTTGGGTTTCATGGTGTGCACCTGTAGTCCCACCAACTCAAGAGGCTGAGGCGGAAGGATCTCTTTAGCCCAGGAGTTCAAATGCAGCCTGGCAACATAATGAGACTCTGTTTCTAAGAAAATAGAATAAAATAAGAGAGGTAGATGGCCAACCAATTTCTACCCTTAATCCTTACCAAGGGATACTCCCCTGTGGTCTCCAAAATGTGCAAGATGATCCATTAAGAGGTTAGGAAGATGGCAGGGCGCGATGGCTCACGCCTGTAATCCCAGCACTTTGGGAGTTTGAGGTGGATTGGTCACGAGGTCAGGAGTTCAAGACCAGCCTGGCCAAGATAGTGAAACCCCGTCTCTACTAAAAATACAAAAATTTGCTGGGTATAGTGGTGGTCACCTGTAATCCCCACTCCTTGAAAGGCTGAGGCAGAGAATTGCTTGAACCTGGGAGGTGGAGGTTGCAGTGAGCCGAGATCGTGCCACTGCACTCCAGCCTGGGTGACAGTGAGACTCTATCTCAAAAAAAAAAGAGCTTAGGAAGATGACAATAAAACTTTAGCATTTTTACCTTACCCTCAAGTTTCTATGTTATGTTTTAAAACATACGTTAGTATAGTAGTATGTGTTTATTTTAAAATAAATTGAGATACATGGCCAACACATTTTTACTGATGGGAATGTGTGTTTTAAAAAGTTTGAAGACCACTAATCTATACTGTTATCAGAATTACCTTTTAAAAATAGAAATCTGGACTCAGTACTTCCCTACTTAAAAGCCTTTAGTTATTTCCTGTTGCTAAAAGGATAAAGACCAGTCTGCTGAGCATTATTTACAAGGACCCCTTCAAATTACTGTATCCAAATCAGTGCTTCTCAGACTATCAGTGGTGAAAGATCAGGCTCCTCACTCTATAATCTTTCAAGAACTGATATTTTTGTAAAATAAGTTATTAGAAAAAATGAAATTTTAAAAAGACATACAAAATAAGGCCAAGTTTTTTTTTTTTTTTTTTTCTTTGAGACGGACTTTCTGTTGCCCAGGCTGGAGTGCAATGGTGTGATCCAGGCTCACCGCAACCTCTGCCTCCCGGGTTCAAGCAGTTCTCCTGCCTCAGCCTCCCAAGTAGCTGGGATTATAGGCACCCGCTACCACACCCGGCTAATTTTTGTATTTTTAGTAGAGACGGGGTTTCTCCATGTTAGTCTTGAACTCCTGACCTCAGGTGATCCACCCGCCTCGGCCTTCCAAACTGCTGGCATTGCAGGTGTGAGCCACCGCACCTGGCTGCCAAGTCTTTTATTACTAAATGTAAGACATTTTACTCTGCCATATTGCAGGAAAGTTTCTAAATGTTCATTCCCAATTTTGATACCTGTGCCTTTATGGGCCAAGCATCAGTTTGCAGTTTATACTTGGAGTAATAGTGGTCTTTTTTCCTCTTTCTGCTACTTCTAGAGACCTTATATTAGGTCCTTTAAAGCTAGTTATTGTTTTCACAGAAAGTCATGCACTTTTGCACCTGTATGCAGTGGTTCTTCAGTTGTGGTCTCTGGTCTAGGAGCATCACAGGGTCACCAGAGAACTTGCTAGAAATGCAGATTTTCAGGGCCTACCTCAGACCTACTGAATCAGAAACTCTGAGGGTGGGACTCTGCAATTTCTGTTATAACAAGCCCTAGAGGTGATTCTGATGCATGCTAAAGTTTGAGAACCACTAACCTAGGGTAACCTTATATATTACTCAAACCAGGACACTTTTTTTTTTTTTTTGGAGACAGAGTCTCTTTCTGTCACCCAGGCTGGAGTGCGGTGGCATGATTTCGGTTCACTGAAACCTCCGTCTCCCAGATTCAAGCGATTCTTCTGCCTCAGCCTCCCAAGTAGCTGGGACTGCAGGCATGTGCCACCACGCCTGGCAGAGTTTTGTATTTTTAGTAGAGACAGGGTTTCATCATATTGGCCAGACTGGTCTCCAACTCCTGACCTCAAGTGATCCGCCCGCTTCGGCTTTCCGAAGTGTTGGGATTACAGGCATGAGCTGCTGTGCCAGGCCTAAACCGAGACACTTTGGAGAGCATAGAGAGTGAAATACAGCACTATTAATAATGATGCTGGATAAAGTGTGACTTGAGGCTGTCAAGAGCAAACGAGGACTGATGGTCATTCTACTTTTGCTATTTTACCTTATCTTTTTTTTTTTTTTTTTTTTGAGATGGAGTCTTGCTCTGTCACCCAGGCTGGAGTGCGGTGGTATGATCTCAGCTCACTGCAACCTCCATCTTCTGAGTTCAAGCGATTCTCCTGTTTCACCCTCCTGAGTAGCTGGGATTACAGGTGCCCGGTACCACACTCGGCTAATGTTTGTAGTTTTAGTAGAGACAGAGTTTCTTTTTTCTTTTTTTTTCCTGAGACAGGATTTTGCTCTGTCGCCCAGGCTGGAGTGCAATGGCATGATCTTGGCTCACCACAACCTCCGCCTCCCGAGTTCAAGCAATTCTTTTGCCTCAGGCTCCCAAGTAACTGGGATTACAGGCATGCGCCACTACCGCCAGCTGATTTTGTATTTTTGGCAGAGACGAGGTTTCACCATGTTGGTCAGGCCGGTCTCGAACTCCTGATCTCAGATGATCCACCCGCCTCAGCCTCTCAAAGTGTTGGGATTACAGGCATGAGCCACCACGCCTGGCCAGTAGAGATGGTTTCACCATGTTGGCCAGGTTGGTCTTGAACTCCTGACCTCAGGTGATCCCCATGCTTTGGCCTCCCAAAGTGCTGAGATTACAGGTGTGAGCCACCGCTCCTGGCCTGTTTTTTTGGTTTGTTTTTGAGACAGAGTGGTGCTTTGTCACCCAGGCTGGAGTGCAGTGGCATGATCTCAGCTCACTGCAACCTCTTCTTCCTGGATTCAAGTGATTGTCTTGCCTCTGCCTCCCAAGTAACTGAGACAACAGGTGTACGCCACCATGCCTGGCTAATTTTTTATATTTTTAGTAGAGATGGGGTTTCATCATATTGGCCAGACTGGTCTCAAACTCCTGACTTCGTGATCTGCCCGCCTCAGCCTCCCAAAGTGCTGGGAACAGGCATGAGCTGCCATGCCCGGACTGTTTTTTTAATTTACAATGAGAGAGTTTTCTGTTGTGTTCTCATTCCAGTATTCCTAAACTTTTTAGGTTAGTCACTCTTTCTTTATGATTTTTCTTAGCACATGGTACACACCACTGCTCTGCTATTGTGTGTGTATGCCTTATAGTACAATTATCCCACTGTGTGGCTTGCAGACTGTCATAGCCATCTTTTTTTTGTCACTTTTACTTTTTTTTTTTTTTTTTTTTCCGATTTTGCTCTGTTGCCAGACTGGAGTACAGTAGTGCAATCATGGTTCACTGCAACCTCAATCTTCTGGGCTCAAGCGATTCTCCCACCTTAGCCTCCTGAGTAGCTGGGACACAGGTATGTGTTAGCAGGCCTGGCTAATTTTAAAATTTTTTTGTAAATACTGGGTCTCACTATGTTGTCCAGGCTGGTCTTGAATTGCTTGAACTCACGCAATTCTTGCACCTTGGCTTCCTAAAGTGCTGGGATTACAAGTGTGAGCCACTGCATTGGGCCCTATTTTTCATTATTTTTAGTTTTGTTGTTTGAGACAGAGTCTCATGCTGTCGCCCAGGCTGGAGTGCGGTGGCGCTATCTCAGCTCACTGCAGCCTCAACCTCCCTGAACCCAGGTAATCCTCCCACCTCAGGCCCCTGAGTGGCTGGGACTATAGGTGTGCACCATCACACCCAGCTAATTTTTGTATTTTGTGTAGATACAAGGTTTTGCCATGTTATCCAGACTAGTTTCAAACTCCTGGGCTCAAGCGATCCACCTGCCTCTGTCTCCTAAAGTGCTGGGTTTAGAGGCATGAGCCACCACGCCTGGCTCCCTAGTTTTTAAATTATAAAATTAATACCTGCAGCATTTAAAGTTGTAAAATGGAAAGTTTAATTTTTAAATCTCTCCATCCTCACATTTACTTTCTAGAAGTAATCACTGTTACTACATTGACTATCTTTCTAAATCTCTCTTTTTTTTTTGATATGTGTGTCTAGCTGTGTTGACCATGCTGATGTTGAACTCCTGGGCTCAAGTGATCCTCCCACCTCAGCCTCCTGAGTAGCTGGGATTATAGGCACATGCCAGCATGCTTGGCTTAACTCTTCTTCTAGAAACCTACGCACACACATTTTTTTTTTTCTTGCAAACGTGCGAAAATAATGCTCTCATTCTGAAACTCTTTGTTTTCCTCATTCAGTTGTGCATATTGGATAACTTCTCTGTGTTAATGCAAAGGGCTGAATTGTCAAAGCATCTTCATATGAATATGAAATCTTACCCAACTCCAAACCTTACTCATGATTCAGAGGTTAGAGGCAGAAGCCAGACACAGATGAGCATTCCTTCCTGGAGGAGCCCCCAGCCAGCAGGCACAACTTCCAAAGAATTTCACTTTCTTCTACATTCAGACATATTATCAACATACTGAAAACAGTTATATATGACTGATAGGAAGTCACTTCTTCATGTATTTATGGTAGAGTTACTATAGTTTGTTTGTGTTTTGAGATGAAGTTTTGCTCTTGTCGCCCAGGCTGGAGTGCAATGGCACTATCTTGGCTTGCTGCAACCTCCACCTTCTGGGTTCAAGCAATGCTCCTGCCTCAGCCTCCCGAATAGCTGGGATTTCAGGCACCCACCACCATGCCCAGCTAATTTTTGTACTTTTAGTAGAAACAGGTTTTCACCAAGTTGGCCAGGCTGGTCTCAAACTCCTAATCTCAAGTGATCCGCCCACCTCAGCCTCCCAAAGTGCTGGGATTACAGTAGGGCCACCACGCCCAGCCCTACTGTAGTTCTTAATTTGTTTACAGAAGTAAAATTCAACCTCGGGACACAGTTTTTTGCTTTGGATTAACAAATGTTTTTCCTAAAGAAAGCCTTTTCTGTTTTGGGAATCTCTCGTTTTTGTTGTTGTTGTTGTTGTTTTTTATGGTTAAGTAAATCAGGATATATAATTCGTATAATACACATAATACAGACACATTATACAGACTTTTTTGTTACATAGGTAAACATTCCTGTTAACTAGAAAAGTAGGGTTCAACATTTTAGATATGATGTCAAGTTTTTTAAAGAGTCAGTGTCTTCCTCTGTCACCCAGGCTGGAGTACAGTGGCATAATCATAGCTCACTATAGCCTCGAACTTCCGGGTTCAAGCACGTCTCTGGCCTCAGCCTTCAAAGCCACTGAACCTGCTAAGGGGAATCTCTAGTTCTCTATTCTCTTAGTTACACAAATAGAAAATGCCTGTGATTATCTCCTGTTTTCCAGCTAGCCATGCCCCAGACATCCATAAATTCTTAGATTATTTACAGAAGACAATTAAGGGAGACCAGATCTATCCTGATATTTTAAAATAAGAGACCCTTTCTTATCTATTAGAAACCTTTATCATGTTTGCTAGGAAGTCAGCTGTCATGCAGGGAATCCCCCAAGCTTGTCCAACCCAGGACGGCTTTGAATGCAGCCTGACACAAATTCATAAACTTTCTTAAAACATTATGAGATTTTTTTTTTTTTTTTAAAGCTCATCAGCTATCATTAGTGTATTTTATGTGTGGCCCAAGACAATCCTCCTCTTCCAGTGTGGCCCAGGGAAGCCAAAAGATTGGACAGCCCTGCAGCTGAAGGAGTGAGCCACAGGCTTGCTGTTAACCCTTTCCCCCCTCATTCCCTTTTCAATACATTCAGACCTGCTTCATCATTTTAATTGCTGTTTTTTGTTTGTTTGTTTGTTTGTTTTTTTTTTTTTTTGAGACAAAGTCTCACTCTGTCGCCCAGCCTGGAGTGCAGTGACACGATCCCAGCTCACTGAAACCTCCACCTCCTGGGTTCAAGTGATTCTCTTGCCTCAGCCTCCCAAGTAGCTGGGATTATAGGTGCCTGCCACCACACCCAGCAAATTTTTGTGTTTTTAGTAGATGGGGTTTCCATGTTGGTCAGGCTGTTCCCCAGCTCCTGACCTCAAGTGATCCACCTACCTTGGCCTCCCAAAGTGATGGGATTACTGGCGTGAGCCACAGTGCGCAAGCTGATATCTTTTGATAGTTTACTTTTTCCAGGAGTTTTGCTATTAAAAATGCAGTAAATACCCTTGCACACACATCTTTGTGCCCCTTTGCCAGTATTTCTTTCAGAGTGACACTCAGAAGTAAAAGTTACACACTCTTTTAGGACAACTTAGCAGGGTCAGTATACATTGTGCAAATTTTTATTTCCACCTATTTTTTCATGACATTTGGAGTATAAACTATTATTATCTCTAATAAATCAATAAATGTCAGTTGAGATTTGGCAGTAAATAAAATGTCATCTTATTGTTTTAGTTTGCATTCTTTGATTTAGAGAGGTTGATGTGTTAATGACCAGCAGACCTCTCCTGTCAGTCCTGTTGGGCTGTGTGCTGCTATATGAGAGGACAGTGCTGTCATGACTGCTCTTTTGTTATTCACAATTGCCTCTCACTGGGTAGTTGTATGAGTTGTACAGTTGAGATGCTGAGCGCATCAGAAGTATTTCTTTGATGTTCTATTCAGCACTTCTTTTGGTATTCCCATTGAATCCAGTGAACATTTGGATGGAATACTTAGACCTTTTATCAATGCCAATGGCATCCCTTACTGGTTTTCAATATGCTTTTTTGCTTAATGATCTTGAATTAGAAGATAAAGATCTCATTCAGCTACCATATCCAGGTTGATGTGAGAAAATTTTGATTGTATAATACTCATATTTCTTTGATGGTTCATTACAAGTGTGTATCACTAGTAAAAATGATCACTGAAAATGTCTCATTTTGGTCATAGTAAAGGGTTTTGCTAGCCTTTTGAGTTTTTAATTATGTTACATTTTAGGTTAATTTCATCAAATCACTGGAATTAAGGAAACGTTATCCATAGAGAATGCCACTTTGAGTGGTTTCTTTTTTTCTTTTTTTGAAACAGAGTCTGGATCTATTTCCTAGGCTGGAGTGTAGTGGCATGATCTCGGCTCACCGCAACCTCCACTGCCCAGGTTCAAGCAGTTCCCCTGCCTCAGCCTCCCGAGTAGCTGGAATTACAGGCGAGCGCCACCACGCCTGACTAATTTTTGTATTTTTAGTAGAGACAGGGTTTCTGTGTGCTGGCCAGGCTGGTCTTGAATTCCTGACCTCAGGTGATCCACCCACCTGGATCTCTCCAAGTGTGGGATTACAGGTGTGAGCTGCAGCATACCTGTTATTTCTTTTGAGCTATAGATGACTATTAAGAGTCTGAGATCATTTGTACAGCTCTGGAATTTTTCTTTTATTTTTTGTTGAAATGGGGTCCTCCCTTTGTCACCCAGGCCAGAGTGCAGTGGCATGGCTCATTGCAACCTTGACCTCCTGGGCTCAAGTGATCCTCTCACCTCAATATGCAGTGTAGCTGGGATTATAGGTACAAGCCACCACACCAGCTAATTTTTTTTGTTTTTGTAGAGATGAGGTTTCACTTTGTTGCCCAGGCTGATCTCAAACTCCTGGCTTCAAGTGATCCTTCCACCTTGGCCTCCTAAAGTGCTGGGATCACAGTGAGCCACTGTGCCTGGCCTGGTTCAATAAATTTTGATAAATATATACATCTGTGTAAACAGTACCCCTTTCAAGACACAGAATGTTTCCATCACGCCAAAAAAGCTTCCTTGAACCCCTTCCCAGTGTAGGGGAGGGAAAATATCTTTAGCTTCTACCCTTCCAAGTTTTTGGTTGGGGCCCCTGTAATAAAAGGTAGATTAACAAGAGAAAAACATATAAACTTGTTTAATATAAGTTTTACGTGACATGGGAGCCTTCGTAAGGAAGTGAAGACCCAAAGAAACAGTAAAACCTGAGTGTTTTTAAGTTAGGTTTGATGAAGAAGGGAAGAGTTATGAATGTGATAGGACAGAAAGGGATATGAGCTAAGAGGAGTAAACTGGAAAAAACTTAAAAAGGCCTGTTTGTTCAGATTCCTCTGGGTGTTCCTCTATTTCTATTTTTAAATTTTGAGACAGGGTCTCACTCTTATCCCCAGGCTGGAGTGCAGTGGCTCATAGCTCACTGCAGCCTCAACCTCTTGGGCTCAAGTGATCCTCCTGCTTCAGCCTCCTAAGCAGCTGGGACTACGGGTATGTGCCACCATGCGTGGCTGAGTTTTTAAATTTTTTGTAGAGATGGGATCTTACTGTGTTGCCCAAGCTGCCCTCAAACTCTGGGGCGCAAGTGATCCTCCTTCCTTGGCCTCCCAAAGTGCTGGGATTATAGGCATGAGTCACTGCACCTAGCCACTCTGTCTTCTGAGATTAAGATGCTGCTATCTTCTGGGTGTAGAGAGGACACCTCTCACACGAGGATCCTATGATCTGCTTCAGGGGAAGTCCTTTCTGCACCTGCTGTTTCTCAGATTCCTTCAGCTTAAAATATGCAACATGCCAAGATATCATATTTTGAGAGTAGCATGTTCTGAAGCCTGTCATGGTCAACTCCCTATCACCCTGCCCCAGATAAATTAATTTATAGTTGTAGATTAGTTTTGTCAGTACTTGAACTTCATGTGAATGGAATCATACAGTGCAGTTTGTGCCTTTTTTGGGTCAGGTTTCTTTTTTCAACATACCATTTTTGAGATTTATCCTTGTTGTGTGTATCAGTAATTTTTCCTTTTTATTTCTGAATATTATATACCATTATTTGTTTATTCATCTGTTTCTAGACACTTGGGTTTTTATAGTTTTGGGGTTTTTATAAATAAAAATGCTATTAACTTCCATGTACAGGCGTTTTTGTGAGCGTATATTTTCATGAATACTGCGTAAGTATTTGTGAGTGGAAGTGCTGGGTCGTATAGTAAGTGTATTTTTAACTTTATGAGAAACTACCAATTTTCCAAAGTGGTTGTGATATTTTGCATTTCTCTTAGCAATGTACAATAGTTCCAGGCACTTACAGCCTCGATGCTTAGTATTGTCTGTTTTTAAATTTTAATTATCTTAATGGGTGTGTAGTGGCACCTCATTGTGGTTATAATTTGAATTTCACTGAGTGGAGTCTTGATAAAGAATGTTCTTGAGGTTTTCCTAAGTTTTTCTACAGGATTATAGCCATATACAATTGAAATTCATCTTTTATATTTTTAAATTTTTCTTTAGGTATCTTTAAGACTGATTGAAGGGAATAATTCAAAATGCCTGAAAATCCTGCTGCAGGTATACTGGATATATTGTTCTATAATTTAATTAATTAATGATTTTAAAATGGAATCTCAGATGGGACTTAACTATTACTCTACTTATTCATCTTAACCCAAGATAAACTGCAGGTCCTGCAGGTACTTGATCGCCTGAAAATGAAATTGCAGGAGAAGGGTGACACGTCGCAGAATGAGAAGTTATCTGTGTTTTATGAGACACTAAAGAGTCCCCTCTTCAACCAGATACTCACACTTCAGCAGTCCATCAAGCAACTGAAAGGACAAGTAAGTTACCCATCAGTTTTACGTTAATATATTATATTAATATATTCAAACCATCAAAGAAAGATAGAGGAGATAGACAAAGACAAATTATCTTGAAGGACTCAGTTCAGCAAAGAGGCTGTATTGGGACCTGTAACCTATAACCTGTGGGTAGCACTGGCATAGACAATTTAGAAATGTCGATAATCAATTTTTTCTTTCGTAGCTGGGCGTGGTGTGTACCAGTAGTCCCAGCAACTCAGGAGTCTGAGGTTGGAGGATTGTGTGAGCCCAGGGGTTCCAGGTTGCAGTGAGCCATGGTCATGCCACTTCACTCCAGCCTGGATGACAGAGGTGAGACCCTGTCTCTCAAAAAAAAAAAAAATTGTGTTTGGTTATAGAATATGGTTTTTGTACTTATTTAAATATGTAAAGATCAGATGCTTTGAGAATTCTCAGCATCTTCAAAATTATAAAATAGTGCTTAACTTAAATATATTTTCTTTTTATTTTGAGACAAGGTTTCTCTCTGTCACTGAGGCTGGAATGCAGTGCTGTGATCCTAGCTCATTGCAGCCTTAACCTCCCACGCTCAAGCAATGTTCCCACCTCAGCTTCCAGAGTAGCTGGGATAGGTGTGTGCCACCACAGTTGGGCTAATTTTTAAAAATTTTTATAGAGACAAGGTCTCCCTATGTTGCCCAGGCTGGTCTCATACTATTGGCCTCAAGCAGTCCTCCTACCTCAGCCTTCCAAAGTGCTGGGAATATAGGCATGAGCCACCTCGCCCAGGCGTATTTTCTTTGTGAAGTCTTTTTTTTTTTTTTTTTTTTTTAAGTAGAGACAGGATTTCACCGTGTTAGCCAGGATAGTCTCTATCTCCTGACCTCGTGATCCGCCCACCTCAGCCTCCCAAAGTGCTGGGATTACGGGCGTGAGCCACCTCGCCTGGCCTGGCCTGAGCCAACTCGCCCGGCCGAAGTCTTTTATCTAACAAGAAGTGATCATGCTCTTAGAGCACAATAGTCACGCTTCTCTTAATTATCAAATATTTATTGTCTTTCATGCATATTCTGATTAAAAGTTCCTTGGAAGCAGGATACCTGGTATTTAAATATATAATTGTGTTTCCTCTACTCATTTACCACACTATCTGGACTCTGCAGGCTCTAATATATCATTATTGAGTAAGGGACACATATCACCTCTTCTTAGAGGGGTGCAAATTAGTAGTTGTGGGATTTTTTGTTTGTTTGTTTGTTTGGTGCTGAGATCGAACCAGAAATTGTTTTTTTTTTTTTTTTTTTGAGACAAAGTCTCGCTCTGTCACCCAGGCTGGAGTGCTGTGGCCGGATCTCAGCTCATTGCAAGCTCCGCCTCCCGGGTTCATGCCATTCTCCTGCCTCAGCCTCCTGAGTAGCTGGGACTACAGGCGGCTGCCACCCTCGCCCGGCTATTTTTTTTTTTGTAGCTTTTAGTAGAGACGGGGTTTCACCGTGTTAGCCAGGATGGTCTCGATCTCCTGACCTCGTGATCCACCCGTCTCGGCCTCCCAAAGTGCTGGGATTACAGGCTCGAGCCACCGCGCCCGGCCCAGAAATTGTTTTAACTCTCTTCTTGGATTCTTTGTTTTGGGGTCAGGGTTGGCAAATTACTTTTAAATCACCTATTCTGGAAGCTGAACTTGAGTAGTAGCTATACTATAGATGAAATTTGGGCAGAATTTAAAACGTAATTGGATCTAATTTATCACAGTTAAGTGAAAATTTACAAAATTTGGGAAAAAACGGTTTTTGCTGATAAACTAAAATGCTTGCCCATTAAGTCTTTTGTGAGTGATTTGTTTATAGCCAATTAAGGATTAAACTCTACACGTGTGTCTTTCTGTGAATTGCTTTCTTTAGACCAGAATTTATACCCTAATTTTAGCACTGCCTATATATATATATATATATATATATATATATATTTTTTTTTTTTTTTTTTTTTTTTTTTTTTTTTTGAGACGGAGTCTCACTCTGCCGCCCAGGCTGGAGTGCTGTGGCCAGATCTCAGCTCACTGCAAGCTCCGCCTCCCGGGTTCACGCCATTCTTCTGCCTCAGCCTCCCGAGTAGCTGGGACTACAGGCGACCGCCACCTCGCCCGGCTAATTTTTTGTATTTTTTAGTAGAGACGGGGTTTCACCGTGTTAGCCAGGATGGTCTCGATCTCCTGACCTCGTGATCCACCCGTCTCGGCCTCCCAAAGTGCTGGGATTACAGGCTTGAGCCACCGCGCCCGGCCTAGCACTGCCTATATTGATGTTTAGCTTTCTGTGTTTCTCTTGGTCATAGAATATCACAATAGTGAATGCTGTTGGTAGCAACTGAAATTGGCAAAGATCAGCAGAAATCTATCACACTTGTTGGACTAAGAGTGGATATAACTAACTACCCTATCCTAATAGCAATTCTTTATATTTGTATAGTTTGCAGTTGTTATATGCACAATCATATTTTATGCATTGGACTGTGTAATCCCTGTAGCTAGGGTTTTTTAAAATTTTTTCTCTGAGGTTTTATTAACATTCTTTTTTTTTTTTTTTGAGACAGAGTCTTTGCCTGGGTTAGAGTGCAGTGGTGTGATCATGGATCATTGTAGCCCTCGACCTCCTGGGCTCAGGCAATCCTCCCACTGCATCCTCCCAAGTAGCTGGGACTACAGGCATGTGACACCATGCCCAGCTAATTTTTGTATTTTTTGTTGAGACACGCATGTGACACCATGCCCAGCTAATTTTTGTATTTTTTGTCTCACTATATTGCCCAGGTCTTGAACTCCTGGCCTGAAGTGGTCCTCCCACCTTGATCTCCCCAAGTGCTGGAATTACAGGTGTGAGCCATCACACCTGGCCTAACATTTATTCTTTTTTTTTTGGAGACAGGGTCTCGCTCTATCTCGCTCTATCCAGGCTGAGTGCAGTGGTGCAATCTCGGCTCACAGTAGCCTCCACCTGTGGGGTTCAAGCAATTCTCCTGCCTCAGCCTTCCAAGTAACTTGGAATTACAAGTGTGCACCACCATGCCCATTTAATTTTTGTATTTTTGATAGAGATGGGGTTTCACCACTGACATTTATTCTTAATGTTACCTTTATTCTACTGTTTTGGCAGTTGTATCAACCAATGATATGTTAAAGTATGTCCACCATAATTACATGATTCTCCTCTTTCTACCAAAGTTTAAGTGGCTCCACGACTCACTTAACTGCTAATCTTGAGTAAGTTACTTAGCCCTTGTGTGCCTTAGTTTTTATGCTCACAAAATGGGATAATGATATCTCATCAGACTGTTGTAAGAATTAAGTGATAATACCTGTAATCATCCTGGTACAGTACTTACTCATGGCAAGCACTCAATAAGTACAGTTATTATTATCGTTATGTGCTACCTGTGGATCTTTTGTGGCTCCCCACATGGAAATGTATAGATACATGGAAAAAGGTTTAGTACCTTACACTGTTATACGACTGGATGCATCTGTATATGTGAAGTGTAATGAGATGTCAGTGTACAAAGTAGTGATAGAAGGCAGGAAATAAGAACAAATTTTAAACTATTAAACATTTTGTGTAATACTAAATTAAAAAAATTTCTAGACTTGTGAATACACAGATTGATCTGCCTTTACCTTATTTCTTTCCCATGTATATATTTAATGTACAAATTATCCATGTAATGGTTAAAATATATTTAATAATTAGAAACAGTTTTTCTATAGATTTCTGTTGATGATTCTTTTTTCTCTCCAACAGCTCAACCATATACCCTCAGATTGTTCAGCCCACTTTGATTTTTCTAGGAAAGGTTTGTTAGTGTTCACAGATGGTTCCATTACTAATGGAAATGTCCACAGGCCCTCTAATAACTCCACTGTATCTGGGTTATTTCCTTGGACCCCGAAGTTGGGAAATGAAGACTTTAACTCAGTCATTCAACAGATGGCTCAGGTAAAGTTGTATCTTCTCATGGAAATATTTAGCTTCATTTCTCCTGTTTTAGTTTTACAAAGGAACTTATACTCATTCTTTTTGCTGTAAGATGTGTTAGTATGTATTTTGCTGGCTTGTATTTTTATATTGTTAGGAGGAACTGACACCATTTTCTAACCTGTGTGTTGAAAATTTATTGGCTTAAAATTACATAAGGAAGGTATCCATGTGTGTGGTAAGGAGAGTTTAAAAAAAAATTTAACATTTATTTTTTGAGATAAGGTCTTGCTAAGGAGAGTTTTTTGACAATGACTAATTGAATGCATCTCTATTCTTGTTAAAATAAGATTTTTGGCCAGGCGCACCGGCTCCCGCCTGTAATCGCATCACTTTGGGAGGCCGAGGCGGGTGGATCACTGGAGGTCAGGAGTTTGAGACCAGCCTGGTCAACATGGCAAAACGCTGTCTCTACTAAAAATAGAAAAATTAGCTGGGTGTGGTGGTGGGCAACTGTAATCCCAGATACTCAGGAGGCTGAGGCAGGAGAATTGCTTGAACCTGGGAGACGGAGGTTGCAGTGAGCTGAGATTGCGCCACCGTACTCCAGCCTGGGTGACAGAGCAAGACTCTGTCTCAAAAAAAAAAAAATAAAAAAGAAAAGAAAAACCCATGATTAATGAAAATTAGAACTAATATAATTTAGAAAATCTAGAAAACATTTGGCAGGATAATCCAGTTGTAGCCCCTGATACCTATTAAAAATTAAATAAACAATTAAAATTTTGGACATGTTAGTTTTATGTATGTTCACCTCGACCTTCAAGTGCCATTAAAAATGAAACGAGGTTTGAGCGTGGTGGCTTTTTTCTGTAATCTTTGGGAGGCAGAGGCAGGAGGATTGCTTAAAGCCAGGAGTTCAAGACCAGGCTGGGTAACATAGAGAGACCCCCATCTCTACAAAAATAAAAATAAGAATATAGTCAGACATAGTGGCACTCACCTGTAGCTCCAGGTACCTGGAAGGCTCATGTGGGCGGATCACTTGAGCCCAGAAATTCAAAGCTATAGTGAGCTATGATCGCACGACTGTACTCCAGCCTGGGCGACAGAGCCAAGACCTATCTCTTAAAAAATAAATAAATAAATAAACTTGAGTTTCAGTGTTAAATAGAATCTGTTTAAGGTGTGATAATTAAATAATATTCTAGGCCTAGTTTTTGACTTTATAGTTCTATCCCTTTCTTTTTTTCCTTTCCTTTTTTTTTTTTTTTTGAGATGGAGTCTTGCGCTGTCGCCCAGGCTGGAGTGCAGTGGCGCAATCTTGGCTCATTGCAACCTCTGCCTCCCAGGTTCAAGCAATTCTCCTGCCTCAGCCTCCCGAGTAGCTGGGACTACAGGCGCATGTCATCACGCCTGGCTAATTTTTGTATTTTTAGTAGAGACAGGGTTTCACCACGTTGGCCAGGATAGTCTCGATCTCCTGACCTCATGTTCCTCCCGCGTTGGCCTCCCGAAGTGCTGGGATTACAGGCATGAGCCATCATGCCTGGCCACTTCTATCCCTTTCATCTGACTAACAATTATTTTTATGTGGTGCTGTTTTTAGTTGATTACATTTATGAAGTTCTCACGTTATAAGTGCAGTTATTAACTAAAGCAATAAAATACCTGGCTGTCACAAGAACAGTTCTATCTGTTCTTACAGGTAGAACCCATGTAAATGGTGGCCTTTTCAGAGTCTTTTGAATTTACCTAATAAATAGAATATCAATTAATCAACAATAGAATTAAAAACAGAGCCCTGTAAAATGCAGCTGGTTCTGACTTAGGCTAAATACTGGCATTTTTGATATATCTAATTTATTTTCCTAATTTAAAAATATATTTTGCGACTGGGCACTGTGGCTCACATCTGTAATCCCAGCAATTTGGGAGGCTGAGGCGGGTGGATTGCTTGAGCTCAGGAGTTTGAGACCAGACTGGGCAACATGGCGAAACCCCATCTCTACAAAAAATACAAAAATTTGCCAGGCATGGTGGTGCATGCCTATAGTCCCAGCTACCCTGGAGGCTGAGGCAGGAGGATCGCTTGAGCCCAGAAGACAGAGGTTGAAGTGAGCTGAGATCATGCCACTGCACCCCAGCCTAGGCGACAGAGTGAGACCCTGTCTCAAAGAAAAAAATAAAATAAAAATGTACTTTGCATCAAGAGAATTTAGAGAAGTTCAATGTAAAAAAAGTAATTCAGAATTTACTATGGGAAAAGGCATTTTTCTCAGGAGTTTCCATCCAGCTTGAGATTCATCTCATAATGTGAATGAAGTGTGAAAATACCTCTGATTCCCTGAGGTTGCAGAACACTGCATACGCTCTCTCTTATGCTCTACTGAAATAATCAAGTGAGAGGATTTCCAGAAATAATTTATTACTGAAATGCTGAGTTTATGTGGTTCTTAGGGGAAGCTACTTTTATGCTAAGCAATTTCAGTTCTGCAGACAGAGTATGTTGGTTAAATGTACACCATTGACTTTTTTTTTTTTTTAACACTCCTTCATTAGGGCCGGCAAATTGAATATATAGATATAGAACGGCCTTCAACTGGAGGCCTTGGATTCAGTGTGGTGGCCCTCAGAAGTCAAAATATGGGGAAAGTTGATATCTACGTGAAGGATGTCCAGCCAGGGAGTGTAGCAGACAGGTGGGGAAGCTGTTTATTTTCACTTTGCTAATTGTTTCCTGATAATTCTGACGACTATTATAAAGAGAGTGAAAAACTAATCATAAAAACAGTAACAATAGCAGCTAACACTTGCTTTAGTTTTTGCTGTGCATTTGTCAGGCCTTTTGTGAATATCCTCCTGTACCCCATGGCAGCAGTTCCACTATATAGGTATCATCATTCCGTTCTATTGATGAGAAAGCTGAGATTCAGAGATTCAGTGGTCAACCTATAGGCACAGGGCTGTTAATGCTGAAGCCATGTTGTGATTCCAAGACTGTCTGACTGCAAAGCTAGTACACTATTTCCCTCTCTTACCGTTGAACATGATATTTTAGCTATGGACTGATCAGTAGGATAGGAATATTGAAGTTCTCATTCTGCATATTATATTGTTTATTATTCTTAAGATTATAACAACATTTTGGTGGTCATGTCACTCTGCCTGATTTATTATGCTTATTGTCAATTAAGAGGCCTCTCAAGTCTATGTTATCTTCCATGTTGTATTTGCTTTTATGTTTTAAGGGGTATTTGCAAGCCTTTTATTTTGTCTCTGTTTGATTTCCAGTGTTTGGTTTATTATTCATTTAATAAGTATGCTATTCCAATGCACGTGTTAGAATAATAGCAACAATGGCAGTATATTATTATAAAATTCTTAGTCGATAATACATTTTTGAATTCACATTCTCCATTCATGGATTAATTCTAGTCTCCCCAACTCAGATTTCAAACTTAATAAGTTTCCATGACTTTGCATCTTTATTCTGACATCTAATGCAGCGTTTCTTCAAGAATTGTGGTGAGAATGGGTAAACAGAAAGAGGAAGAGTATCAGTGGTATTTGGGAGATAATAAAATCAAATACAGTAAACCAGGACAGAGTAAGTCCTAGGCTATCTTTAGGATGCACTTTAGCATAAGAAGTTAAAGACTGTGCTTCAGAATCTGACTCTTGATAGGATGCTAGGCTTGTCTAGACTTCAATTCCTTAATATGTAAAATTTACTAAGTACTTTAAAAGGAAATTGTGAGGATTATGTGAGATAATGCATGTAAAGCACTCAACATGGTACCTGACTCATGATAAGTGCTCAGTAAATACTATTTTTTTTTTTAGAGATTTTGCTAATTTCTTTTAAAAAGAATCTTCTTACCCTGGTTAGCAGTTGGGAGATTGGTGCTTGGGAGAGATTACAAGGGCTCAGATTGGCTGAGCTCAGTGGCTCATGGCTGTAATCCCAGCACTTCGGGAGTTCAAGAGAAGCCTGGGCAACATGGCAAAACGCCATCTCTACAAAAAATACAAAAATTAGCTGGGCGTGGTAGTATACACCTGTAGTCTCAGCTACTCGTGAGACTGAGGTGGGAGAATCACCCGAGCCTGGGAGGCTGAGGCTGCAGTGAGCTGCGATTGTGCCATTGCACTCCAGCCTGGGCAAATAAGAGTGAGACCATGCTCAGGTATAAATTTGGAAGTAATCTCTATGAATTTTCAAGGAGGGTTTGGCCTCCATTGATAAATGTTGGACAAGTAGACAGTGAAGATGGGGTGAGAGGAGGTTATTGATGTAGTTGAAAATATCGTTACCCCAGTGTGGTATGGGTAGAGATCAGATTGGAAGGGGTTCAGGAGGTTTGGTTTTATGCAGTAATGGAGACAGTGTCCATACTTGCACAACTTTGGCGATGGGGTCCTATAGATTGTTTTTGTTTATTTTTCTAGGCAGATGGCTTTTAAAATGTGTCCATGTGTTTAAGGATGCACTACCGAATTAGGTAATTAGTTAATAACTTCTGTGAAAAACACTCTGAAGAGCTCTGTTATATAATTAAATAATTATTTGATAAATGTACTAAGTGAAGTAGTACCATAGGCAACAGACTGCTTAACTTGAATAATAGATTTTTAAAAATCAGTTTATTAGGTCACTTAAAACAAAAATTTCTTTTCTTACATGATTAAGGGATCAAAGATTAAAGGAAAATGATCAAATATTGGCCGTTAATCACATACCATTGGATCAGAACATTTCCCATCAGCAAGCAATTGCATTATTACAACAAACCACTGGATCTTTGCAACTGATTGTGGCCAGGGAACCAATCCACACAAAAAGCAGTACTTCTAGCAGCCTAACTGATACAACTCTGCCTGAAACAGTGAGTTGCAAATTTGAAAAAATACTTAATTTTGAATAATGCCATTGATTGTAAGAAGTGTAAAGACATTAGAAGGTGTCGTTTTTCTTTTCTTTTTCTTTTTTTTTTTTTTTTTTGAGATGGAGTTTCTCTCTAGTTGCCCAGGCTATAGTGCAGTGGCCAGATGTTGGCTCACTGCAACCTCCGCCTCCTGGATTCAAGTGATTCTCCTGCCTCAGCCTCCCGAGTAGCTGAGACGACAGGTGCCCACCATCACTCTCATTTTTTTTTTTTTTTTGTATTTTTAGTAGAGATGGGGTTTCATCGTGTTGGCCAGGCTGGTCTTGAACTCCTGCCCTCGGGTGATCCACCTGCCTCGGCCTCTCAAAGTGCTAGGATTACAGGTGTGAGCCACTGTGCCTGGCCCATTTTACTTTTCATAGTTAAAAAAGATGATCATATCTCTGAGTGCAGCATTAATATGTTTAAACAAGATGTTTCATGAAGGTTTTTTTTTCTCTTTTCAATGTCCTGTGAGTCTCTTTGTTGAAGATTATTATTTAATATGGAGGCCAAATTGAAGTATTAGGTGTAATTTATTTAGTGATGGAGAGTCTTGTGTTCCTTGGTGATGTAGCCAATTAATTGAGAGTTTCTATTAGAGATTTACTGTTGAGTGTTTAAAGTAAGATTTGATTATTTATTTGAAAAATATAATTTTTGAAACTTATGAGGGGATTTATGACCAGATTATTGATATTGCAAAATTATAGCAGGCTTTTTTTCATGTAAAGACACATATGGAACAATTTTAAAGAATAAAAGTATATGTCTCTTTTGGGAACCCTTGAACTTGCTTTTTAACGTTTTACAGATTTTGGCTTGCATTGTCAGAATGCAAGCTAATAAATCTTATTTTCTTATAACACTAAGTGCTAGCTGATTTATTTAATTTTTATTCATTGGGACAAAAGAAAAAATAAGACTGTCTCAGTACAATACAAGGTCACAACAAAAATTAATGTATAGGAATTTTCTCTATTGTAATCAGCAATATTTATACAGCAGAATTTACATAATAAATACAGTGAATAAAGTGGGGAATTGTTTAACGTATAAAGAACAAGGGCTTTGGAGTCAGGCTTGGATGCATTCAAGTCCATTTCTCCCATATCCCAGTGGTGTCATACCAGGCAGATTCCTGTACCTCATGCCTTCCTTTGAAGGTATGATGTCTAGTTCTCAGAGATGTTGTTAGGCTGAATGAGAAGGCATGTGAAGCACTAAGCACTGTGCCTAGTGCTGCATACATGTTCTGTGAATATTGGCTGCTATCAGCTAATATTAAGTCAGGCATATTATTTTAGCAAACTTTCTTGTTTCCCAGATAGTAGATGTTCTAGACATGAATTTATTAATCTCAATATTGCTTTGTTTTTTTTTGAGATGGATTCTTGCTTTGTCACCCAAGCTGGAGTGCAGTGGTGTGATCTTGGCTCACTGCAACCTCTACCTCCCCGGTTCAAGTGATTCTCCTGCCTCAGCTTCCTTAGTAGCTGGGTTACAGGCACGTGCCAACATACCCGGCTAACTTTTTCATACTTTTAGTAGAGATGGGGTCTCACCATGTTGGCCAGGCTTGTCTCAAACTCCTGACCTCGTGATCTGCCCACCTCGGCTTTCCAAAGTGCTGGGATTACAGGCTTTAGTCACTGTACCCAGCCCTCCAATAATGCTTTTTATTTAAGACTGCATAGTTGCCGGGCGTGGTGGCTCAAGCCTGTAATCCCAGCACTTTGGGAGGCCGAGATGGGCGGATCACGAGGTCAGGAGATCGAGACCATACTGGCTAACATGGTGAAACCCCGTCTCTACTAAAAAATACAAAAAAACTAGCCGGGCAAGGTGGCGGGCGCCTGTAGTCCCAGCTACTCGGGAGGCTGAGGCAGGAGAATGGCGTGAACCTGGGAGGCAGAGCTTGCAGTGAGCTGAGATCCGGCCACTGCACTCCAGCCTGGGCGACAGAGCAAGACTCCGTCTCAAAAAAAAAAAAAAAAAAAAAAAGACTGCATAGTAACTTTGCAATTTAGTATAATAGAAAAACTGGATGGGTATGATGGTTCACACCTGTAATCCCAGAACTCTGGGAGGCCTAGGTAGGAGGGTCACTTGAGACCAGGAGTTTGAGACCAGCCTGAGGAACATAGTCAAACCCCACCACTATGGCCAGGCACAGTGACTCATGCCTGTAATCCCAGCACTTTGGGAGGCCAAGGTGGGCGGATCACCTGAGGTCAGGAGTTTGAGACCAGCCTGGTCCACATGGTGAAACCCTGTCTCTACTAAAAATATAAAAATTAGCCGAGTGTGGTGGCACATGCTTGTAATCCCAGCTAGTCGGGAGACTGAGGCAGGAGAATTGCTTGAATCTGGCAGGCAGAGGTTGCAGTGAGCTGAGATTATGCCACTGCACTCCTGCCTGGGTGACAGAGTAAGGCTCTGTCTCCAAAAAACAAAAAACAAAAACATCCCACCTCGACCAAAGATTACAAAATTAGCTAGGCATAGTGGTACATGCCTGTAGTCCCAGCTATTTGGGAGGCTGAGGTTAGAGGATGGATGATCCCAGGAGTTTGAGGCTGACATGAGCTCTCATCATGCATTGCACTCTAACCTGGGTAACAGAGTGAGACCTTTTCTCTAACAAAAAGAAAGAAAGAAAGAAAGAAAGAGAGAGAGAGAGAGAGAGAGACGGACGGAGGGAGGGAGGGAGGGAGGGGGAGAGAGAGAGAGAGAAAGAAGGAAGGAAGGAAGGTAGGAAGGAAGGAAAGAAAGAAGAAAAGAAAGAAAAGAAAGGAAAGAAAAGAAAGAAAGAAAGACTAAGTAATGAGTATGCCCTAATGATCTTGAGAGGGAGGATATTGTTCTGCAGTTGGATTATGTGAAGTAATGCCCATTTCTCATAGAAACCTGCTAGTCAGAGGGGAAATGCTTATGTCTTTTAGTCTGATTTGTATAGTCCTATTGCTAATATCTTCAGTGGGGCCTACCTTTCCTCTCCCTCATAAGAGTCTCCTGAATTAGTCTCTCCACTTTGTGTCCTACTACCATTTTAGATTCTTCTCATTGCTGCAAGATGAATTTTCTTAAACCACTTCTTTGGTTCTGTCATTTATCTTCTAAAACCTTTAACTATTTCCACTTGATTACCCAGTTAAATCCAACCCTTTGACCGTATCTTTCATCCATTGTGTTATCTGGCCTAGCTTTGCCCTTATATTTTCTTTTTGCTTGAATGTCTTCCTTTGTAGTGCAACTTAAATGCCCCTTTTCCTTGAAGTTTTCTGTAATTCTTCATTGGTTTTGACTTCATGTTCTTCCTTTCCTGTAAAAAGTCTTTATAATATTTTGTGATTCTCTTTGAAGCAGACATGTATTTACTGGTCCCTACTATGTGCTGGGCACTGTGCTGGATATCCAGTGTAGAGTGAGGAGTGAGGAATGTTTCCTGTGCTCTTAGGGCTAGTGCCTTATGATCCAATATTCTGCCTTGTATTTTAATTATTTGTGTTTTACTTTCTCTCTACTGGATTATAAGATCCCTATGGTCAGGGACCATCTGATTATCTCCATCTGTATGTCTTAGCCTGTAGAACATTGCCTTGATTAATTGTATGAATGTTCAGTTTGTTGCAATGTTACTTTGGTAATGATTGTATTAGAAAGCTAAGAATCTGTGAGTATTACTGATCCTGTGACTCTTATGTGCCATTAATTTGTAGGTTTGTTGGGGCCATGTTGAAGAGGTTGAGCTCATTAATGATGGCTCCGGACTAGGTTTTGGTATAGTTGGAGGAAAAACAAGTGGCGTGGTTGTGAGGACTATAGTTCCTGGAGGATTAGCAGATCGAGTAAGTCAACCTTCCTTGTTATCATTTTGGTTTTATAAAATTTAAGTTGTATGAATTGAAATGTAATTTTATAACATGAGTTACCAGGATATATGACTTAATAACTAGAATTTAAGTATAGCTTAAAAATGGTTTATTCTGTAAGTATTATTAGTATACATGCTGTCTTATTTTAAACAGTTCCTAAATCAACATTTTTGGGGTTTGTTTTGCTTATAATTGACATGCTTCATGATTCCATCAGAGGACAATTTTTTTTTAATTGAAAAGCGTTGTTAATGAATATTGCATTTTGAACATCTGTATTATTTTCCTCTAATGTGTCTTTCAATGGCCTAAATGTTAAAATCAGAAGATAATAGTGATTATAAACGTTTGTCCCAATATCATACATGGTAAATTTCACTTGAATTAAAATTTATGGCCTTATAAGTTAAATGACTACCTTTCATTGTTTAGCAGTGCTTAAACTGAAAGTGGGCTATTAAAAAAACTAGCAACTGTTTCTGCTTAATTTTATATTGAAGAAATGTTAATTACTACATTTAGTTTTTAGAAATTAGTTTAGAAATTTGACTCTGAAGCCATTTAATAATAAGCCCATATTATATAGAATAGCCATGATAAATCAGAAATAACTTGAGTTATTTCCATAATCAGAATGATATGTAAAATTTCACTGATTATTGCCCAGTTACATATAAATTTATTCCTTCTAATAGACATACGTAAGTAAAAATGAGCTTGCCGTGCAAATGCAGCTTCAAGGCAAGTTTCTTGGCTCTTCATTTCTGATCACGATTGCTTCACCTTATGCAGCTTGTGGAGCCGTTGATGTTCCTCTCATCATTTCAGCACCTAAGAGTATTTATTTAGAACAGCAGTTGTCAAAGTTTGGTTGTGGGCCTCTGGAGGGCTCTGAGAGCCTTGCAGGTGGTCTATGAGATCCAAACAGCTTTTACAGTAATACCACGACGTTATTATCCCTTTCACCCTGTTAACATTTGTACTGATGATACAAAAGCAGCTGCAGGCTAAAACTGCTGGTGCCTTGGTGCAAAACAAGGCAGTGGCCACAAACTATTATAGTAATCATTTCATTCTTTTCTGCCATGTGCTTGCAACAAAAAAGAAAAAAATGCCGTTTCAATTGAAGTTTTTTTATGATGCAGTAAAATGATTAATTTTAGTAAATTTTGACCATTTAGTGCGTGTCTTTTGAATATTGTCAAAATGGGAAGTATTATGTAGCATTCTTGCTATGTACTGAAGTATGATGGTTGTCTTAAGGAAAGTCATTTGCGAGGTGAATCTGCTACTTTTTTATGTGGAACAGCATTTTTATTTTTATAAAAATAACTGCAGAAAAATTATGTTTATCCAGACTTGGGTATTTGGAAGATGTTTTCTTGAGAATGGATGATGTGAACCTGTTATTTTAAGGAAAACAACTGACACTGTTAGCAACAATAAAATTTGAGCTTAAGCAAAAAGTAGAATTTTGGAAAATTTGTATTTTACCATGAGCTTGACATTTCCCTAATATTTAAAAGCTTTCTAAGGCTGGGCGTGGTGGCTCATGCCTGTAATCCCAGCACTTTGGGAGGCCAAGGTGGGAGGATCTCTTGAGCCCAGGAGTTCGATACCAGCCTTGGCAATGTGGCAAAAACCTGTCTCTATAAAAGACACGAAAGTTAGCTGGGCATGGTGCTACTTGGGAGGCTGAGGTGGGAGGAGGTGGAGGCTGCTTTGAGCTGAGATTGTGGCAATGAACTCCATCCAGCCTGGGCGACAGAGTATGACCCTGTCTGAAGAAAAAAAATAAAAAGAAAAGAAAAGTAAAGGCATTTCTGATTAGATTGTTGATTGATATTAATCAATATGATTGTCTTGATATTATATGATGAAATATGTCAGTACTTGGAAGGTCTGCATAACTGTGAATTGGTATTTTCTTTTCTTCTCCTCTTTTTTTTTTTTTTTTTTGAGCAGAGTCTTGCTCTGTTGCCTAGGCTAGAGTGCACTGACATGATCCTATCTTATTGCAGCCTCGACCTCCCAGGCTCAAGCAGTCCTCCTACCTCAGTCTCCTGAGTAGCTGGTATTACAGGCCTGTACCACCAAGCTAGGCTAATTTATTTTTATTTTTATTTTTTTGAGACAGGGTCTCACTCTGTCACCCAGGCTGGACTGCAGTGGTGCGATCTCGGCTGACTGCAGCCTCTCTCTGGGGCTCAAGTGATCCCCCACCTCAGCTTCTGGAGTAGCTGGGACTACAGACACAGGCCACCATGCCTGGCTAATTTTTGTGTTTTTTTGTAGAGACGGGGTTTCACTATGTTGCCCAGGCTGATTTCAAATTCCAGAGCTCAAGCAATCCTCCTGCCTTGCCCTCCCAAGGTGCTGGAATTACAGGTGTGAGCCATTGCACCTGCCTGGCCTTATTTTTATTTTTTGTAGAGACAGTCTCACTTTGTTTCCCGGGCTGGTCTTGAACTCCTGGCCTGAAGTGATCCTCCCGCTTAGGCCTTCCAAAGTGCTGGGATTGTAGGTATGAGCCACCATATTCAGCCTCAATATTTTGTGAAGACCAGTATGTGATATGACAAAATAATATGTAGCTAAATGATCCTCTCGAAAATCAAGATAGATCAGTCGATTTCAATAGTGTCTGAAAGTTTGTTGATATAGTTCCAGATTCTACATTGTAACTGTATAAGAAACACCATTTGCCAAGTTTTGGTGTGTTATCAAAGAATAGGCTGAAAGGACTATTATAATATCCGTCCCCTTTCCAACTATATATCTGATTGAGGGCAGATATTCTTCATATACTTCATATACTTCATCCAAAACGATATATTGTAACACATTGAATGCAGAAGCAAATGAGTCCAGCTGTTTTCTTTTAAGCCAGATATTAAAGAGATTTGTAAAAATATTAAACAGTCCCACTCATCCATCTATCTATCTATCTATCTACCTATCTATCTATCTATCTATCTATCTATCTATCTATCTATCTATGTAAGATTTGATGACTTGCTAGGAGGATTCACAGAACTCAGCATACAGTTGTACCCATAGCTATATTTATTACAGTGAAGAATACAAAGCAAAATCAACGTGGAAAAGGTTGCGTAAGGTGGAGACTGGAGGAAACCAAGCACAAGCTTCCATGAGTCCTCTCCCTGTGGAGTCATATAGGACACACACACACATATATATATATATATATATATATATATATATAGGCAAGAGTGGGACTGTTTAATATTTTTAATTTAATTTAATATATATACTATATAATTTAATATATAATAAATATATATATTTAATATATATATATATATATATTTTGAGATGGAGTCTTGCTCTGTTCAGCCCAGGCTAGAGTGCAGTGGTGCAATCTTGGCTCACCAGAACCTCTGCCTCCCAGGTTCAAGTGATTCTCCTACCTCAGGCTCCCGAATAGCTGGAACTACAGGTGTGTGCAACCATGCCTGGCTAATTTTTGCATTTTTAGTAGAGATGGGTTTTCACTATGTTGGCCAGGCTGGTCTCGAACTCCTGACCTCGTGATCCACCCGCCTCAGCCTCCCAAAGTGCTAGGATTACAGGTGTGAGCCACCACGCCTGGCCAATATTTTTTGTTTTGGAAAATATAGCTCTTTTAAAAATATATACACAATATACATAAATATTGATAAAAATTAACATTAAATATTAAATATTAAAAAATTCCTCAGTACCAATTTTTGCATGTGTATACGTTTGTGAATTCATCTTTACCAGATTTCTCCAGAGAAACAGAACCAATAGGATATGTGTGTGATTATTTTAAAAAAGAGATTATTTTTAAAAATTGGCTCATGCCATGGTGGGGGCTGGCAAGTCCAAAATTTGTAGGGAAGGCAAGGAGGCTGGAAACCCAGACAAGAGTTGATGTTGTAGTCTTGTGTTTGAGATCTATAGGGCAGGCCAGCAGAATGTCTCAGGAAGCTCTGTTACATTCTTGAGGCAGAATTTCTTCTCTAGGAAATCTCAGTTTTTGTTTGTGAATTCTTCAGCTGATTGGATGAGACTCACCTACATCATTGAGGGTAATCTTCCTTTACTTAAAGTCAATTGTTTGTATATGCTAATCACATTTACAAAGTACCTTTGCAGCAACATCTAGATTAGTGATGACCAAAACAGTCAGCACCACAGCCGAGCCAAGATGACACATATAATTTAACTGTTATCCATTACCACAATCAAGGTAATGAGCGTATTCATTACTCCCAGCCGATTCCTGTACTACTTTGTAATTCCTATCCCTCCATCCTTAATAATTTTTAAGAGTGTAAAGGAGTTCTGTCTTTATCCATTTAGTGTTGCTATAAGGAAATATCTGAGGATAGGTAATTTAAAATAAAAGAGGTTTATTTAGCTTATAGTTCTGCTGGCTGGAAAATTGGGCATCTGGGGAAAGCCTCAGGCTGCTTCCATGGTGGAAGATGGAGAGCCAGTGTGTGCAGAGATCACGTGGGCAGCGAGGAAGCTGGGGCGGAGAGACGGAGGAGGGAGACAACTCTCTTTTTCACAATCAGAGTGAGAATTCACTGCACTGAGTAAACTCACTGCAGAGAACTCAGAGCAAGAACTCACTGCACCAAGCCATTCATGAGGGATTCACTCCCATGACCCAAACACCTCCCACTGGGCCTCACCTCTACCAGTGGGGATGAGATTTCAACATGAGGTTTGGGGGGACAACCATCCAAACTGTAGCAAGTCCTGAGACCAGAATGTTTGAGAATGTTCATTTTATAAACCTTTAAAACACATCTGTGCCTGGGTGTGGTGGCTCATGCCTGTAATCCCAACACTTTGGGAGGCTGAGCCGGGCGGATCACTTGAGGTCAGGAGTTTGGGACCAGCCTGGCCAACATGGTGAAACACTGTCTCTACTAAAAATACAAAAAAATTAGCCGGGTGCGGAGGTGCATGCCTGTAATCCCAGCTACTTAGGAGGCTGAGGCACGAGAATTGCTTGAACCTTGGAGGCAGAGGTTGCAGTGAGCCAAGATCATGCCACTGCACTCCAGCCTGGGTGATAGGGGAAGACTGTCTCAAAACAAACAAACAAACAAACAGAAACCACACACATCTGTGGCACAACACAATATTCTTTAAGGATTCTTTAAAAAATTTTTTTATAACCTAGAAAGAATAAAATATTGCAGAAAAATTTGGAATGCCTTTCTTTGTATTCCCTCCCTCCTCCTGCCTCTGCCTTAGAAATTTTAATAGGTTTTTTTGTTGGAGTGGCATTTTTTTTCCCGAAATGCAAAGTGGAGTGGTTATTGTGCAAAACAAAGGGTCAAGTAAATTTAAACAAAGTCCGATAGGTTTCTTTACTGTAAGAATTTTCTTAGCTTTTAAAATGCTAACATGCTTTATGAATTTTCACAAGAGTAAGATGTGCAGAGTTTCCCAGATTAATCCCATTGAGGCATTGTTGGAAAAAGCCCAAGTCTGATTTTCGCCCTTTACTGGAAGGGATCGTCACTATTTCAGATCATCAAAGAGGAGGTAGAGGGTATGCTTGTCATAGGGTCATAAGAGCTCAAAGAGAAGCAAGTACTTATGCCAGACATTGTTATCTGCTTAATGTACATTATTCTCATGTAACCTTCAAAACACTCTTAGAAGTTTTATTCCCAAATTGTAGATATGGAAACCATTAAGAAATTGCCCAAGGTTACAGCAGCTAGGTGAGCCACAGAGTCAGGATTGAGCCCATATCTGTTTGATTCTGAAGTCTGAGCTTTGTCGTTAGAATTTATCCAAAGTTAATCCTAGTGTTTTCCTTTTCCTGATATACACCTGTGCACAGTTGTTCACATCTATCAACAGGGAGTAGCCAGCTCTAGGAACAACAGAGCTATTGTCTCTTCTAGGGCATATGGTAAGGCCTAGTCATAGGGGACAGAGCAGTATTCACTTCTCCTTTCTTCTCATGTCAGCTGATGGCAGATAAAATCTCTTCAGCCTTCTTGCTATAACCAATTTATCTCCTTCCTCAGCCTGGCCTCATTTGTTGCTTATTACCAGTCAATGTTATGCTTGCTGTAACTCATGAAATGACTTAAGCTGCAGCACCCTCAGGCTCTAGGCTGTGGCACAAGACATGGTATACACCCTCCCTATTATCTACCTTTGGAGAAATTCGTCTCAACACACCTACATCCAAATTAGCCTCTGAAAGGAAAGAGCATAGGATTATAGTGTGTGAGCTTTAGAATCAGACAGATGAAGGCTTGAATTCTGGATCCACCTCTCACCCTTGGCTTAATTCCATGTTTCTAAAATGGTCCCCAAGACACCAGATTTGATGACTTCCTAGGAGGATTCAGAACTTAGCATGCAGTTGTACCCACAGCTATATTTATTACAGTGAAGAATACAAAGCAAAATCAACATGGAAAAGCTTGCATAAGGTAGAGCCTGGAGGAAACCAGGCACAAGCTTCCACGAGTCTTCTCCCTGTGGAGTCATATAGGACACACTTAAATCTTCCAGTGGTCAATTGTGACCACACATCTGAAACGTCTGCCATGGAAGCCCATCAGAGACTCTGCCAAAACATAGGGTTATTACTGGATGCTGGTCACAGAGGCACACACTGTGTAGCATATACTGAAGACCTAGACTTGCAGAAGAATGCAGGTGTTCACACTTTAGGCACCTTGAGCCATTTTTACCAGGGAATGGTGAGACCCCTCACAGAATCTAAGCTCCCAGGTGTTAGCCAAGGGCTCACCTTGTAAGAAGGCCTTTCCAAGGAAAGTTAATGCTTTTTATTTTTTGGCAGGAGATAATTTTGCTTGCCGTAAATAAAAGTCTGTGTGAAAATTCAATGTTAATCAATGTAACATGCTTAGCACAATGCCTCTTAGTTCCCAAAATGCTTATAACCCAATGAGAGACAAATTTATTCTCATTTTGCTTAAGAAGGATCTGAGACTTAGGTAAGATAAACAACTGACCTTTGGCCATACAACTTGACCAAAGTAGAGCTAGGATTTGAACTTGGGTGCATCTGACTCCAAAGCCCTTACTTGTCTTTCTGTTGTGTCCTGCCACTAATGATGTAAAAGAAATGAAGTAGAAAATAGCATTTAGGCCGGGCGCGGTGGCTCAAGCCTGTAATCCCAGCACTTTGGGAGGCCGAGACGGGCGGATCACGAGGTCAGGAGATCGAGACCATCCTGGCTAACACGGTGAAACCCCGTCTCTACTAAAAATACAAAAAACTAGCCGGGCGTGGTGGCGGGCGCCTGTAGTCCCAGCTACTCGGGAGGCTGAGGCAGGAGAATGGCGGGAACCCGGGAGATGGAGCTTGCAGTGAGCCGAGATTGCGCCACTGCACTCCAGCCTGGGCAACAGAGCGAGACTCCGTCTCAAAAAAAAAAAAAAAAAAAAAAAAAGAAAATAGCATTTATTTATGTAAAAAAATTGGTTGATTTATAGAAATCTTTTAAGAAACATTATTGAGATCTAGTTACAATGTCCAATCAGTTAATATAATCGGGCCAATTCCATGGATAGGGAAATTATATGATATTAAAAGGGTAGCTAAAAGGCCTATCTCTCTGTAAGCCTCAGAGCCTCTCCAAAATTCACAGTGCTTGAAACACTCACCTTGAGAACATTCTATCAGTTGTAGCAAGAGTTAAACATCTTTTTGGGAGGTACTTTTTGTTTTGTTTTGTGTGACATTGATAATGGGCAGTGTAAAACCCTTGAAGTGCAGAAACCTATTTCATGTGATCTGAGGAAGTTCTAGGGCAATCAGGTGTACTGGGATACCTCGTTGTCTTCAGAACACAGCCTATTTAAAGGTTGTCATACATTATTGACATTTTGGTATGAAGCAGTTAAAATATGAGTCTATTGACTAGCCAGTAACCTAATACTACGAAGGAATGGAACCAAGCAAGGGTTTGAGGGTGGATGTGGACTTTGACAGACTTTTCAGTGTAGAGTAAAGAAGGCCCAGCTTGAGGTCACTAAATGGTTGGTTAGTCCCAAGCAATTTTGCTTTGAGTGATTCTATAAACAGATGTTTTCTTTATCTTTAAAAATCAGTTAATGAGTGCTCTGGGAATTTGAGTAGGATAGGATAGTTTCTTTAATTCCTTTAGGGAAAAAATGTTTATTTTGTTTTATAAAGTTACGCTTTTCTATCAATGACATGTTGCCTTTTGATTGAAGACCAATAATAAAATTGGCCTGGAATCAAACATAGTTATTATTTCATTTTCTCAGTTGTGGAAGTATTTGGTACCTTTTTTTTTTTTTCCTAAATAGAGACAGAGTCTTGCTCTGTCACTTAGGCTAGAGTGCAGTGGTGTGATCCTAGCTCACTGCAGCTTCCAACTCCTGACTTCAAGCAGTCCTCCCAAAGTGTTGGGATTACAGGTGTGAGCCATGGGTACCTGGACTCATTTTTTAGTTTTTGAAGAAACAAATTTGATTTCTTCTTTTGTAGCTCAGGTCTGAATTACTATAGGTTTTAAAAATTTTTTGAAATTATCATACACAACAGCATATCAGAGAAGTTAAAATGCAAAGTAATGTGGGGTTTTTTTTTTTAGCCTAAAGTTGCTACTTTTTTTTTTGTTTGTTTTTTTGAGACAGTGTCTTCCTCTGTTGCTCAGGCTGGAGTGCAGTGGTATGATTTTGGCTCACTGCATCCTCCACCTCCCAGGTTCAAGTCTTGTGCCTCAGCCTCCCATGTAGCTGGGATCACAGGTGCTCACCACCACTCCCAGCTAATTTTTGTGTTTTTAGTAGATATGGGGTTTCACTATGTTGGCCAGGCTGGTCTGGCGACAGAGTGAGACTCCGTCTCAAACAAAAACAAAAACAAAACAAAAACAAAAACTCTTGACCTCAGGTGATGTGCCAGCCTCGGCCTCCCAAAGTGCTGGGATTACTGGTGTACATTCACTGTAAGTGTGTGATACCCCTGTTGCATCAGCTATTTTAATTTTTCTGCCTTTTACACTATCTTCGCCAATATGCATAATTTTTTTCTCTTTTGAAAGAATATGGATTAATAAAACTTTTATATGTGAATGTTCGATTAGCACGCTGTGTACTTGAATCTTGGCACAGCTATTCGTTGGTTTTCATTGATTGACGATTTCTGTTAAAGAACAAAGGGGACTTTTTGTTTCCTCACACAGAAGACAGGTTATGGAAGGAGAATGTTGATCAGAAAATATCAATAAAATGCAGACTGGGGCTGCTGGACTTAGACAAGGTAGCTGTCATTTTGGTGTCTTTCTATCAATCTAATGACTATTTTTGTGCTTATGAATTCTTTAGAACACCTGCTTTTCTGCAGGAAGAAAATGTTTGACTTTCAGTGACAGATGCAAATTATCGACATCATTTTAAATTAAGAGTTGAGGTAAAATAGAAGAAAACTAATGCCTAGGAAGTGACTAAAAATATACTTTATGATAAAATGTCCTTCTCTGGCCAAGCCAAGGATGAAAACACTTATTAGACATTTTTTTTAAAAATTTTTGATCAAGGCATAATTCTGTTGAAGAATTGTTTGATTTACAGAGGCAACTTTACCTTTATTTTTCATCAGGACCACTGACTTTCTCTTAAGTAGTTGCTTATTTTGTTTCAAGTCTGTTGCATGGATGAAAACAGAATATCAAATTATCACTATTAAAGTAGAAATCCAGCAATTCTTCATTCCTTTTTTCATAACAATATCCTCCTTGCATCTGTTTCCATTTTCTAAGTCTTTCCAGATGTTTCTGAATTAAATTGCATTTCTGCTGCACCACTTCTCTTCACTTCCAGTCCCTTCTAGTGGCTTCTGCAGCATTTACAACAAAGCACAGAGCTTTGTACGCATTATTTCAATCTAAAGCATTCCTTCATTTAGGTTCCTGTAAAATTGGCGAAAAGGAAGGATGGAGAATAGACGTTTCAGTCTAAAGGTGTTTTAGAAAAACTTCTACCTTCAGAATCTCATCTTTAGCTTGCAGGTGGTGCCACCTGGAACTAGGAGTTTGAAGCTTAGAACCGGATTAACCCAATAGTCATTGCTCTGTTCTCAAGCTTTCTCTCCATGTTGCAGAATATCTATTTTTCATCTTCATTTCATTCAAACTTTTTGAGAGTTATAGGCAGTTTCTTGGAGAATAGGAAAGCAGTACATTTACTATCTACTAGCAGCCTTTGCGTGTAGGAGATTGACTTGCTACAGTAATGTTACTCTGGAGATATTGAAGTATAAGGCAAATAACTGGATGAGAGTAGTCTTAGTGAGCAACTTGGATTCAGCTTTGGTTCAACCTTTTTATCAGCTTTGTGACCTTGGTCAAGTCAGTCAAACTTTTTGTATCTCAGTTTTTCTCATTTGATAGTTGTCCTTCTCTAAGTGAGATGGTACATGAAAGTGATTTTGAACCTGTAAGGTGCTCTGCATGTATAAGTTTAAATAAAGCTAGCTGTGTTAACATTGTGGTATCTTTAATGTGCTATAATTAAGATAAGTAGGGTGAATTCAAAGTTTCTGACTAAACAAATTTAGGAAAAATTTTGTAAAAATTAGCTGTTTCAAAAATTTATCGAAGAAGGGAAATGAACATTTTGAACAGATACTCATTTTGATAAATTATTTACCTTCTGTGTATGAAATATACATGTAAAAGAATGTATATAATATCTGTGCACGTTCTAAATGATAATTAAACAATAATTATTTGCAAGACCAACTTGGGCAACAGAGTGGGACTCCATCTCAACAAAACAAAACAATAATTACCAGTGTATAATACATACCACCTAGCTTAAGAAATATAACATTATGTATCTTTTCTTTAAACTCATCTGGAATCTTGACTTTATTTATTTATTTTATTTTTATTTTTTATGAGATAAGAGTCTAGCTCTGGGTCACCTAAGCTGGAGTGCAGTGACGTGATCTTGGCTCACTGCAACCTCCGCATCCCAGGTTCAAGCGATTCGCATGCCTCAGCCTCCCGAGTAGTTGAGATTATAGGTGTGTGCCATCACACCTGGCTAATTTTTGTATTTTTAGTAGAGACGGGGTTTCTCCATGTTGGCCAGGCTGGTCTCGAACTCTTGGCCTCAAGTGATCCACCTACCTTGGCCTCCCAAAGTGCTGGGATTACAGGTGTGAGCCACTATGCTGGCAGAATCATGACTTTAAATACCTCCTATGTGCTGATGACCCACAAGGTTTTTTTTTTTTTTTAACCTCTCCCCAACTCCCGAATTTAAATGCGTAGTCTGGATTTCTCTACTGAACTTCAGATTTGTGTATCTGGCTGTATACCTGTTACCTCCACTTGAATGTCTAATAGGTATCTAAGACAACAGTTCTGAAACTGAACTCCTGATTTCCACCTCACCCATCTGTCCCTCTGTAGTCTTCATCTCAGTTCATGGCAACTCTATCTTTCCAGTTGCTCAGGCTAAAAACTTGGGAGTTTTGACCCTTTTCCCGCCTCATAGCCCATATAGAAGCTATCTGCAGATCCTATTGACAGTTTATTAAAAATATATCTTGGCCAGGCATGGTGGCTCACGCCTGTAATCCAAGCACTTTGAGAGGCTGAGGTGGGTGGATCATGAGGTCAGGAGTTTGAGACCAGCATGACATGGTGAAACCCCGTCTCTACTAAAAATACAAAAATTAGCTGAGCGTGGTGGTGCGCACCTGTAATCCCAGCTATTCAGGAGGCTGAGGCAGGAGAATCCCTTGAACCCCGGAGGCAGAGGTTGCAGTGAGCTGAGATTGCGCCATTGCCCTCCAGCCTGGGTGACAGAGCGCGAGATTCTGATTAAAAAACAAAACAAAACAAAAAACTATCTATCTATCTATCTATCTATCTATCTATCTATCTATCTATCTAGAATCTCACTTCTGAACACCCCAACTGTGAACCACACTCAAGCTATTGTGGATTATTGCTAAAGCCTCCCAACTCGTATTTTTCCTTCTCTCGTTTCCTCTTCTGTAGTTTATTTTAAGCACAGAAGCTTGAATTCTGTTGTTAAAGTCAGTCAGGTAATGTCACTCCTCTGTTTCAAAATCCTACTCAATGCCTTCTCTTCCCAATCATGCAAAGAAGATGTCCTATACTGTCTGACTCCGTGAACTCCCCCATCTCTTAGATTACTCTTTTTTTTCCTCATTTTCTTGTAGCCGCACTGGCATCTTTCTATTCCTCAAACATGTCACTGAGGATGTTGGTTTTCAAGTTCCCAGCTTTATGCTGGAGGCTTCTGTTCTGACCTTTCCTTCTTGAGGTCCTGGCTTTTCTGTCCTTTTCCTTGCACACATGGCCATTAACACCCAACTCTAGGCCATTAGGCATGAGCTTATACCCTCAAGCAAAGGCCTTTTTTAGATTACTGGTTACTTTTCTCATTTTGAGCCTTTCCTTTGTGTTCTACGTGAAATTCCTTTACTCTCGCCATTTCAGCGAGTTATTAACAGTACTCCATTTTATTCAGCATTTTAGGTGGCTTCTTTGTCAGCCATTTTGCCAGAGCCAAAAATCTGATGAACTGTTACTAACTAGTGAAGTTAGAGCATTGATTTCTTGAAATAATTTTGTCTTTTTCTTGGATTGAAGGATGGAAGACTCCAGACAGGGGACCACATCTTGAAGATTGGTGGCACAAACGTGCAGGGAATGACCAGCGAGCAAGTTGCACAAGTTCTAAGGAACTGTGGGAATTCAGTCAGGATGCTGGTTGCTAGAGATCCAGCTGGTGACATTTCAATCACCCCTCCTGCCCCTGCAGCCTTACCTGTTGCCCTGCCTACTGTAGCCAGCAAGGGCCCTGGTTCTGTGAGTTATACATATCATTCTTTCATCTTAAACCAAAGCCTGGGTGTGACACACTGTAAGATAAGAAATTCTTTCAACTTGAAGCACCACATTGGTGTGAGTTGCGCACTCACCAGTGAAACAGGAAAATAAAAAGACTCATTTGGAGACATTAGATATGTTGGTTTTCTATTTTGCTGTTTCTCAGGGTTAAGCCATTCAACCTCCCTTAGCATCAGTGACTTATTTATAAATTGAAGAATAATGATACTTGCCTTGTCTATTTCACTGGGCTGGTGAGGAGACATCCAGGTGGTGGAGGGAAACTGTTAACACTGGCTGGTGTGTGAGAATTATCACTGGTAGCCACAGGCTGGCTAAAGGGAATGGATATCAATAATAATATTTATTATACTAATTATTTTAGTTATGTAATAATAATAGTTATTTTTAATTCTCAAACACCTGGAATTGTTCAGGTCATCTGAAGTCTTCACAGTAATTCTGCCAGATAGGCCTTATTGTACATTTAATAGATGAGGAAAAGAAAGTCAAACATCATGTTAAAGACTTTATAGGGAGTAAGTTGCAAAACTGGAATTTGAATTTACATCTTTCTGGTCCATTCCAAGCTCCTTCCCATTATCTCAACACAGGCTTTTAGTGAAGACATAATAAAGTAAAAGCAAAGAAATGGGTTTTTTGTTTGTTTGTTTGTTTTGTTTTGTTTTTGAGATGGAGTTTCGCTCTTATTGCCCAGGCTGGAGTGCAGTGGCGTGATCTCGGCTCACTGCAACCTCCACCTCCCAGGTTCAAGCGATTCTCCTGCCTCAGCCTCCCGAGTAGCTGGGATGACAGGCACGCACCACCACGCCTGGCTAATTTTGTATTTTTAGTAGAGATGGAGTTTCTCCATGTTGGTCAGGCTGGTCTTGAACTTCCGACCTCAGGTGATCTGCCCACCTTGGCCTCCCAAAGTGCTGGGATTACAGGCGTGAGCCACCATGACTGGCCAGAAATAGGTGTTAAAGGGGGGGTCCAGGAGGAAGAGGAAAGAAAAGAGAAATGGGCCGGACGCAGTGGCTCATGCCTCTAATCCCAGCACTTTGGGAGTCCAAGGTGGGTGCATCACCTGAGGTCAGGAGTTCAAGACCAGCCTGGCCAACATGGCAAAACCCAATCTCTACTAAAAATACAAAAATTAGCCAGATGTGGTGCACACCTGTAGTCCCGGATTCTCCAGCTGAGTCACTTCAACCGAGGAGGCAGAGGTTGCAGTGAGCTGAGATTGCGTCACTGCACTCCAGCCTGGGCAACAGGACAAGACTCTGTTAAAAAAAAGAAAGAAACAAACAAAAACAAAAGGAAAGAGAAATGATTATGGTGGGAAAAGGGTGGAAGGCCACTGATTATCATCACCTGAGATGTCATTCTGTGTATTCTGGGAAGTTGTTGCCTTTCTCTACTTGGAACTGTATGAGTGGAAGTTTTCTATTTGAAATATCAGAACCTTTAAAAAGTTTCTCCAGCTGGGCTCGGTGGCTCATGCCTGTAATCCCAGCACTTTGGGAGACTAAGGCGGGTGGATCACATGAGGCCAGGAGTTCGAGACCAGCCTGGCCAACATGGTGAAACCCAACTCTACTAAAAATACAAAGATTAGCCAGGAGTGGTGGCACACGCTTGTAATCCCAGCTACTTAGGAGACTGAGGCAGGAGAATCACTTGAACCCGGGAGGTGGAAGTTGCAGTGAGCTGAGATCCTGCCACTGCACTCTAGCCTGGGTGACAGAGTAAGACTCTGTCTCAAAAAAAAAATAGTTTCTCCAAATTGTGGTTACATTTTCTTTTTCCTCTATTACTCTAGTTCCCTGGAGCCATCTACTTTGTAGTGAGAGACAAATGTGGATATGTGATAAGTGAAAACTTGATCGAATCAATTATTTACTTTCTCATGTTAATGTTTTGAATTAAAAGCAAAGTATTATGTATTTAGACACCTTACTCATTTACAGAATAGTTTAAAAGACGAGTATTGAAAATAAGTTTTAGGGTCAGATGCAGTAACTCACACCTGTAGTCCCAGCTACCTGGAAGGCTGAAGGGGGAGGATTGCTTGAGGCCAGGAGTTTGAGGTTGCAATAAGCTGTGATTGCTACATTGCACTCCTGCTTGGGTGACAGAGCAAGATTCTGTCTCTGGAAAAAAACAAAAAAACCAACAACAAAGAAGAAAATAAAATAAGTTTTAGGTCGATATTTTTATATTACTGAACAATAATTAGTTTTACGTTTTGTTTCTAAATTTTTCTTTATGTTCGTAGTTCTTTCAGGTACAAATATAGCCTAACTTTTTTCTAAGTGGTTATATTAGTTTTCTATTGTTGTATAACAAATTTACTGGTTTAAAACAATGTCCTTTGTTAGTTCACAGTTCTGTAGGTCAGAATTCAGGGTGGGCTTGGCTGGGCTCCCTGCTTAGCTGCTGTAGCTTCTTTTTTTCCTTTTTCTTTTTTTTTCTTTTTCTTTTTTGAGATAGAGTCTTGCTCTGTTGCCCAGCCTGGAGTGCAGTGGTGTAATCTCGGCTCACTGCAGCCTCCGCCTCTTGGGTTCAAGCGATCCTCCTGTATCAGCCTCCGAAGCAGTGGGGGTTACAGGCATGTGCCACCACGCCTGGCTAATTTTTGTATTTTTAGTAGAGACGGGGTTTTACCATGCTGGCCAGGCTGGTCTCAAACTCCTGACCTCGGTGATCTGCCCACCTCGGCCTCCCAAAATGCTGGTATTATAGGTGTGAGCCACTGTACCTGGCCTCTGCTTAGCTTCTTACGAAGGCCAAAATCAAGGTGTGGGCCTGGCTGAGCTCTTTTCTGGATGCCGTGGGGATAGTCCACGTCAGTCTCATTCAGATTGTTGGCAGAATCTTGTTCCTTGCAACTGTAGGACTGAGGTCCCCTTTTATTTGTTGGCTGCCAGCCAGAGACCTCTTTCGGCTCCTTAAGGTCCCCCACATTACTTGTCACATGACTTCCTCCGTCTTCAAACCACAAGTTGAGTCCTTAATGATTCAGATCTTTTTCATTTCCCTTTCTACTGCCAGCAGGAGAAAACTCTGCCTTTAAAGGACTCCAGTGATGAGATTAGGCCCACCTGGATAATCTCCATTTTGCCATGTAATATGGCATCAATATGGAGTAGCATAAGGGATGGAAGGTCATGGGACCGTCTTAAAATTCTGCCTACCATAGGCGCTAAGAAAACACTTGACAAACCTTGCGCAGATTGACTATGTACACACAGGTATGCCACTAAGCATATATAATTAAATTTGGTTTTTCCTTTTAGGACAGTTCTCTTTTTGAAACTTACAATGTTGAGCTCGTGAAAAAAGATGGGCAGAGTCTTGGAATTAGAATTGTTGGCTATGTTGGAACATCTCATACAGGTAAATGAATCATTTCTATTTTATATTTGGAAATAATCGTAAAGGATGTTAAGGTTTCTATATAATAAAATTAAATACTTGAGGATTTTAATTTAAATCTTGAACAATAAAACCATGAATCTATGCTAGCAACCAGTCACTTCTCAGTGATTACAGAGTCACATTTTTATCTCAGTAGTTTTATAGCTGGCTTGATATCCATTAACAAAATAATATAGTTGGCCAGCTCAGTGTATAATATTTGAATTGTACCTTCTCTTGTTTGTAAAATAGCTATATTATGAATATTGTTAATATATTATGATAGATTAGATTTGTGATAAGTAAATTGGTTACTGTATATGTTTCATATTGTAAATGTTCCCAGAGTGTAACTATTATGTTTTATCACTAAAAAAAAAGTTAAAACAAGCATTTTCATTAGAACTATTTTCCTTTCATGTAAAAGGAATAAACTATGAGAATAAATACACAGTTCAAGTATCTCTGAATAAAACTCTCTCAACTCCTATCTGCAAAGCTTTGGTAACTTTCACTATAAGATTTATTCCTTTAATTTAAGATAATTATTAGGGTAAGAAAAAAATAAACTTTTCCATAAATATTTGCTAATAATATGAAAATTCAGAGTTATAAAATGTTCTGGTATTTTTTAATAGCAAGATTGCAGAGTTCATTTCCTTAAAAAAATTGTTATTTTGCATACTTACAGCAGGTGGAAGGATTAAGAGTGCTAATGTATTCAAAGTCCTGAATGAAATTCATGTCAGACCACCTTGTGCTATTTTAGCCTAATGAAATATCTTTTTTCAAACCTTTAGATTCTAAGTGCCACCTTTATTTAGGTTCAGAATTTAATGACATTCAAAAGAGCTCAGTGTGGATTGTATAATAATGTTGCAAAAAACCACTTTGAGTAGTTTTTAGTATGTTAAGTGTGGTTAGAGGAATCATTAGTTCCTAAACTTATGATTTTGTTCCTAAGTGAAAGTGAATGACTGGTAGAACATTGAGAAAATTTCATGTTTACATTACTGAAGAAAGGAAAGTATCTTTTTAATGTTTTACTTCTTTTTTTTTTTGAGACAGAGTCTCACTCTGTCGCCCAGGCTGGAGTGCAGTGGAGCAATCTTGGCTCACTGCACCCTTCACCTCCCAGTTTCAAGAGATTCTTCTACCCCAGCCTTCGGGTAGCTGGGACTGCAGGCATGCACCACCACGCCCAGATAATTTTTGTATTTTTAGCAGAGACAGGGTTTCACTATGTTGGCCAGGGCGGTCTCAAACTCATGACCTCAGATGATCCACCTGCCTTGGCCTCCCAAAGTGCTGGGATTACAGGCGTGAGCCACCATGCCTGGCCCATTTTATTTCTTTACCCTCAAAAGTTTTTTGGACTGGGTAGTTAGGGGTGGCAGGGAGCAGGTAAATCCAAACACAACTCAACATGCTTTTTAAAAAGTGGTCTTTGAAAATCATTTTTGCTGTATTCTATTCATTGGATTTTTGAGCAGTTCTGGAGAGGGTAGAAAAATGAATAAGAAAAGTCTGTTCAGGGAGACAAATGTGTAAGAAACACTTAGTTCTTTTTTAAAAATTATTATTATCATTTTTTTTTTTCCTTTTCTGAGATGGAGTCTTGCTCTGTCACCCAGAGCTGTAGTGCAGTGGCGTGATCTTGGCTCACTGCAACCTCTGCCTCCCAGGTTCAGGTGACTCTTGTGCCTCAGACTCCCCAGTAGCTGGGACTACAGGTGCGCACCACCAGACCCGGTTCACATTCTGCAGATGTGAAATCTGCAGATATGCGGGGCCCACTGTACAAGCAAACTATCATGGTATGGCAGATGACATATTCAGTTTGTCAGAGGGAAATGGAGAATTCACAAAGAAGGCAGCTTTTGAGCTATGAATGGAAAAGAAGAAGGGTTTTGATAGGTCAAAGTTTACCAGAAGAAAGAAGCTAGAGAAAAGGTAAAATCATGAAAATGCTAGCTGTTTTGGGGGAAATGTCAAGTGTGTGCTGTGGACCAGGCTTGGTGGTTCATGCCTGTAATACCAGCACTTTGGGAGGCTGAGGCTGGCGGCTCATTTGAGCCCAGAAGTTCAAGACCAGCTTGGGCAACATGGTGAAACCCTGTCTCTACAAAAAATTAAAAAAATTGTAGCTCCAGCTACTCAGGAGACTGAGGTGGGAGGATCGCTTGAGCTGGGGAGGCAGAAGCTGCAGTGAGCCGTGATTGTGCCACTACACACCAACCTGCAACCTGGGCAACAGAGCCAGGCCTTGTTTCAAAAAAGATAGTAATAATAAGAGTCTGGTGTGTCCAGACTTATTTTCTTGGAAAGTTGTAGTGGAAATTGAAGTCAAAAAATAAATTTGGGCAGATTATGGAAGGCCTTGACTGTGATTCTATGAAATTTATATTTTATTTTGTTGGCAATGGGAAGCAATTTATGTTTATTTTTTCTTATACAGTTTTTTTTTTTTGAAACAGAATCTTGTTCTGTTGCCCAGGCTGGAGTACAGTGGCATGATCTCAGCTCACTGCATCCTCCACCTTCTGGGTTCAAGCGATTCTCCTGCCTGCCTCAGCCTCCCAAGTAGCTGGGATTAGACGTGCACCATCACGCCCAGCTAATTTTTGTACTTTCGTAGAAACAGGGTTTCGCCATGTTGGCCAGGCTGGTCTTGAACTCCTGACCTCAAGTGATCTCTCTGTCTCAGCCTCCCAAAGTGCTGGGATTACAGGTGTGAGCCACTGTGCCCGGAAATTTTTTTTTTTTTTTTTTTTTTTTTTTTAAGAGACAAGCCTTAAGCTTCTGGGCTCAGGTGATCCTCATGCCTCAGCCTCCAGAGTAGCTGGAATCACAGGCAATACACCATCACTCCTAGCTAATTTTAAAATTTTTTATAGAGATGACATCCCACTATGTCACCCAGGCTGGCCTCAAAGTCCAGGGCTCAGGTGATCCTCCCGCCTCAGCCTCCCAAAGTGCTGGGATTACAACTGAACAACTACACCTGGCCTACAAATAATGTTTTGAGTTTATTTGGAAATATAAATGTAAAATCATGCAGATCTATTGTGCTTTATTTTCCAGTTTCTGTTCCTGTCTCTGCCCATGGGAAGGCATGCTTTACAATTAAAGTTTTAAATTTTAAATTAAAAAAATTTTTGTAGCCATTTGTCTGTTTCAATGTTTTATTTTATAATATATAAAGATTATTTCATGTTGCTGAGCTCATACTAATTTTTGTTTGTAGTTGTTAAGACCATATGTGCTTTTCTGGGCCAGGCATGGTAGCTCATACCTGTAATCCCAGCACTTTGGGAGGCCTAGGTGGATGGATCACTTGAGGTCAGGAATTCGAGACCAGCCTGACCAACATGGTGAAACCCCATCTCTACTAAAAATATGAAAATTATCTGGATGTGGTGGTCGGTGCCTGTAATTCCAGCTACTTAGGAGGCAGGAGAATCGCTTGAACTCTGGAGGTGGAGGTTGCAGTGAGCTGTGATCGTGCCATTGCACTCCAGCCTGGGCAACAAGAGCAAAACTCCGTCTCAAAAAGGAAACAAACAAAAAGATAATATGTAGTTTTCTTATTTCTGTGTCTGTGAAGCTAACATGAGCAGTGATCTAAATATAGGCAGGAAGACCTAGGAGACTCTTGTCATAGTGATGGTAAAAAAAATGATGAAGTGTTATGCCACATCAGTAATAAGAGTAGAGACAGACTAAGAGAGAGTCAGACTTACTCTGGGCTCTCCTGAATTCCAGCTTAAATTAGAGTACATTTCATCAGGGTTCCATTACTGATTATTTTTCCAGAAGAGTAGTCATCAGTCAAATCATTTCAAATTCGGGTCACTTGAGATGGTGACAGTTTGAAATAATCCATCAATTTCTCTGCTTGTGTTCAAAATAGTATTTATCAAACCTCCAGTCAACCCCGTTAGCTAATTAACCTCTTGATACAAATTTTGCAATCAAGGCCTAATTAGAATTTTCTTCCTTTTTCTGTATGTCTGTGCACCTTAAGGGGAAGCTTCAGGGATTTATGTGAAAAGTATAATGCCTGGCAGTGCTGCGTACCACAATGGCCGCATTCAAGTGAATGACAAAATAGTTGCCGTAAGTAATTAGCCTCTGTTTTAGGTTTGATTCTAGTTGAAAAAAAGGTTGATCATTATTATAATACATGTGAGGGGGGAATAGCTTAATATAGTTTTATAAGGTTTTTTAAAAAATTAAGTTTGTTGTACAGTAAAATCTCATTATTTTGGACTCTTCTTCCTACATTAACTTTTTTTTCACTGTCAGTAAATAAAGGATTCACTAAACATATTGGTAAAAAAATATATTTTTTCTATACATATATGTTTGAAAGATGTTCTAGCATTCTTCTAGAATACCCTGCGAGTACTACACTGTGTTCTTTAAACTCACCCATTTTATCTATAATTAATAGGCCATTAACCAGCTCTTTTTATCTTTTTGTGAAAGTAGTTTTCCTATTAATAATTATGAGTACCACTAAAATTGAGGTATTTTACATATTTAAGAATATAATAATTACCTTTTATCAATTAAAACTGGCCTTTCCCCCATTTAGTAGAAATTAGTTCAATTTATATATATACTTATATTAATGTCTGTACACATGTATACATACACATTGCTTAACATAGAAACAAATGCTGCGTGGTATGATTTGAGTCCTTGTCCTTCAAATCTATCTAAGAAAGCACATTTCATGACTTGTTGGCTTTAAAAGCCTTATGGGGGAAAGTTGAAATACTTATAGCTAGCTCAAAGAAGATTGAGAGAGGAAGCCTATTGGTCCAGATAGACTTCAGGAATTGGGCTTGACATAGATTAAGAATACTATTCTTGCTCACACTTTTTCAGAAAACTAGAAGACCTATTGGAGGGAGATCAGTGTGTTTCTTGAAAATATCATGTGGTGATATGAATAGAGGGATGAAGTATTAGATGGCTTCTTCAGTTTTGATAATAATTGGCTGGGTGCGGTGGCTCAAGCCTGTAATCTCAGCACTTTGGGAAGCCGAGGCGGGCGGATCACAAGGGCAGGAGATCGAGACCATCCTGGCTAACCTGGTGAAACCCTGTCTCTACTAAAAAAAAAATACAAAAAACTAGCCGGGCGAGGTGGCAAGCGCCTATAGTCCCAGCTACTCGGGAGGCTGAGGCAGGAGAATGGCGTGAACCCGAAAGGCGGAGCTTGCAGTGAGCTGAGATCCGGCCACTGCACTCCAGTCTGGGCGACAGAGTGAGACTCCGTCTCAAAAAAAAAAAAAAAAAAAGTGATGACTTCTATTAATACATCTTGAGAGCTATGTATAATAACTGGTCATCTTTTATGGCATTTTGAATTTTGAATTGCATCAGAGATTAAAGTCCTTTATAACTCTCAGGCTATTAGTTAAGTGACAAATTTGAATTTGCTTTCTAGTATGTGAGGAAGTTTCTCAGCATGTTTTACTAGTTTTACATCCTTATTCAAGAATACATCCTAAGGTCTAAATTAATTCTTTTCTTTTCTTTTTACTTTTCTTTTCTTTACTTTTCTTTTCTTTTTTCTTTCTTTTCTTCCTCTTTCTTTCCCTCCCTTCCTCTTTCTTTCCCTTCCTTCCCCCTTCCCTCCTTCCTCCCTTCCCTCCTTTCCCCCTTCCCTCCTTCCCCCTTCCCCCCTTTTCCCCTCCTCCTTTTCCCCCTTCCCCCCTTCCCCCTTCCCACTTCCCCCCTTCTCCTTCCTTCCTTCCTTCCTTCCTTCCTTCCTTCCTTCCTTCCTTCCTTCCTTCCTTCCTTCCTTCCTTCCTTCCCTCCCTCCCTCCCTCCGTCCCTCCTTCCCTCCCTCCCTCCCTCCCTCCTTCCCTCCCTCCCTCCCTCCCTCCTTCCCTCCTTCTCTCCTTCCCTCCTTCCCTCCTTCCCTCCTTCCTTTGTCTTGCTCTGTCACCCAGGCTGGAGTGCAATGACACAATCTTGGCTCACTCCAACCACTGCTTCCCAGGTTCAAGCGATTCTCCTGTGTCAGCCTCCCGAGTAGCTGGGTCTACAGGTGTCTGCCACCACACCTGGCTAATGTTTGTATGTTTAGTAGAGATGGGGTTTCGCCATGTTGGCCAGTCTGGTCTCAAACTCCTGACCTCAGGTGATCCACCCACCTTGGCCTACCAAAGTACTGGGATTACAGGCACGAGCCACCATACCTGGCCTAAATAATTTATTTTTGGACTGAAAGGAATTGCCTCATTTTTGCCAGAGCTAAAAATAGTAGCTAACTTGAAACCTCTGTTTAATGTTTCTCTTGATGTTTTAGGTCGATGGCGTGAACATTCAGGGTTTTGCCAACCAAGATGTTGTTGAAGTATTACGAAATGCAGGGCAGGTGGTACACCTAACCCTAGTTCGAAGGAAGACATCCTCATCTCCTTCTCCACTTGAACCACTTTCAGCCAGAGGTGATTTAATTTGCCACCCCTCTATCCCTCAAGTAGTTTATATTTGGAAGAGCAGTTCAATTTTGGAAGTTGCTCCATGAGTCTCAGCAGGAAATGTTGTCCTGCCTCGTGTAATGCACTGATGGAGAAATGAGTCAGCTCATTTGTTCATCGAAGAAGTGTTTTCTTTGCTTACTATGTCAGTCAGAATGGTAGGATGTGCACCTTGACATGCACTAAGCTCTGAGAGCATCTCTAAATGGAGATGAAAATCATTTTTTCTAAAAGCTTTCAAATTTCATTGATTACATATATTTGAATAATAAAGCGTTGACACCTTTGTTGGGGGAATCTCATTTGTCTAATGCTTTGATGTTTTGCAGACTTCAGGTTTCCTATTACTGCCTCAAAAAAAGGCTGGAGTGCAGTGGCATGATCTTGGCTCACTACAACCTCTGCCTCCTGGGTTCAAGTGATTCTTATGCCTCCACCTCCCAAGTAGCTGGGACTATAGGCATGTGCCACCACACACAGCTAATTCTGTTTGTATTTTTAGTAGAGACGAGGTTTCACCATGTTAATCAGGCTGGTCTCAAACCCCTGACCTCAGGCGATCTGCCTGCCTTTGTTTTCCAACGTGCTGTAATTACAGGTGTGAGCCACCGCGCCCAGCCAGATTTCCTATTACTTTTAACAATATATTTTATTCTAGTCTGCTTCTTGATTTACTTTTTGAGGTATACTGAGAGAAAATAAAACACGTATCTGTCTTTTGTTTTTTTTTAAGACAGGTCTCACTTTGTTGCCCAGGCTGGAGTGCAGTGGCACGATCATGGCTCACTGCAGCCTTACTTCCTGGGCTCAAGTTATCCTCCCACCTCAGCCTCTTGAGTAGCTGGGACCACAGGCAAGCACCACCAAACCCAGATAATTTATTTATTTATTTATTTTGTAGAGATGGGGTCTTTCCTGGGTTGCCCATGCTAGTCTCAAACTCCTGAGCTCAAGTGATCCACCTGCCTTGGCCTCCTAAAGTACTGGGATTACAGGTGTGAACCACAGTGCCCGGCTGCATGTCATTTTTTTTTTTTTTTTTTTTTTTTTTTTTTTTTTTTGAGACGGAGTCTCGCTCTGTCGCCCAGGCTGGAGTGCAGTGGCCGGATCTCAGCTCACTGCAAGCTCCGCCTCTCGGGTCCACGCCATTCTCCTGCCTCAGCCTCCCGAGTAGCTGGGACTACAGGCGCCCGCCACCACGCCCGGCTAGTTTTTTGTAATTTTTAGTAGAGACGGGGTTTCACCATGTTAGCAGGATGGCCTCGATCTCCTGACCTCGTGATCCGCCCGTCTCGGCCTCCCAAAGTGCTGGGATTACAGGCTTGAGCCACCGCGCCCGGCCGCATGTCAGTTTTTAATTATCAACTTATAAATGTATAGATGAACAAAAGTTGATAATCATGGAAACACATATTCAATTTAGAATGAGTGACTTACTGGGTGCAGTAATTCTAACCATGCTTGGTGGCTCACGCTTGTAATTCCAGCACTTCTGGAGGCCGAGGCAGGAGAATCGCTTGAGGCCAGGAATTTAAGACCAGCCTGGCCAACATAGGGAGACCCCTTCTGTACAAAAAATTAAACATTAGCCGGGCCTGGTGGCACCCACCTGTATTCCCAGCTGCTCAGGAGACTCAGGCAGGAGGATGACTTGAACCTAGGAGTTTGAGGCTTCAGTGAGCAAAAAAGTTGCCACTGCATGCTGGCCTGGGTGACAGAATCAGACCTGTCTCTTAAAAGGAAAAAAACAAAAACAAAAACGTGACTAGCTATATAACTAAGAAGTAAGAAATACTTAAATTAGAATTTGACAGAAGATCATTTTTTTTCTTCTGGAAATATTCCTCTGAAGATGCAATACACCTGGAAGCCTTTGCTTTCAGCCAATAGTGATTTGTATTTCAGTTGGAACTTCTTTTATGTGATAGTAGAACTTTTGTTGCTGAAAGACAGATCCAACTGCATCCAATGTATGAAATTAAAAATTGCCTAAATAGTGCAAATTGTACAAATGCCATTTAATTTTTTAATTAACTAATTATTTATTTATTTTTATTTATTTTTTGAGACGGAGTCTTGCCCTGCCGCCTAGGCTGGAGTACAGTGGTGCGATCTCGGCTCACTGCAAGCTCTGCCTCCTGGGTTCACGCCATTCTCCTGCCTCAGCCTCCCGAGTAGCTGGGACTACAGGCGTCCACCACCATGCCTGGCTAATGCTTTGTATTTTTTAGTAGAGACGGGGTTTCACTGTGTTAGCCAGGATGGCCTCGATCTCCTGACCTCGTGATTTGCCTGCCTCGGCCTCCTAAAATGCTGGGATTACGGGCCTGAGCCACTGCGACTGGCCTATTTATTTATTTTCAAGATGAAGTTTCATTCTTGTCACCCAGGCTGGAGTGCAATGGCGCCATCTTGGCTTACTGCAACCTCCACCTCCCGTGTTCAAGTGATTCTCCTGCCTCAGCCTCCCGAGTAGTTGGAATTACAGGTGCTGCCTGCCACCACGCCTGGCTAATTTTTTTATTTTTAGTAGAGACAGGGTTTCATTATGTTGGCCAGGCTGTTCTCAAACTCCTGACCTCGTGATCTGCCTGCTTTGGCCTCCCAAAGTGCTTGGATTACAGGCGTGAGCCACCCCCCCCGCCTGGCACAAATGCCATATTGACCTTAAATGGCTTACATAAATATTTATATAAATATGTTTTTTTTTAATTTAACAATTTTTTTATTTTTATAGATTCAGGGGATAAATGTGCAGGTTTATTACATGGATATATATGCATAGTGTTGGGGTTTGGGCTTCTAGTATACCCATCACCCAAATAGTGAACATCATACCAAATATGTAATTTTTCAACCCTCACCCCCTCTCCACCAGCCTCCTTCATCCTGGGATCCACAATGTTTAGTATCTTCTTCTGCAAGTCCGTGTGTACCCATTGTTTAGCTTCTACTTATAAGTGAGAACATGGAGTGTTTAATTTCCTGTTTCCAAGTTATTTCACTTAGAATAATGGCCTCCAGCACCATTCATGTTGCTGAAAACAAAACAGAACAGAACATAATTTCATTCTTTTTATGGCTGTATAGTAGTCCCTGGTATATACTACATTTTCTGTATCCTATCATCTGTTGATGGACACTTAGATTGCTTTCATGACTTTGGTATTACAAATAGTGCTGAAATAAACATACTAGTACCTGAGTCTTTTTGATAGAACTATTTCTTTTCCTTTGAGTAGATACCAAGTAGTGGAGTTACTGGGTCAAATGGTTGTGCTATTTTTAGTTCTTTAAGAGATCTCCATACTGTTTTCCACATGGACAGAAGTTGTGCTAATTTACATCCCCACCAACAGTGTGTAAGTGTTCCCTTTTCTCCACATCCTTGCCAATATCAGTTATTTTTTGACTTTTTAATAATGGCCGTTCTGACTGATACGGGATGGTATCTCATTGTGGTTTGAATGTGGTTTTAATTGCAGGATTGTTAGTTTGTTGGCTACTTATATATCTACTTTTGAGAAATGTCTGTTCATGTATTTTTCCCACTTTTTAATGGGGAGTTGTTTTATTCTTATTGAGTTGTGTGAGTTCCTTCTAGAACCTGAATATTAGTCATTCATTGGAGACATACTTTGCAAATATTTTCTCCCATTCTGTAGGTTGTCTGTTTACTGTGTTGACTATGTGGACTACTTAGTTTGCTATGCAGAAGCTTTTTTTTAAATTTAATTTTTATTTTTTTAAATTATACTTTAAGTTCTAGGGTACATGTGCACGACGTGCAGGTTTGTTACATATGTGTACATGTGACATGTTAGTGTGCTGCACCCATTAACTCATCATTTATATTAGGTATTTCTCCTGATGCTACCCCTCTCCACTCCTCCCACCCTACAACAGTCCCCGGTGTGTGACGTTCCCCACCCTGTGTCCAAGTGTTCTCATTGTTCAGTTCACACCTATGAGTGAGAACGTGCGGTGTTTGGTTTTCTGTCTTTGCAATAGTTTGCTCGGAATGATGGTTTCCAGCTTCATCCATGTCTCGGCAAAGGACATGAACCCATCCTTTTTTATGGCTGCATAGTATTCCATGGTGTATATGTGCCACATTTTCTTAATCCAGTCTATCATTGATGGACATTTAGGTTGGTTCCAACTCTGCTATTGTGAATAGTGCCACAATAAATATACATGTGCATGTGTCTTTAAAGCAGCATGATTTATAATCCTTTGGGTATATACCCAGTAATGGGATGGCTGGATCAAATGGTATTTCTAGTTCTAGGTCCTTGAGGAATCGCCACACTGTCTTCAACAATGGTTGAACAAGTTTACACTCCCACCAACAGTGTAAAAGTGTTCCTATTTCTCCACATCCTCTCCAGCACCTGTTGTTTCCCCTCTTTTTAATGATTGCCATTTTAACTGGTGTGAGATGGTATCTCATTGTGGTTTTGATTTGCATTTCTCTGATGGCTGGTGGTGATGAGCATTTTTTCATGTGTCTGTTGGCTGCATAAATGTCTTCTTTTGAGAAGTGTCTGTTCATATCCTTTGCCCACTTTTTGATGGGGTTGTTTGTTTTTTTCTTGTAAATTTGTTTAAGTTCTTTGTGGATTCTGGATATTAGCCCTTTGTCAGATGGGTAGATTGCAAAAATTTTCTCCCATTCTGTAGGTTGCCTGTTCACTCTGATGGTAGTTTCTTTTGCTGTGCAGAAGCTCTTTAGTTTAGTTAGATCCCATTTGTCTATTTTGGCTTTTGTTGCCATTACTTTTGGTGTTTTAGTCATGAAGTCCTTGCCCACACCTATGTCCTGAATGGTATTGCCTAGATTTTCTTCTAGGGTTTTTATGGTTTTAGGTCTAACATTTAAGTCTTTAATCCATCTTGAATTAATCTTTATATAAGGAGTAAGGAAGGGATCCAGTTTCAGCTTTCTATATATGGCTAGCCAGTTTTCCCAGCACCATTTATTAAATAGGGAATCCTTTCCCCATTTCTTGTTTTTGTCAGGTTTGTCAAAGATGAGATGGTTGTAGATGTGTGGTATTATTTCTGAGGACTCTGTTCTGTTCCATTGGTCTATATCTCTGTTTTGGTACCAGTACCATGCTGTTTTAGTTACTGTAGCCTTGTAGTATAGTTTGAAATCAGGTAGCATAATGCCTCCAGCTTTGTTCTTTTTACTTAGGATTGTCTTGGCAATGCGGGCCTTTTTTTGGTTACATATGAACTTTAAAGTAGTTTTTTCCAATTCTGTGAAGGAAGTCATTGGTGGCTTGATGGGGATGACACTGAATCTATAAATTACGTTGGGCAGTATGGACATTTTCACAATATTGATTCTTCCTATCCATGAACATGGAATGTTCTCCCATTTGTTTGTATCCTCTTTTATTTCGTTGAGCAGTGGTTTGCAGTTCTCCTTGAAGTCCTTCACATCCCTTGTAAGTTGGATTCCTAGGTATTTTATTCTCTTTGAAGCAGTTGTGAATGGGAGTTCACTCATAATTTGGCTCTCTGTTTGTCTGTTATTGCTGTGTAGGAATGCTTGTGATTTTTGCACATTGATTTTGTATCCTGAGACTGCTGAAGTTGCTTATCAGCTTAAGGAGATTTTGGGCTGAGACAGTGGGGTTTTCTAAATATACAATCATGTCATCTGCAAACGGGACAGTTTGACTTCTTCTCTTCCTAATTGAATACGCTTTATGTCTTTCTCCTGCCTGATTGCCCTGGCCAGAACTCCCAACACTATGTTGAATAGGAGTGGTGAGAGAGGGCATCCCTTTCTTGTACCAGTTTTCAAAGGGAATGCTTCCAGTTTTTGCTCATTCAGTATGATATTGGCTTGTGGGTTTGTCATAAATAGCTCTTATTATTTTGAGATACCTTCCATCAATACCGAATTTATTGTGAGTTTTTAGCATGAAGGGCTGTTGAATTTTGTCAAAGGCCTTTTTTGCATCTATCGAGATAATCACGTGGTTGTCTTTGGTTCTGTTTATATGATGGATTACGTTTATTGATTTGCACATCTTCAACTAGCCTTGCATCCCAGGGATGAAACCAACTTGATTGTGGTGGATAAGCTTTTTGATGTGCTGCTGGATTTGGTTTGCCAGTATTTTATTGAGGATTTTTGCATCGATGTTCATTAGGGATATTGGTCTAAAATTCTCTTTTTCTGTTTGTTGTGTATCTGCCAGGCTTTGGTGTCAGGATGATGCTGGCCTCATAAAATGAGCTGGGGAGGATTCCCTCTTTGTCTATTGATTCGATTAGTTTCAGATGGAATGGTACCTGTTCCTCTTTGTACCTCTGGTAGAATTTGGCTGTGAATCTGTCTGGTTCTGGACTTTTTTTGGTTGGTAGGCTATTAATTATTGCCTCAATTTCAGAACCTGTTATTGGTCTATTCAGGGATTCAGCGTTTTCCTGGTTTAGTCTTGGGAGGGTGTATGTGCCCAGGAATTTATCAGTTTCTTCTAGATTTTCTAGTTTATTTGCATGGAGGTGTTTATAGTATTATCTGACGTTAGTTTGTATTTCTGGTAGATCTTCCTCCATCCCTTTATTTTGAGCCTATGTATGTCTCTGCACGTGAGATGGGTCTCCTGAGTACAGTACACTGATGGGTCTTGACTCTTTATCCAATTTGCCAGTCTGTGTCTTTTAGTTGGGGCATTTAGCCAAATTACATTTAAGGTTAGTATTGTTATGTGTGAATTTGATCCTGTCATTATGATGTTAGCTGGTTATTTTGCCCGTTAGTTGATGCAGTTTCTTCCTAGCATTGATGGTCTTTACATTTTGGCATGTTTTTGCAGTGGCTGGTACTGATTGTTCCTTTCCATGTTTAGTGCTTCCTTCAGGAGCTCCTGTAAGGCAGGCCTGATGGTGACAAAAATCTCTCAGCATTTTCTTGTCTGTAAAGGATTTTATTTCTCCTTCACTTAGGAAGCTTAGTTTGGCTGGATATGAAATTCTGGGTTGAAAATTCTTTTCTTTAAGAATGTTGAATATTGGCCCCCATTCTCTTCTGGCTTGTAGAGTTTCTGCCGAGAGATCTTCTGGTTAGTCTGATGGGTTTCCCTTTGTGGGTAACCCAACCTTTCTCTCTGGCTGTCCTTAACATTTTTTCCTTCATTTCAACTTTGGTGAATCTGACAATTATGTGTCTTGTGGTTGCTCTTCTCGAAGAGTATCTTTGTGGCATTCTCTGTATTTCCTGAATTTGAATGTTGGCCTGCCTTGCCAGGTTGGGGAAGTTCTCCTGGATAATATCCTGAAGAGTGTTTTCCAACTTGGTTCCATTCTCCCCATCACTTTCAGGTATACCAATCAAACATAGATTTGGTCTTTTCACATAGTCCCATATTTCTTGGAGGCTTTGTTTGTTTCTTTTTACTCTTTTTTCTCTAAATTTCTCTTGCTTCATTTCATTTATGTGATCTTCAATCACTGATACCCTTTCTTCCATTTGATCAAATCGGCTACTGAAGCTTGTGCATTCGTCACGTAGTTCTCGTGCCAAGGTTTTCAGCTCATTTAAAGTCATTTAAAGTCTTCTCTACACTGTTCATTCTAGTTAGCCATTCTTCTAATCTTTTTTCAAGGTTTTTAGCTTCCTTGTGATGGGTTCGAATGTCCTCCTTTAACTCGGAGAAGTTATTACCTTTCTTCTGCGATCTTCTGAAGCCTCCTCCTGTCAGCTCATGAAAGTCATTCTCCGTCCAGCTTTGTTCCATTGCTGGCAAAGAGCTGCGATCCTTTGGAGAAAGAAGAAGACGCACTCTGTTTTAGAGTTTTCAGCTTTTCGGCTCTGTTTTTTCCCCATCTGTATGGTTTTAGCTCCCTTTGGTCTTTGATGATGGTGACCTACAGATGGTGTTTTGGTGTGGATATCCTTTTTGTTTATGTTGATGCTATTCCTTTCGATTGTTAGTTTTCCTTCTAACAGTCAGGACCCTCAGCTGCAGGTCTGCTGGAGTTTTCTGGACGTCCACTCCAGACCCTGTTTGCCTGGGTATCACCAGTGGAGGCTGCAGAGCAGCAAATATTGCAGAACAGTAAATATTGCTGCCTAATCCTTCCTCTGGAAGCTTTGTCTCCAAGGGGCACCCAGCCGTATGAGGTTTCACTTGGCCCCTACTGGGAGATGTCTCCCAGTTAGGCTACTTGGGAGTCAGGGACCCACTTGAGGCGGCAGTCTCTCTGTTCTCAGATCTCAAACTCCGTGCTGGGAGAACCACTGCTCTCTTCACAGCTGTCATACAGGGACTTTTAAGTCTGCAGACGTTTCCGCTGCGTTTTGTTCAGCTATGCCCTGCCCCCAGAGGTGGAGTCTATAGAGGCAGGCAGGCCTTGTTGAGCTGCAGTGGGCTCCACCCAGTTCGAGCTTCCCGGTCGCTTTGTTTACCTTTGTTTACCCGGTCGCTGAGTCAAAACTCAGCAATGGCGGACGTCTCTCCTGCAGCCTCGCTGCCACCCCGCAGTTCAATCTCAGACTGCTGTGCTAGCAGTGAGCAAGGCTCTGTGGGCGTGGGACCCGCCAAGCCAGGCATGGGATTTAATCTCCCGGTGTGCCATTTGCTAAGACCGTTGGAAAAGTGCAGTATTAGGGCAGGAGTGTCCTGATTTTCCAGGTAGTGTCAGTCACGGCTTCCCTTGGCTAGGAAAGGGAACTCCCTGACCCCTGTGCTTCCTGGGTGAGGCGATGCCCCGCCTTCCTTCAGCTTACACTCCGTGGGCTGCACCCACTGTCCAACCAGTCCCAGTGAGATGAACCCAGTACCTCAGTTGAAAATGCAGAAGTCACCTGTCTTCTGTGTCACTCACCCTGGGAGCTGAAGACTGGAGCTGTTCCTATTTGGCCAGTTGGAATCCTTCCCTATAATGGTGTTTAATAGCTCTGAAAGAGCTCTTGGCTTCAGTTTACCACACCAACTGAATGTAGGGATACCCAGTATCTGTGAATGAGCAATTCTTGATTCTTGTGTCTCAACCTCCCCAGTGGCTGGGATTACAGGTGTGCGCCATCATGCCCGCCTAATTTTTGTAGTTTTAGTAGAGATAGGGTTTCACCATGTTGGCCAGGCTGGTCTTGAACATGTGACCTCAAGTGATCCACCTGCCTTGACTTCCCAAAGTGCTGGAATTACAGGCGTGAGCCACCGTGCCTGGCCTTTATCATTTTTTATAAGAATACTTTATAAGTGATGTGTAATTATTTAAAACACAATGTGGAATCACTCTTATGCAACTTATGGTTGAGAGTGAAAACTGAGTAACTCCTATGTTTTTTTTAAAAAACAGGGTCTTGCTCTGTCACCTAGGCTGTAGTATAGTGACGCAATCATAGCTCACTGCAGCCTCAAACTCCTGGACTCAGAAAATCCTCCCACCTCAGCCTCCCAAGTAGCTAGGACTACAGGTGCACGTCACCATGTCTGGCTAATTTTTAAAGAAGATTTTTTGTTTGGGAGTAGAGATTGGGTCTCACTAAGTTGCCCTGGCTGGTCTCAAACTTCTGGCCTGATGTGATCCTCCCACCTTGACCTCCCAAAGCACTAGGACTATAGTCATGAGCCACTGCTCCTTTCCAGTTCCTCTATTATTTTACTTAGCTCAATTTAGCAAAATGAGGAATCTCTACACCAAGGGGAATTCTTTCTAACTCCCTTCTAAGTAATAAGGTTACCTGTATAGGCTTGTTTGTCAGCCTCATGATGATGTCATGCCAGAACATAGGAGAGCCCATAGCAATTGGTCCAGCTATTCTGCAGGTCTTGCTTCCTGCCCACCAGAACAGTAAGAGCTTAGGACTTTAGCATTTTTTTTTCCAAGGATATATTGAAAAGCATCTAACCCCTTCTTTGTCATTGACTTTACCTTGCTTTTCTCTTCTCATTGTTTAGTTCCTTATTCTTTTCAATGCTATTAACAAGTTCATTTTTTAAGGAATTGATTGGTTATCTATTACACATGGCATTTTGGGTTTAAGGAATCATATGTGTAAGTTATCTCAGATTTAATAAGGTCGTGAAATGGGAGAACAGGAGTAAAATATGCTCACTTAAATATAGTCCTCAACAACTAATAATTCAAGTTAGCATTTAAAAAAAATTTTTTTAATATATATTTTTTTGTTTTAGGAACTGTTGTTGAACCACCCAAACCACCAGCTCTCTTTCTAACTGGAGCAGTGGAAACTGAAACTAATGTGGATGGTGAACAGGAGGAAATTAAAGAAAGAATGGATAATTTAAAAAATGACAACATACAAGCCTTAGAAAAATTGGGTAGGCACAAAGCATTCACTTTGCAATAACAGACTTCTTCATTTGTTAATCATTTTCTCTCTTTATATTTAATATAATGTGAGAAATCTTACAGGCATTTTGGAGATATAAAATAGGATATTGTTAATATCAGCATCTTTTTTTTGAGATGGAGTTTTTTTTCCTTTTATTTTTTATTATACTTTAAGTTCTAGGGTACATGTGCACAACGTGCAGGTTTGTTACCTATGTATACATGTGCCATGTTGGTGTGCTGTACCCGTTAACTTGTCATTTACATTAGGTATTTCTCCTAATGCTCTCTCTCCCCGCTCCCCCCACCCCATGACAGACCCTGAGATGGAGTTTCATTCTTGTTGCCCAGGCTGGAGTGCAGTGGCATGGCTTACTGTAACCTCCACCTCCTGGGTTCAAGTGATTCTCCTGCCTCAGCCTCCCGAGTGTAGCTGGGATTACAGGTGCATGCCACCACACCGGGCTAATTTTTGTATTTTTAGTAGAGATGGGGTTTCACCATATTGGCCAGGCTGGTCTTGAACTCCTGGCCTCAACTGATCTGCCTGCCAGGGCCTCCCAAAGTGTTGGGATTACAGGTGTGAGCCACCGTGCCCAGCCAATATCAACATTTTAATGTTGTGACAGTTGGAGACCAAGCTCTTGTTTAATTTTTCGTTACTTATGTTAATTTTTTAATTTTATTTTAATTTTTGTAGAAATGGGGTCTCACTGTGTTGTCCAGGCTGGTTTCAAACTCCTGACCTCAAGCCATCCTCCCACCTTGGCCCCCCAGAGTGCTGAGATTATAGGGGGGAACCACCTTAGCTTTTATATTATCATTGATATGTCTATATTCTATAGATTATTGCTGTTTATACACATATAGCATGTTTCTTTTTCATTATACATGTTTTTATTATAAAAATTAATAATGTATACATTTCTATAAGTTGCATTGAATTGCCAAGCTGTTATACATTTATTCTTTAATTTTTTTAAATTGATTTGCAGCTTTGTCCTTTTACTTTGTATTTTGATACCTTGGCTATTATAGTGGACTGTACTCTCCAAGTTCATTGAGTAACAGTTGCACACAGTTCCCTGCATAAAAGTGCCCAGGAAAGTCTCGCCAGCTAAATGAAACTCCTTGAGTAATTAACACCGTCCATGTTCCTGAGAAGTTTTGGCTTTTGGCTTTATCTTGTCTCAGGTCAGGAAAGAATAGCTTATGATTTGGAAATTTACCTTGTTCTTTTTGACTAAAGTAGATTGCAGTTTATCTTTGCAAATCTGAATTGAGCTCAGATTTTCAGTAAAAAGTCAGATGCAAATCGAGTACATTCTGAAATTCGATATAGTTTTAGAAATATTTTTTCCATAATAAATGTTCCTTTTTTTATTATTGTAATGACAAGACAAAGCTTTTCATATCATCATTACACTAACGCTAGGGATAACAATACTTTTCTGTTTTTTTTTTTTTTTTGAGACGGAGTCTTGCTCTGTCGCCCAGGCTGGAGTGCAGTGGCGCGATCTCAGCTCACTGCAAGCTCCGCCTTCCGGGTTTACGCCATTCTCCTGCCTCAGCCTCCCGAGTAGCTGGGACTACAGGCACCTGCCACCTCGCCCGGCTAGTTTTTTGTATTTTTTAGTAGAGACGGGGTTTCACCGTGTTAGCCAGGATGGTCTCGATCTTCTGACCTCGTGATCCGCCCGTCTCGGCCTCCCAAAGTGCTGGGATTACAGGCTTGAGCCACCGCGCCCGGTCAACAATACTTTTCTATTTTAAATGCTACCTGACGTTTAGAAAACATTATATACTAAGCTTGGCATAACTGGGCATGCTTAATAAAATAAATGAGAAAACATTCAATTTTTTTTTTACTAATCAAAGTGCCTAATTTTATACAATTTGCACTCAATTTTTAATGTTAGTAGTAGAAACAATGAAATTATTTTACTTCTTGATACTTGAGACTTTAACTCTAAGACATGCACTACAAGATTTTCATCATCAGTGTGACGGTCTTGGCATCTTATATACTATGTTCCCATTTAAAATTAAGTCCTACTTGCTAAAATGAAAACAGGTAAAGACAGTGAACAGATGGTTCACAAAAGAGGAATACAAAAAGCTAATAACAACACTGACATATCAACTTCATTTGTAATGAAAGAAATACAAATTTTAAAAATGACATACCGTTTTTTAGTTATATTTGCAAAAATTAAAGAGTATACCTACAATTGACCAGGAAGTATCAGTTTTAGAAATATTTTATGTGTGCTATTTGAATCAACTTCACTACATTTTTTTTCTTCTTGCGTATGTGTAATTTTAGCTTTAGAGTAAAACCAAAATCTACTAACTGCTGTGAGGTTAACTCTCTTTTTGCCTTTGGAATAATTGTTTCAGATCATCATGTTATTCATTTTTTGATCATTTTGTGTAGCCTAGGATTTATTGAGCTGCTGAAAGTGTATCTCTTTTCTCTAGCACTTAGGCCTTTGTACTGTGGTTTAAAACACATGATTGTGTTTTTGTTGTACAACTGAAAGGTAAAAATATAGTCAAAAGAATTGCTGGTGAAATGTCAACATTATTTTATACATTTATATTAACTGTCATATGAGAGCCATGTTTTTAAGCTTAGAATTCAACAGATAAATTGCAAATTTTGTTCAGATTTGTTTACCAGATAAGAAATTACTGCCTAGAAGAAATTTATAAGGCAAGATGTTAGAACTCTTAATGTAATTTCTTAAGGAAATACTAACAGGAATAGGCACAAAGGTGCAGAGCCCAAATGAATTTGATTTTTTGTTTTTAATAGGATCTTTGGTTAGCTATCCCCTAAATGTAATCTAGCATAGCAATTAATATAGTTATTTCACGGGTGTTCTTTTATAAATGTAGTAATTTAAGTTCTTTAGTGTTCATTAGTGTTAGTCGCTGATTTTTGAGGTTAGCCTGTTTCGCTTAATGATTTGTATTATGTAATTGAACATTATATGCTTATCCAAGATAAGCTGTCCATGCTGAAGACTGAGAGAGCTGATACTGCAAGTTACATTTGATTTTAGGCAGATGGTTATATCAGTTGTCATAACTGTTCTGTGACTTGTTTGATCTTAAGACGATATTGAGACAGTTTTTCTTTAAGTTAAAAAACATAGAAGTTTGTTTATTTTCTGCTACTGCTATGGGTATAAGTTGTAACTTCAGTTTTAGTACTTTGACTTTTGCCTGTTAGACATTATTCATACTTTGCACTATGCACTGAGCTTCTGCCTACAGTCATGTGGAGGACAGGCAAGACACTTAAAATCTGTTTTGGCTCTATAAAATTATGCAACACAGACAGTATTACACTCAAGTAAGAAAGTCATAAAGATACAAATATCTTAATAACCAAGCAACAAAAGACTAGTGTGAAACCAAAGTTTCTATTGTATTAAAGCTCATGGAACTTTAACTGAATTAAACCAGACAAGCCTTTATAGCTACCTATGTGAAAAGTCTGATTGTATTGTGTTGATATGCGCTGCTGATAGTAAAGATACTTGATAAGTTTTTACTCTTCTAGTGGGCAGCTGGAATGGAACTACTTTGAAGTGATTAACATTTAAATTAAATCCTTCTATGTCCTAATGTATTATAAAGCAAAGCCAAATGCATTTTACTTGTAAACTATAGGATGTTTACATATAAACTGTATATAATTTAAATTTCATGTATAACTCATCATGTCCTCTTTCCTTTAAAATATCCCTTAACAACAAAAGCTCCTTCATAATTTGGTCACAGCTGGTCTTTACATTTTATGTTAGTTTTATAAGTCACCTCTGATTTACTTTACCTAGTAGACCTAAGTTAATGCATTTTCCTTTTTATTCATTTCCCCTTTACTTACTGAAACTGGACTGTTATTGAAGAATTTAGCAGTTAAGTGTGTTTGGCTCACAGTAGTTTCAACCTTCTCTCTCTCTCTCTCTTTTTTTAATATCCAGAAAAAGCCCCAGACTCTCCAGAAAATGAGCTGAAATCCAGATGGGAAAACCTATTGGGTTCTGATTATGAAGTAATGGTATGTTAAAATGCTCTAATAAAAAACACTCATGTCTCATTTCACATCAAGTTTCTAACACTACAGTCCAAAGAAATGGGAGAGTCAAAGAATAGCCAGCCTGCCTTTATTTTTCCTTCCTGCCTTTCTTCCCTATTGGATCAATCAGTTGATTTTTTCCCCCATCTTTAGCATTTTAAGCTGTAAGGATAATTAAGGACTGCACACAAACTTCAGTGAAAATTAGCAGACACTCAGTTCATGTTGAAACCATTTAAGTCGACAATAGACAGAAAACTGTTAGGAGAGAGAGGGCTTGCCTTTAAATTTATAACCTATATCAGCTGCTTAAAATTGCTGGCATTTTTATGATTGCTTTTATGATCTGTTTGTTTTACTGTACACTGAAAGGACTGTGGGTATTAGTCCTGTGTTTCACAAAGAATCTTACAGTTTTATGTGAAAAATGAAAGAATGATTATCAAATGTATTTGGAAGAACAGGAAGTAATTTAGGTTAGGTATAAGTTTATAGTACCAGTCTAATGGTCCATTAGACTTCCTTTCTCCTGCTATTAGATTCATTGAGTAAGGGATTGATTACATTTCCCCAAATGAATCCACATGAAGGCAGAAAGTTGTGCTTAGACAAGCCTCTACAGTGTTCACTAAATGCATTAGTAAAAAGATATTCTTTTAAATTTCTACTCTCATTCACATTTTCTTACATATGTTTATTATTAGTACTTGTTGGCTGGTTGGAGATTTAAAAAATCATTTTGGTTTAGATTACCTAGCCACTGTCTGTTGTCACAAAATTTTCAGTGTCATTAAGATGAGTCAATACAATTGACAGTTTCTCTTGGTAACTTTATGCCTGTGTGTCAGTTCTCCCGAGCTGCTGTTTCTTTGCTTCATAGATTTCAAATATGGTTATTAGGCTATTACCTAGCAAATGGCCTTTCCTACTTATCTTAGTGGTTTGATATTCAAAGGAATTTGCTGTACCAGTATTTACAAATGGCCAGTTTTATGATGGGCTCTTTTTTTGTTAAAAAACATTTTTTTGGCCACGTGGGGTAGCTCACACCTGTAATCCCAGCACTTTGGGAGGCCGAGATGGGTGGATCACTCGAGATCGGGAGTTTAAAACCAGCCTGGCCAACATGGCAAAACCTTGTATCTACTCAAAATACAAAAATTAGCTGGGTGTGATAGTGGGCACCTGTAATCCCAGCTACTCGGGAGGCTGAGGCAGGAGAATCGCTTAACCCAGGAGGCGGACGTTGTGGTGAGCCGAGATTATGCCACTGCACTGCAGCTGGGCGAAAGAGGGAGACTCCACCTCAAAAACAAAAACAAAAAACCAAAAAACAAAAAATGATTTTTTGAGAGACAGGTTCTTGCTTTGTTGCCCAGACTGGAATGCAGTGGTACAATCATAGTTCACTGCAGCTTCAACTTCCTGGGCTCAAGCAATCCTCCCACCTCAGCCTCCTGACTGACTGGGACTACAAGCATGAGCCACCATGCTCACCTAATTTTTCAATTTTTTTTTTTAGAGATGGTGTCTCACTGTGTTGCCCAGTCTGGTCTCGAACTCCTGGGCTCAAGTGATCCACCCTCCTTGGCCTCCCAAAGTTCTGGGATTACAAACATGAGCCACTGCCAGCCTTCTGTTAAAATTTTATTCTCCTTATAACTAAACTTTTAAATTTCATTTATTTATTCCATGGTGAGGTCATAACAGACAAATTATAAAGAGGAGACAGAATTTGAAGTTGGAAATTTAAAGTGACAGCTATCCATTCAAAGTTGTAGCATCTTGTACCGAGGAATAGTTGGCAGAAAGAAGCCAGGCATGATGGAGAGTGAATGAATGCATGTACTCCAATATTTCTTATATCATTTTCTTCCAGAATCTGCTTATCTGAAATGCGGTATTTTCAGAAGCTGTAGTTGGGTCATTGTTTAACTTATCCCTTCCTGCCAGATGCATCATATTTTATTAACAAGTTACAGATGCAAATCATCAGTAACATACTTTTGCTTGCAAGGAATTCATTTCTGTGGATGTCCACCATTGAAGCTTAGAATAGTTTTAGGCCAGGATTAAAAGCTTTAAGTATTCCATGAGCTTTCCACCAGGGACCAGGTCTTTCTGTTTGTGTCTTTGCCAGCTATTTCTCCCGGGGAAATGGTTTGAGCTTGTTGTGGAAAGTCAGATGCTTTAGTTTTTCCAAACACATCTGACTTTACTGACCTTGCAAATTTTGTTTTGAGGCTTGGATTTGAAAGTAAAAATGGCCATATTCTTGATTTTGTCAAAAGAGTAAAATTTTTATGCATTTAGCATAATGGAGGATTATATTAAAATTTTAGGGATCATGGATTTTAAAAAATAGTATGGGGGAAGGGGGGAGGGATGGCATTGGGAGTTATACCTGATGTAAATGACGAGTTGATGGGTGCTGACGAGTTGATGGGTGCAACACACCAACATGGCACAAGTATACATAAACCTGCATGTTGTGCACATGTACCCTAGAACTTAAAAAAAAAATAAATAAATAAACCCAGGCAGGACATAACCATATGAGATGATATACTAGTAATCTATAAACCTCTTTATAACCAAATAAAAACATATTTGGCATGCCATTTAGGTATTAAAAAAATAGTATATATATTTGCCCATCACCTACTGTTCAATTTATGCAATTTAGGAAAAAAGATTGTTGTGGAGAACAACAACAAAAAAAGTCAAATATACTCTGAAATTTCACATTACGTGTTATAGATTTAAAAAATCTAAGAAAGGTGTTAGAATGTAAGTCAAATAGAGTTATCAATATATAGGTTTTACAGATATTTTCAGAAAATGTAGGAAGAAGTACAGTTATGTTTTTATAAATACTGGAAATTTTTTTTTGTAAATTTAGGTTGCTACTTTGGACACACAGATTGCAGATGATGCTGAGTTACAGAAATATTCAAAGGTAAGCATTTTTTATAACAAAGTTAACAGTTTTTTTTTTTTTTAAGAGATAGGGTCTCACTATGTTGTCCAGGTTGGTCTCAAACTTATAGGCTCAAGTGATCCTCCTGTGTTTGCCTCCCAAAGTGTTGGGATTACAGGTGGAGCCACTGAACTCTGTCCATTTTTCATAGTTTGAAGAACTTTCTTTACATTCCTGCTGAAGAAACTAAATTAGTGCCGTGACCTAAAGCTTCCAGAATTCAGTCTTGCATGTTTCTTGGAAATGTGATGGGTCTCACTGTTATGAAAGATGATGCTTGGGAAGAAGATGGGATCCCTGTGTCAATGTCCAGAAGCCAAAACCTAGGTTTGACTCCTTTGCCCACATTAGATGTAGTATGCAGAGTAACATTGTGCAGTGTGTGTTAGCTTTTTAGATATTATGAGAAGTCCTTTAATATATGTTTCTTAAAAATCATGACCCAGGAATACAGGCTTTAAAAAAGGCTTCAGGTTCAGATGTTCAAGGAAAGAAAAGTGGTTTATCTTCTGAGTGTAGGCAGTGGTTGTTCTTGAATTTAAAACTTTTTGGTAAGCTTTATTTCTATTGGCAAGGTGCCAGAAGACAACTTCTACAGTTTTTTTTCCAGCATTTTTTGTGTCCTGTCACTAAAAATTCCCATTCTGGATAAGCAGAGGCCAGGGCAATTGAAACTTAGAGAAGTCTTATAGCCGGCTTCCTCAACAATTGATAAGAAAGGAAAGATGTTCTTGTCGGAGTGGTTTCAGAAGTCATACTGTAATTCTGCACGGGATATAAGTGCTGAGCCCATCTTAAACTCTTCTATCACATGCAGTTTTAAGAATGTATTTTCTTTTTTTTGAGACAAAGTTTCACCCTTGTTGCCCAGGCTGGAGTGCAGTGGCGCGATCTTGGCTCACCGCAACCTCTGCCTCCTGGGTTCAAGCGATTCTCCTGCCTCAGCTTCCCTAGTAGCTAGGATTACAGGCATGCACCATCACGCCCGGCTAATTTTGTATTTTTAGTAGAGATGGGGTTTCTCCCTGTTGGTCAGGCTGGTCTCCAACTCCTGACCTCAGGTGATCCGCCCACCTCGGCCTCCCAAAGTGCTGGGATTACAGGCGTGAGCCATAGCGCCCAGCTAAAGATGTATTTTCTGCGTCCCATGCAGGTTTCATAAGAAGTTGAAAAGTCTTCAGGTAGTGCTGCCATTTTCTTCTTGGTTGAGTATTTGTAATCAATATTTATCTTCCATGATTTTATGCTATGTGTGCCATAATTTTACAGGTTTGAATTTTCTTTTCTTTCTTTTTTTTTTCGCAATGGAGTCTTGCTCTGTCACCCAGCCTGGTGTGCAGTGGCATGATCTCAGCTCATTGCAACCTCCGCCTCCTGGGTTCAAGCGATTCTCCTGCCTCTGCCTCCCAAGTAGCCGGGACTACATACATGTGCCACCATCCCCGGCTAATTTTTTTCTTTTTTAAGTAGAGATGGGGTTTCACCATGTTGGTCAGGCTGGTCTCGAACTCCTGACTTCAGGTAATACACCTGCCTTGGCTTCCCAGAGTGCTGGGATTACAGGCATGAGCCACTGCACCTGGCCAGGTTTGAATTTGCAAGGCTGACACTGGAGAGTCTTCCTTCTCTTCCCAGTTTACCTGCATCTTGAGTCACTTCATCGTTATGACTGTGTCAGCCAACTGACCAAGCTTTCCTCAGATGTACAAAATCTGAGGAAAATGCAAAAAGCATATGGCTTATCTTGTAGTTTAATTTTAAACTATTTACAAAGTCAGATTAGATTAGAGTAGTGACTAAATATTAATTCCATCTCAATATATTGAGGGGGGTTTAATTCAAAATGAGAGTAAGAAATACAAATACAAAGACAGGCGCGGTGGCTCACGCCTATAATCCCAGCACTTTGGGAGGCTGATCACGAGGTCCAGAGTTTGAGACCAGCCTGGCCAACATAGTGAAACCCTGTCTCTACTAAAAATACAAAAATTAACTGGACATGGTGGCATGCACCTGTAGTCCTAGCTACATGGTAGGCTGAGGCAGGAGAATCGCTGAACCCAGGAGGCGGAGGTTGTGGTGAGTCAAAATGGTGCCACTGCACTTCGGCCTGGGCAACAGAGCGAGACTCCGTCTCAAAAAAAAAAAAACAAAAACAACAAAAAAAACAACGTAGTGAAACCCTGTCTCTACTAAAAATACAAAAAAATTAGCCAGGCGTGGTAATGGGCGCCTGTAATCCTAGCTAGTCGGGAGGCTGAGGCAGGAGTATCGCTTGAACCCAGGAGGCAGATGTTGCAGTGAGCTGAGATTGCACCATTGCACTCCATCCAGCCTGGGCAACAAGAGGGAAACTCCGTCTCAAAGGCAAACACCTCATCAAGCTTCATTTGTTATTAATTACTGCATTATAATGTACTGATTACATGGATTCTAGAACCAAATTACCTCAGTTCAAATTCTGACTTATGCAGAATTTCATATCTATGTGATCTTAGAAAATGATCTAAAGTCCATATCTCAGTTTTTTTGTATGTAAAAAGGAAATATTAATACCTGCCTCATAGATTTATACAGGAATTAACTATTTATGCTTAATATTGTACCTGCCTCATAAATTTATATAGGTATTAACTATAATATGCCTAGAATAGTTGCAAGCACATGGTAGGCTCTTGTTTTTTGAGACGGAGTTTCGTTCTTGTTGCCTAGGCTGGAGTGCAATGGTGCGATCTTTCTTCCCTTCCCAGTTTACCTGCATTTTGAGTCACTTCATCATTGTGACTGTGTCGGCCAACTGACCAAGCTTTCCTCAGATGTACTAAATCTGAGGAAAATACAAAAAGCAATATGGCTCATCTTGTAGTTTATCATCTTGGCTCACTGCAACCTCTGCCTCCCAGGTTCAAGCGATTCTCCTGCCGCAGCCTCCCAAGTAGCTGGGATTAGAGTCACCCACCACCATGCCTGGCTAATTTTTTCTATTTTTAGTAGAGATGGAGTTTCATCATGTTGGCCAAGCTGGTCTCAAACTTGTGCCCTCAGGTGAAGCCTTGGCCTCCTAAAGTGCTGGGATTACAGGTGTGAACCACTGTGCCCGGCCAGGCTCTTCTTATTATTTTTCTTATTATCATATAAATCAGTGTTGCATGAAATTGCTCTTTAATTTACACTAAACTCTTATTTTCTGTTTAACTGTCTTCCAGTTTACTAAATTTCCTGTGCCTAATTGGCTGCTGAAGCCCATCTATTAAGTGCTTAATTTTAGTTATTTATCTAGTATGGAATTTTCATTTTATTTCTTTTTAGATTATAATCCTCCGGCTAAATTCCCGACGTAAAAAAAAATCTAGGGCCGGCACAGTGGCTGACACCTGTAATCCCAGCACTTTGGGAGGCCGAGGCGGGTGGATCACGAGGTCGGGAGATCAAGACCATCCTGGCTAACACAGTGAAACCCCGTCTCTACTAAAAATACAAAAAATTAGCCAGGCGTCTGTAGTCCCAGCTACTTGGGAGGCTGAGGCAGGAGAATGGTGTGAACCAGGGAGGTGGAGCTTGCAGTGAGCCGAGATTGTGCCACTGTACTCCAGACTGGGCGACAGAGCGAGACTCTGTCTCAAAAAAAAAAAAAAAAATCTGTATTTTTCATCTGTTCCTGTATTTTCCATCTTTTCCTCTATTTCTTCAGCATGTTACCCATAGCTTATAAAGACTTTAAGTAATTCCAATATCTGGATTAACTTTGGATCTGTTTCTGTCATTTGATGTTTTGTCTTTTTGTTTGGATATATCTCTTGTCATGCCAAAATTTGATTAAATGTCTGACAACTATAAAAGGCTTCAGATGATATCATTAGCCTGCTAATGTGTTGATAGAGGGAGGGGAGGGAAGAGAGAGACAGAGAGAGAGTGAGAGAGTGTGTGTGTGGTGGTACTGGTGGGTGCTCATCTTAGAGAAGGGGCAGAGGTACAGTTCTGGTAAGATTCAGACTACCTCTGATTTGCTTCACTTTTAAGACACAGCCTTGGCCAGGCACAGTGACTCACGCCTGTAATCCTAGCATTTTGGGAGGCCGAGGCAAGAAGATCACCTGAGGTCAGGAGTACAAGACCAGCCTGGGCAACATGGTAAAACCTCATTTGTCCTACAGATATAAAAATTAGCCAGGCATGGTGGTGGGTGCCTGTATTCCCAGCTACTCGGGAGGCTGAGGCAGGAGAATCACTTGAACCTGGGAGGTGGAGGCCGCAGCGAGCCGAGATTGTGCCACTACACTCCAGCCTGGGCAATGGAGCGAGATTCTGTCTTAAAAAAAAAAAAAAAGACACAGCCTCCCGCGTAATCCACGAAAGACCCTGGGGTGTTTACCAGTCCTGTTATCCTGGTGGAACCTGAACTCTAATCTTCTCTCCTTAATAGTGTCAGTTGCTGAAATACTTGTTTTGCTTTTCCAAGGTTTCCTGATTAGCTTTTCAGCCTCCTGTGCCATATTGCTTTAGAACTCAGGATATGTCCTTGTAGGGAAGTCCTGCCCTGATCAGGCTCTGTTTATCACGTGGTTCAGCTTTACTTGTCTGTTCTCCCACATTTAAAGCCTAAGACCCTGAATCATCATGTTTTATAATGTTTTATAATAAGTAAAAGACAGCAAGGAAAAAAGGTACAAAGCACACTTTGTGTACATTTTTAAACAGTGTGATTCTCTTTCTCTAGACAGAAGATGTTCTTTCTCACTCTCACTCCTTAGTTCTCTGCCTCCAGTCTTACCGTGTCGTCTTTCCTGATCAACCTCTATGGAATGTACATATATATATACACACACACACACATAAACATATATATATATTTGTACTCGGTAACTTGGATATAAATGGGCAGAAGGGCTTTGAGTTGAACATACTTTCAGAACCACCTTATAAAAACTCACTAGTACATTTGGCTGTTCATTCATTCATCAAATATATATTATATGTACTCTGTGCTAGGTCTGCTACTGGGTGCTAGGGTTCCAGAAGAGAACAAAGCAGGAAGAAAAATTCCTGTCCTGTAGAACTTATATTTTAATGGGAGGAGGCCAAAAATAAGTAAGTTGTACCATGTAAGTGATATGTACCATGGAGAGTATTAAGGCAGGGAACATAGGAGATTCAGGAGTGGGGGTTTGTCTGCAAATTTAGATAGGTTGGTCAGGGAAGGCTTAAGAAAGTAACATTTGATGAAATGCTTTTGGAGGTAAATAACTGGCCTCATTTTTTCTCTAAATAATATGAAGAATAATAATTGTGTTGTAGAAGACTAAATAGAAATAATATTTCACATATACCTTAGTATAGCTTAGTGCCAAGATATAAGAAATTGTCCAATAAACAGTAGTTTTGTTTCCCAGTTATATGCCTCTAGCACTTTTAGACTGAACTTTCAAAGGCCTCTTTCTTTTACTATGCTTTTAAAAACATTTAATTAATTGAAATTTTGTTGTGGCAAAATTTGTGGCTTTTCTTGTTTCTCTATTTTCTTCACTGGAAGAAAAAAAGTCACCCAAAATTACATTATTCTGTTCCTTTTCTTTCTTTTTTTTTTGAGATGCAGTCTTGCTCTGTTGCCAGGTTGGAGTGCAATGGCACCATCTCGGCTCACTGCAACCTCTGCCTCCTGGGTTCAAGCAATGTTTCAGCCTCAGCCTCCCAAGTAGCTGGGATTACAGGAACCTGCTATCACACTCAGCTAATTTTTGTATTTTTGTAGAGACGGGGTTTCACCATGTTGGCCAGGCTGGTCTTGAACTCCTGACCTCAGGTGATCCACCCACCTTGGCCTCCCAAAGTGCTGGGATTACAGGCATGAGCCACCGTGCCTGGCTGCATTGTTCTCTTTACATATTTAGTTGTTAGCTACATATTTATATATTTGCAGTCAGTATTACCTGCCTTTAGTGTGTGTGTGTGTGTGTGTGTGTGTGCATGCATACACATGTGCATGCGTGTATGTGAGATAGAAGGGGTGTGTAGTTTTTCTGTGTAACATCATATATTTTTACATTTTTCTACATTAATTTTAGTTATTAAATGTCCACAGAATTTTTCTTCATTTTGATCAGCTATGATTTTTAAAAATCCTCTTATAATTGGAGATTTGCATCTTAATTCAGTAGCTACCAATTTCCCCCTACAGTATGTAAGGGAGATTTTAACTAACCAGTCAAAACCGATTTTACAGATGAGAGGATAGTAAAGGTTGCCTAGGTTGAATGACTTGATCAAAATTATACCACTAGATCGTAGCGGAGGCAGGTTGTAGCTTAGAGTGCATTCATCCATTCCTGAACTATTTACTGAGCTCCTACTCTATGCCAGACACTGTGCTACCATCTGTGGGAAGGAAAACGGAAAAGGTCCTTGCTCTCATAGAGCTTAGATTCTGCAATTGTATAGGGGCATGGTAATAGACAAGTAAAAAATAACTTGATAAGATAGTTGTAGATTGTAAGAAGTGCTGCAAATGAATAAACAGTACATTGGGCGTAACTGGGGTGGGGGACACTTTAGAGCGAGCCAGGGAAAGCCTTTCTGAGCTCAGGCTTGAAGGATAAGAATGTGAAAAAGAGGAGCAGCAGGTACAGTGGCTCTGCTGTGGGAAAGGGCTCACGTGTTGGGGGAATAGAAGTTGTTTCTTTCAGAGGGTCTGGGTCAAACTAAGTGAAGAGCAGAATATTGTTAAATGATGCTGGAGAGGAAGACTAGGTGTTAAAGGGCCCCTTGGGAGCCACGGTGATATGTACGGACTTTGTCCTCAGTGACAGGTAACACCAGTGGGAAGTTTTGAGCAGGGATTTTTCTATGATCTGAGGTCCAGGCTGGAGGTTTTCCCCTGTCTCATTAGCTTTCTGATTAGAACAATTATGTTTCTATGGGTCTAGCTGCTTTTAGATGGTTCCCATGCCGTGGCCACCAATCTTGAAGGGATGATTCCAGAATCATCTATATGACTGAGAGGGGTGGTTTATGCATATCATCCCAGCACTTTGGGAGGCTGAGGTAGGAGGATCTCGAGGCCAGGAGTTTGAGACCAACCTGGTCAACAGAGGGAGAGGAGACCCTGTCTCTATTTTTTAAAAAAGAAACATCTTCATATATTATGGGCTAATGTTAACAGATAAGATTTTCTTCTGAGGTGGGTGGAGTTGTGGAGAAAGAGGGAGGTGAAAGCTATTTACAGTGACTTAAGCATTAGCTGCACTGCTTCTAGGAAGCTGTTAATCATGACACAAGAACAGTTTTCCCGCATCTAGGGAGACTTGCACTTTTAGGGACGGCTTTCTTGGCAAGTGCTTACTATTAAGATAATCACAGCTCTATGAGGGAGAAGCATTAAGCTCATTCTAGTGACCTTTCTGCTGGCCATCAATTGTAATATGAAGTGAGCATCAGTAGTATTGCTTGTGTGGGAAACAAAAACACCAGGTCCTGCTCTCTGGTTTTGACAAAACAGATGGATAAATTTCACTTTATTTCTCTCTTGAGTTATATGTCCTGACCCAGAGAACATTAAAGTATGGTTTCTCCCCAACCACTGTATAATGAACAAGTATAGTTTTTAAGGCAAGTGGGATGTACTGGGCTTTCCAAGAGTTATAGTGGATGTTACTGTTCAGTTACCAGGGCCGGTTCTTTGCTTTAAATATATTTTCTCCTATATTTCTAATAGTAACCTTATTGGTCAGCAAGCATTTTCCCCTTCCCATTTTTAATATGGGAAACTTGACTGTCAGGCAGGTAACGTCACTTGCCCAAGATCATATGCAGCTAGTAAGGGGGTGGAATTAGGAAACAAATCGAGTGCTTGCTTAGGCAGCACAAATACTAAAATTGGAACTATACAGAGAAGATTAGCATGGCCCCTGCGCAACGATGACGCACAAATTCATGAAGCATTCCAGAACTATTAAAAAATAAATTTATTTAAAAAGTTTCAAAAAAGGAAACAAATCAAGGGTTATCTGGCTTCTAAGCTTACATCATTCTTTTTTCTTCTTTTAAATTTTAAATAGATAATATATGGGCAAGACATACAATTTAAAAGGTGTAGAAATATGTCCTGCAAAAGGTAATTTTTTCTCCCACCCCAGTCCTCTTATCCACAGAAGCAATGCTGTTATCAGTTCTCAAGGATGTAATTTTATACTTTGCTGCTCTCTTTTTAAGTGGAGAACGTAACACACAGAATCAAATAACTATAGTAGCAGTGGTTACCTAGTAGTGCAGGTGGCATGTCAGAAACATGAGAGGAGCTTTTTCAAAATACGCATGCCCTATTTTAAGTTCCTCCTTGCTGATACTCTGATTTTGTAGGTTTGGGGTGAGGTTCTTATAGGGAATTTTGATTCCCTTCTTGCCTCACTCCATAGAGAATTATTATTCAGATATTGCTAAAATGCCTCATGTGTGTTCTAACAGGATATTACTTCCTCAAGACAGATGGAGGCTTATTGGTAGGATGGCATTTGAACTATACTCTGAAGAATAGATTTGGAGTACAAATGAGTACAATGGGTATTTCAGGTGAAGGTGCTACCGTGAACATAGGTAGGGGGAGAAAGCCAAGTGCAAAGTGTTAGTTCAAGTATCAAAAATTCAGATATATCACATGGGCCAGACAGGAAACATAAATTATATCTAAAATACTAAATAGCAACTGATGTTTGACCTTGGTATTAGGTGACTGAAGAGAACTTTCAGTTTACTACTGTACAACAGGGTAGCTGTTACACATGTTTTGAACATTCTGAAGTAAAATTTTGGAGGGAACCAGGAGCGGTGGCTCACGCCTGTAATCCCAGCACTTTGGGAGGCTGAGGTGGGTGGATCACCTGATGTCAGGGGTTTGAGACCAGCCTGACCAACATGATGAAACCACATCTCTACTAAAAATACAAAAATTAGCCGGGCATGGTGGTGTGTACCTGTAATCCCAGCTGCTGGGGAGGTTAAGGCAGAATCACTTGAACTGAAGAGGCAGAGGTTGCAGTGAGCCGAGATCACACCATTGCACTCCAGCCTGGGCAACAAGAGCGAGACTCTGTCTCAAAAAAATAAAATAAAATAAAATAAAATAAAATAAAATAAAATAAAATTTTGGAGGGGTGAGAAAAACAAACATAAATGAAGCTCTAATGGATCAATTGTCTTGTATAACCTCTGAGGGAGGCCATCATGCTTGTGGTTTTCCATTACTTTAAAACTTGTAGCCTCATTCTTGAAAAGTTTGTTTTTTATTTATGGTAAATTTAGTAACGACCTAATCTTTAAACATAAATGGCTATTTAATACTTTGTGTATGGGAGTTACAAGAACCAATCATGGATTCTTTCTGTTTTATTTTCTGTCGAGTTTAACATTTTTGGAAAATCCTTCCCCATCCCACTGACACCTTTTTGAAGCATTCCTTTCCAGAGGTTTCTTTTCCCCCTGAAGCAATATCATTTGTATTCCCACTTAAGCATTTTGATGTCCTGTTTCAATATCCTAAAAGTAAAGCTTCAAGCAGAATGAATGGCTGTAGTTTGTTTCATGATAGATCTTGCTACTTGTGGGTAGAAGGCCTTAAGCCTTCTTAATGTCATTTGATCTTCATTTTTGCACTGACAGTAAAGCACACAATGGCCACACAATGGCCACACTTCCCTTGAATGCATTTCCTTGTATCCTTTACTTATATCAGGATCATGAAAATCCTGTTGCTCCTTAACTTTGTCAGCTTAAATAGAACGCCTCACACAGCACATTGAGTATGCATCAAAAAGCATGACATGCGGTGTGTGTGAAGGCACCAATCATCTGTTTCACCCACTCTGTCATTTCAGCACTTTCTGCTAAGAACTCCGCATACTGAAAGAGGTGGACAACTAAAAGGGACAGATGAAATGCTTGATGTGTTTAGTTGCTAAATGCAGCTGGGACAGGTAATTAAACAGTCCTGCTCCCGCAGAGAAGCCTGCAGCAATGTAACATGAAATCTTAGAAACCCAGCTGTACTCAGATTTAGATTCAGAACTAATAATAGATAGGCATCCTTCCGATTGACAGATTTCGTAAGCATCATTTCTGGTTTATTTGTTCAGCCTAATTGAAGATAGAGCATGTTTCGTTCACCATTTAAGTTTTCTAGGGAGCATGTGGTGTTTACAGATACCTGGGGGAATAGCCTAGAAGACACAGCCCGTGTCTGGAGGGCACGGGATGACATGGGTGAGCCTCTGCGAATCCTGACTCCAGCCATTCCATGGAGGTGGGAATGGGGGTCATCATATGAATAGCTGTGGACTGGGAGAGGATTGGAACCAGTTCTTGCCTTAACCCTTTTATCTTGTATGAGGGCATATTATTATGTAAGTAGCAAAGATCTCTGTGTGTACAGTGGGATCTTTGTTTTAATTTGGGCACTTATTTCTATGCAGAAGTTGTTACCACCATTTACTCATTTGCTCAAACCAGAAATTTAGCAATTATCCTTTTTGCTCACCTCCCACAGCCATCCCCCAGTAGGCTTTTTTGTAGGGCTGACTCACCGTTATCCCTCAAGTCTCACCTTAAGTGTCCCCTTCAATGTGGAGTCTGCTTTGACCAACTTTCCAAAATGGCCTCCATTAGTGGGGCTCTGATGTCATGACCCCAACTCCTTCCTTGTAGCACTTAACATGCAATTAGCAACTACTTGTTTTCCACACAATGGTCACACATTCCTTGGATGCATTTCCTTATATTCTTTGCTTGTCTTACCAAAACTGTGATAATTCTGCTGCTTGTTGATTGGTTGTTTATTTATGTATTTGCTTTGTCTACTTATCTTTTTGCCTATTTATTATCTGTCTGCCATGCTAGATGTTAGTTCTAGGAGGGCAAAGACTTCATCCTATATTTCCAGCTCATAGCCCAATGCTTTGCACATAGTTTATACCCTGTACATATATGCTGGATATCAGGTCCAAACTATATCATAGATCAGTGGTATGCTGGTAAGTTTCTAGGTGGGGATGGGGGGGGTGGGAAGGTAGCTCCAATTTGTAGCATGTACCAATATCTGTGGTGTAAATACTCTCACCATGGCAGATACGAAGCTACCAAAATGGTGTTACTGATCAGTGAGTCGAGAGGCAACGCACAGTAGCGCTTCATTGCTGCAGGCTTCTCTGCAGGAATAGGGCTGTTTAATTACTTGTCCCACCTGCATTTAGCAGCTAACCAAATCAGGCTTTTCATGTGTCTCTTTCAGTTGTCCACCCCTCAGTATTCTTTGAGTTCTAATAGAGAGTGTTCCTCTCTGTACAGATATAGTAGATATAAATCACTTCATGAACATAGATATTAGTAAAAGAGTGAAAAATAATTAGGAAGTGATGGATTTTGAGTACTTGTTACTTTTTTTATGTTACTGTATTTAATTAATTAATTAATTTTTTGAAATGGAGTCTCTCTCTCTCACTCAGGCTGGAGTGCAGTGGTGCATTGTTGGCTCACTGCAACCTCCGCCTCCCAGGCTCGAGGGATTCTCCTGCCTCAGCCTCCCGAGTAGCTGGGATTACAGGCATGCCCCACCATGCTCAGGCAATTTTTATATTTTTAGTAGAGACAGGGTTTCACCATGTTGGGCTAGGCTGGTCTTGAACTCCTGACCTCAGGCAATCCACCCACATCGGCCTCCCAAAGTGCTGGGATTACAGGCGTGAGCCACCGTGCCTGGCCTATTTATTCATTTAGAGATGGAGTTTCAGTCTTGTTGTGCGGGCTAGAGTGCAATGGCTCAGTCTCAGCTCACTGCAACCTCTGCCCCCTGGCCTCAAGTGATTCTCCTGCCTCAGCCTCCCGAATAGCTGAGATTACACCCACTCAGCTAATTTTTGTACTTTTAGTAGAGATGGGGTTTCTCCATGTTGGTCAGGCTGGTCTCGAACTCCCAACCTCAGGTGATCTGCCTGCCTTGGCGTCCCAAAGTGTTAGGATTAAAGGTGTGAGCTACCATGCCTTGCCTACATTTATTTTTATTAATTGTAACTTTATGTGGTTTAATTTTAAATAATAGCTGTGTTTAACAACTAGCTTGCAAAATCACTGAAAATTTAACAGTCTACTCTCAAGCCAGTATAAGCCCCAGCACTGCACTGGGGATGAGCTATGATGGATCCACTGGTAACTCTCTGCCCTGTAGCATCTGGCTCATAAATAAGGAAGGAAGACAGCTGGCAGAGATGGGAGGTAAACTGTTAGTACAGAAACATTTTTCTGAGAGCTTTTCCTTACCTCCTTTCATGTCCTGCCACATGACACTAATATCTCCTTAGTGTATCCATACCCATTATTTGGTACAATGACAAGAGAATGAAGTGGCAGCAGTGAGAAGAAAGAAAGCACAGAGAGGAAGCACAGAAAGTGCTGAAATGACAGAGTGGGTGAAACAGATGATTGCTGCCTTCACACACACTGCATGTCATGCTTTTTGATGCTTTTTTTTTTTGAGATGGAGTCTCACTCTGTCGCCCAGGCTGGAGTGCAGTGACGCGATCTCGGCTCACTGCAAGCTCTGCCTCCCGGGTTCAAGCCATTCTCCTGCCTCAGCCTCCTGAGTAGCTGGGACTACAGGCGCCCGCCACCACGCCTGGCTAATTTTTTGTATTTTTAGTAGAGACGGGGTTTCACCGTGTTAGCCAGGTTGGTCTCAATCTTCTGACCTCGTGATCCACCCGCCTTGGCCTCCCAAAGTGCTGGGATTACAGGTGTGAGTCACCGCGCCCGGCCGGAAAAACTATCTTAACCTTTCATTCAGCGAACTAGAACATTTTCTTGCTGGAGATGGTTGTAGATCCTGAAGTGCTTAGTGATCAGGAGCACTTAATTTTCAGGAAATTATCCCAGGGCTAGCAGTCCCTCATGCCTGTGTTGAGGTCTTAGTCCGCCAGACTCCTTGCCACTTCACATTTGTCTGCATATCTATAGTGAGACAAAAGTGAGCCTCAAATGTTGTCTGAAGGAAGGCCTGTGGCACTCTGGGGACTGAAAGCAGAAGACTGAGGGAGGTGGCAAGCTCAGGGATAGAGGATCACAGAGAAGAGGAAGAGAGCCACATGGTGAATGCACTGCCACCCTGTGTAGGGTTTTCTCCTTATAAAGTATAGTTCGAAGTAGGTCTGGTATTTTTAGGTATCAGACTGTTGATAAAGGAAATGTCAGTCATCATGAGTACCATTTACCATATTTGAGATTATAAGGCCACAATGAGAAATCATTAAGTCTGTCTTTGAAAGTCAGGGGAATGGAGTTTGGTTGACCGTGACGACCAACAAAGATGAGTGCAACTAAGACACTCATCTCTTTACTCGACATTGGCTAGAGTTTCTCAGCCCTTGACTTGTATCTTAGCCCATATGAATCCTCATAGACTTAGAATGGATAAACGATTGCCTTTCCCAAATCGGAAATGTTTTCACTTAAGTTGGCTAGATGGAAAAGGACATCTTAAATGAGGCACTGTTTTTCATGGATTGCTTCAAATAACATTTAACGAGCCCATATTAATGCCAGGTACTGTTCCAGGGCTGAGGTTATGGCGATTCAAGGTACAGACTCTGCATTCGGGTAAGGAGTGGAGGAGGGACAATCAAGAAACTAGGAATTCTCAATGTGGTGAAACCTCATCTCTACTGAAAATACAAAAAAATTAGCTGAGCGTGGTGGTGCACGCCTCTAGTCCCAGCTACTTGGGAAGCTGAGGCATGAGAATACAAAAAAATTAGCTGAGCGTGGTGGTGCACGCCTCTAGTCCCAGCTACTTGGGAAGCTGAGGCATGAGAAGTGCTTGAACCCAGGAGGCAGAGGTTGCAGTGAGCTGAGATTGCACCACTGTACTGCACTCCAGCCTAGGCAACAGAGTGAGACTCTGTCTCAAAAACAAACCAAAACAAACAAACAAACAAAAAAACAAACAAAAAACAAATTCTAAGCCTAGTATGTTGTGAGCTGTGATGGAGATGTGTACAGAGCGGTCTTGAACCCCAGATGGAGGCACATAAACTCAGGGCTTCCTGCCGTGGCATTTAAGTGTGAGTAGAAGTTAATTAGATAATAAAGGAAAGTTAAGATGTTCTGGGGGATGGGGAGTCCCATAGAAAAGTGAAACACAGCATATATACTGGGGACTACCAGAAGTGTGGACTGCCTGGAGCTTAGAATGGAAAGTAAAACTATATATGTCCGTCTCTTCGTTTCCAGGGAATCTGGAAGGAAAAGAGGAGTGAGAACAAGATGACCAATGACTTCATATTTTACCTGAAGCTAATTTTCCCATTATTGTCCTCTTTTAGGATTTTGGTGATCTGATTCAAGAGGTGGGGTTTTTCACTTCAAAATTGCAGTGGATGGAGGATGAATAGCTGGATGTGTCGTTGTCATGTTTGATCATTGCTTTGTGTTTTGCTACAGCTGCTGCCTATTCACACGCTGAGGCTTGGTGTGGAAGTGGATTCCTTTGATGGGCACCATTATATTTCTTCAATTGTTTCTGGTGGTCCTGTTGATACATTGGGTCTCCTACAGCCAGAAGATGAGCTGCTTGAGGTAAAGTTTGTGGGGAAAGAAAGGCACAGGCAGGAATTTTTAAATTTTAGAAAAATGTGTTCTCATCACAAATCACCTGAGTTATAGTGTCACCAGTTCCAATGTCATAAACATGGGAGGGTAGGGTATTGGAGTCCTGTTTTAAGATGTAGTAAGTTGCTTATTTTTAGAGGTTTTCAAGGGAATGGTATTAGGCTTCTTACTGCAGATTAATGCCCTGCATTTTGTTAGAATAATTATGCTTTCTTTTTGGTCTTCCTCTTCTTATTGGCTGGGCACGGGCATATCTTTGCAGATGTCATACATGATAATTTGTAGATTAGAGACTATTGCTGTAGTATGTAGTTATTAGGTGTTGAGAAATGAGATACATTTGTTTGGGAGAAGTGGAGGTATGAGTATAACCAATTTAATTCACTTTTTTTTTTTTTTTTTGAAATGGGGTCTTGCTATGTTGCCCAAGCTGGTCTCGAACCCTTGGACTCAAACAATCCACCCACCTCAGTCTCCCGAAGTGCTGCGATTACATGTGTGAGCCACTGCACCTGGTCCACTTTTTTTTTTTTTTTTGGTGGCAAAATATATGTAACATGAAATTTACCATTTTAACCCTTTTTCCTTTTTTTTTTTTTTTACAGTCAGAGTCTCACTCTATTGCCCGGGCTGGAGTGCAGTGGTGTGGTCATAGCTTACTTCAGCATCAAACTCCTGGGCTCAAGCAATCTTCCCACCTCAACCTCCCGAGTAGCTAGGACCATAGCTGTGCGTCACCATGCCCAACTAATTTTTTTAGTTATTTTGTAAAGACAGGATCTGGCTATTTTGCCCATGCTGGTCTTGAACTCTTGGCCTCAAGCAATTCTTCTACCTCGGCCTCCCAAATTACTGGAATTACAGTCATGAGCCACTACACCTTGACTATTTTAACCATTTTTAAGTGTGAAATTTGGTGGTATTAAGTATAAATCACTACTAGTATGTGGTAGGTGCTAAAGAAATGTTGGCTGGATCACAGTAGAGCAAGTATAGGTGATCCCAGCCATCAGCTCAATTCTGTATGCTTTAGCCAAGACTAGGATCCCATGGGCCTACCACCTTGTAGAAGAATGTGCTATAATAAGGTAGTGTGAAGATTTTTTGAATTCTTAAATATAGATACCTGGTGAAAGAGCTTGAGATAAGGAAAGAAGCACAGATTTGGAGTCAGAAAAGCTACTTTTGGTCTGAATTGCCACAGGTTAGCATGTGTCCCTTGGCATGTCACTTGACTTTGTTGAGGATCAGTTCCTTCATCAATAAATGCCCACTTCACTATGAGCTTATAAGGATCTAATGAAATACCATCCATGTAAATTATAAAGCATTATCTCATTACAGGGTATTGGCAATATCATCACTGTGAAAAAGGCATATTAACAAGCTTTATGGGCTGGGATGATGGTTGGATGTGGTAAAATAGTGGGGCCGCCCTTGTGCAATGTTCTGTACTCTGGAAGTGTGTATGTGTGTGTGCATTTTCCAGTCAAAAACTTGGGATAATCGAGATTTGACAGCACTTAGGAGGCTCTCAAGTTGATGGACCTTGAGAAATACTGTGAATTCTAAAATAAAAATTAGCTTCTTCTGAATAACCAAAAATACAAAATTTAAAAATCTCAGTATAGTTAGCCAAATAAACTCCTGAACTCAAAGTGTGGGGTGTGTGTGTGTGTGTGTGTATGTGTGTGTGTTTAATGTACTCCTTAGAACTTAAGAAACACAAATATGCTTTGGGGTTAGAACACTGTGCCAAGTTTCATCCCAGAGCAGCTATTTACAGCAGCTATAAATCCCCTTAGATAGGAGTTGGTAATGGGAAATGTGACCAATCCCTTTAGCAACAGAGCGGTGAGGGGGACTACCAGGCACTGGTATAATAATTGGAGACAATTCAAATGAATAAGTAATGAGATAAATAAATATTTAAAGGTACTCCAAGATAAAAACCTGAAAAGTGACTTTCTAATTTGTTGAAGTGAAACACAAACTCATACTCATGTACGGATAGAATTCCTGATCTGATTCTATCTCCTTGCATTTTTTTAGTTTAAGTTACTACCCACTTAGTTGATTTGAGAACTTTGTGCACTTGTGACACCAGCTGAAATCATGGATACGGTGTGACCAGTGATGGGTACCTCCCTGCCTCTTCTTGTGTAAAGGTTGACTTGCAGTTATTCCAAGGAAAAACCTTTCATCAGCTGCTGAGCTTGCTGTCCCCTTACACCTCTTCATTTCTCCTGAAGACTTACCAGTAGAGCTAGCTTCCTAAAGTGCACGTGGGTCTCTTTACCAAGTGGTGGTTTCTTTGTAAATAATTAAGAGGCAGGGAGATATGTCTGACTTGACGGCTAAGTGCTTGATATGTTACAGGCTTGAGAGTGGTTCCCAGGGATGGTTGACCTGAGACTCAGCCTGCTGCTGAAGGTTTCCAGCAACCCAGTGTCCATTTCCTCTCTGGTGCAGTGAAAGATTTGTAGAAGGGCTTCTCCCAGTAAAGTCAGGCTGGCCAGTTATCTGAACATTAGCACGGCACCTATTAGAAATTAGCCAGACTAGAAATATCTTTAAAGCAAATAATGCTTCTCAACCCTCCCAGGAGGGTAGGAGTCAGATGTGAAAAGATTATTTGTTGTCTGGATTCTGTTCATGCCTCAGCTTTTTGGGAGTAGCAGACAGATCAGCTTTTAGAGACCTATAGTTAGAACTGACAGGACCCTTTGAGCTCAAGTCATATATATGAAAAATTAGAATTATGTAGCCAAATCATCTTTGGTGCCAAGTATTATTATTATGCACCAAAAGTAATATGAAATTTAGGTAATTTTTTGGTGACAAGGATTAATCATTAATAAAGAATACCTTTTTCTTTTAAACAATATGAGACACTTGAATAAAATTATTTTAAAAATTATTTTGGTATTTTCTATGTATACTTGATTGCTGTATAGCAGAGCATATAAGAATGTAACTGATGCAAAGTTATGTATATTTCTTTTCAATAGAAGTTATTTTTCTAGGATGGTATTAAGAGTGTATGAGATGTGAAAAAATACTGTGGACTGATGTTAAATTTTGACAGTCAAGTATTCTAGACTTATTAGCTATACTTTAAGTAGTAAATAAAACAGTTTTTTTTAACATCCTTAAATTTCTGTAATGGTATTCTTATAAAATGAAAATGCAAAAGGAAACAGTCTTAAAGGGCTGTAAATGATAGTGTGTTTAAGGAGAGCTGAGTAGAGGTAGGTGAGAGAATATGACATTGGAGTATTGAAAGGAGAAACCACAGTGCTGCAAAAAATTAGGTAGATCCTTACCCAGTAAGGGCATACTCTGCATGCATTTTATACTTTATCCATCAAGACATGCAAAGATTTAGCCTTAGATTTTAAAAATTTTAAGGATTTCTAACATTTTTATTTGCATATTATTTTATCATAATATGATTAAAATGAGTCCCCTTGTTTACAGGGAAAATAAAATGATGTCCTATTTTCATTTGGTAGATTGATATAAATAAGAGATTTTTGTTTTTTCGTGTGGGGCTACCTCAGTTCTGACTTATCCCCTTGTCTTCCTAGGTCAATGGCACGCAGCTCTATGGAAAATCTCGCCGAGAAGCAGTCTCCTTTCTTAAAGAAGTGCCACCCCCTTTTACTTTGGTTTGCTGTCGGAGATTGTTTGATGATGAGGCTTCTGTCGATGAACCAAGGCGCGCTGAAACCTCTCTTCCTGAGATGGAGGTACTAAATGAATATAGTGCGGTTCCCACAGGCAGGCCCATTCATCAAAGGTGCCCTGAAGACTGTACTGCAATATGAAGAGAGGGGAAACCACTCCCCTCTGCTCTTTTTTTACTTGACTAAGGCAGCAATGCATAGCTTTTCAAATTGTTACTCTTCATTTAACATCAAAAAATTCTTTCCTTCCCTTTCCTTGACATGTTGGCAACATTGATGTACATGCATTTTGATTTTAGAGAATCTTTTTTTTTAGTAATTGCCTGGATTCATTACTTTTGGCTTCCAGTTCAACTCAGTTTGTCTTATATAATGTTAAGGTGTTTGTGAGTGTTGCATATCTAATGTACTTCCCTTTTTCAGAGCCTTAAAAATATGAAACTCAGCCAGGCACGGTGGCTCACACCTGTAATCCCAGCACTCTGGGAGGCCGAGGCAGGCGGATCACCTGAGGTTGGGAGTTGGAGACCAGCCTGACCAGCAATATGGAAAAACCTCGTCTCTACTAAAAGTACAAAAAATTAGCCGGGCATGGTGGCGCACGCCTGTAATCTCACCTACTTGAGAGGCTGAGGCAGGAGAATCACTTGAACCCGGGAGGAGGAGGTTGCAGTGAGCCAAGATCTCACCATTGCACTCCAGCCTGGGCAACAAGAGCAAAACTCCGTCTCAAAAAAAAAAAAAGACTTCTGTATGATACATTTCAAAGGGAGTCTGGAAATTGCTATAAAACCCTTCAGAAGACCAGAGAGTGGAATAACACTTTATATGCTCTTGGTACTCTTTTTTTTTTTTTTTAAAGAGCATTATGATTATGAAAAGAGTTTTTTTTTTTTTTTTTTTTTTTTTAAACAGGATCTCCCCAGGCTGGAGCGTAGTGTTTTGAACATGGCTCACTGTAGCCTTGACCTTCTGGGCTCAAGCAGTCCTCCTGCCTCAGCCTCCCAAGTAGCTGGGACCACAGGCACGTGCCAGCACACCCAGCTAACTAAAAATTTTTTTCCTACAGTCAGGGTCTTGCCATATTTCCCAGGGTGGTCTCAAACTCCTGGACTCAAGCAATCCTCCCACCTCAACCTCACGAAGTGCTGGGATTACAGGTGTGAGCCACTGTACCCAGCGGAAGAGTTTTGAGTACATGCTTTGCCATCTTATGCTATTTGTAACCTCATCTTTTATGCTGCTTCCCCCCTTTTCAATCTCTTTTAGATTGTAATTCCACTAAACACCAGTTTACATTCATAGGGCCTTTTACTTAAGTTCTGGATTTCAGTACACGTGAAACTAATCCTGCCCCTACTACCTAATAATTGTGAATCTTTGGACAAATGACTTTCTGTTCATATTTTTCCTTTGAAAAACGGTGATACTTATCATACTTACCCATCTCGTGAGTTTGTGCAAGAAGGAAATGCGGTCATGTGAGCATGTTCTTAACATAATGCCTTGCACGTGGGAAGTGCTCAGTAACAGTTGGCTATGGTTGTTTGAGTCTTTGCCAGTCCATCCGTTTTTGTTTTCTTATGTCCTGAAGTACATAAGAATCTAGCACTGTCTTATAGATACTATAGTATGTGTTAATCTTGTTTATCCAAGAAGACTGTCAGCTCATAGTGGGCAAAGGCCATAACTTAAAATCATTTTCTATTCATGGTGTTTTTAGTCTATATTAGGCATATAAGAGGGGCTTGGTAAATTTTTGATTATTGGTTGACTCTTTTTTAAAAAAATGTTTAACTTTTGTAAAAACTGTTTCAAGGAGGGTACTCAAATGCCACACTTTTGTGACTTGCTATCCTTACCAAAATGAAATGTGGGTGGTGGGTTCCCTCTGAAGGCTGATAACAATGCCTTTAATCTAATCTTGCAAGGTGTGTAAATCACAAACCCCACTTGCTGACTTTCTGCCCCTGTCTGTCATGCTTTACCACAATGGTGAACAACAGCTTTGAATTATGCTAAATGTCAACCTTGCTGCCCATTAGTTGATTGCTTTCCATCCTGTAAATACAGGAGTTATGCTGAATTGATTGTATCAAAGTGATATATTTCAGGTTGCAGTATAATATCTTATGTACCTTGAATGCCTTGAAATTTCTATAAACACAGGTTTTGTAATTGTATGCGGTTTCTTAAAATCTTGGCTCTTTTTCCATCTGTCTCTTTTTTTCATTTCTCCTAATACCATCGTGTATTCTTAAACCCTATCTGGTTAGGCAGCTCAGCCAAAATTCTAATATTCATTAATCAGTGAGGGTATTAAATGCCCTAGTAAAACATCAGTCATGTTGTATTAGCCAATGGAACTTTACTTTTTGTTGGAAGATATAAGTGTTTTATTTTTAAGTATATCACTTCCACACATCATACTGAAATATGCAGAGGTTATTGATCCATAAAGTTTCCACTCATTTCAAGTTTTCAGCTTCATATTGTTCCCATGTTTAGGTTCAGTCCACTGTGGATCAGTTATTGACCACCTGTGTCCTGCAGTGACATTTTAAGATCTGGACCAATCCTAATTTAAAAAATGTTTTTCTACCCCATAGTCTCTTGCCCAAAACCTCCTAGATCTGATAAACAACTTCAGCAAAGTTTCAGGATACAATATCACTGTACAGAAACCAGTAACATTTCTTTACGCCAGTAACATCCAAGCTGAGAACCAATTAGGAACTCAGTCCCATTCACAATAACCACAAAAAGAACAAAATAACAGGAATACAGCTAACCAGGGAGGTGAAAGATATCTACAATGAGAATTATAAAACACTGCTGATAGAAATTAGAGATGATGCAAATAGAAAAACATACCATCCTCATGGATAGGAAGAATCAATACTGTTAAAATGGCCATACTGCCCAAAGCAATTTGTAGATTCAACGCTATTTCTGTGACTTTTTTCACAGAATTAGAAAATAACTATTCTAAAATTTTTCTAAATTTTAAGGAAATTTTTTGAAAATTTTTTTGGAACCAAAAAAGAGCCCAAATAGCCAAAGCAGTCCTAAGCAAAAAGAACAAAGCCAGAGTATCACACTACCCGTCTTCAAACTATACTACAAGCCTGTAGTAACCAAAACAGCATGGTATTGGTACAAAAATAGACACATAGATCAATGGAACAGGTTAGAAAACCTAGAAATAAAGGTGCACATCTACAATCATCTGCTGTTTAACAAAGCTGACAATAACAAGCAATGGGGAATGGACTTCCTATTTGGAAAATGTTGCTGGGAAAACTGGTTACCCTTATGCAGAAGATTGAAACTGGACCCCTTCCTTTCACCATATACAAAAATCAACTCAACATGGATTAAAGACTTAAATGTAAAACCTAAAACTATAAAAACCCTAGAAGAAAACCTAGGAACTACCATTGTGGATATTGGCCTTGGCAAAGATTTCATGATGAAGATTCCAAAAGCAATTGCAACAAAAATAAAAATTGACAAGTGGCACTTAATTAAACTAGAGATTTTGCACAGCAAAAGAAACTATCGACAGAGTAAATGGGCAACCTACAGACTGAAAGAAAATACTTGTAAACTATGCATCTGACAAAGATCTAATATCCAGAATCTAGAAATAACTTAAAACAGTGAGAAAAAACAGACAGCCCCATTAAAAAATGGGCAAAGGACGCGCACAGACACTTCTCAAAAGAAGACATATATACGGCCAACCACTATGTGAAAAAATGCTTAATATCACTGATCATTAGAGAAATGCAAATCAAAACTACAATGAGATACCATCTTATACCAGTCACAATGACCATTATTAAAAAGTTAAAAAATAACAGATGCTGGGGAGGTTGTGGAGAAAAGGAAATACTTGGCACTGCTGGTGAGAATGTAAATTAGTTCAGTCACTGTGGAAAGCATTTTGGAGATTTCTCAAAGAACTTAAAACAGAACTACCATTCAACCCAGCAGTCCATTACTTCATATATGCCCAGAGGAATATAAGTTGTTTTACCATAAAGATGCATGTGTATGTTCATCACAGTAGTTTTCCCAATAGCAAAGACGTGGAACCAACCTCATGTTCATCAACAGTGGATTAGATAAAGAAAATGTGGTACATAGACACCATGGAATACTATCCAGTCAGAAAAAAGAATGAAATCATGTTCTTTGCAGCAACCTGAATGGAGCCAGAGGCCATTATCCTAAGCAAGTTAAAACAGAAACAGAAAACCAAATACCACATGTTCTCATTAATAAGTGGGAGCTAAACATTGAGTACACATGGACACAAAGAAGAGAACAATATACGCTGAGACCTACTTGAGGGTAGAGGGTAGAAGGAGGGTGGGGATGAGAAAACTACCTGTCAGGCACTATGCTTATTATGTGGGTGACAAAATAATCTGTACATTAGACTCCTGTGACACACAATTTACCCATGTAACAAACCTGCATACATACCCCCTGAACCTAAAATGTTGGAAAGAATTAATACATACATAAATACATAAATAAAATAATTTTTTTTTTTTTTTTTTTTGAGACCGAGTCTTGCTCTGTCGCCCAGGCTGGAGTGCAGTGGCTGGATCTCAGCTCACTGCAAGCTCCGCCTCCCGGGTTCACGCCATTCTCCTGCCTCAGCCTCCCAAGTAGCTGGGACCACAGGCGCCCGCCACCACGCCCGGCTAATTTTTTGTATTTTTTAGTAGAGATGGGGTTTCGCCGGGTTAGCCAGGATGGTCTCGATCTCCTGACCTCGTGATCCGCCCGTCTCGGCCTCCCAAAGTGCTGGGATTACAGGCTTGAGCCACCGCGCCCAGCCAAAATAAAATTTTTAAACTAGCTATTTTCCTAATTATATAGGATTTTCCCTTCCCTTTTTTGATTACATTAAATTGACGCTCTTAAACTGGTGTTTCAAAATTATGTTTGTAGAGATGATGCATTTTTATTTACTGAGGTTACCCAAAGTTTTAGGAAGTCTACTTTAAAAAATTATTTACTTGGTGCCTTTATTGAGAAGGAGTTTCAAGAGAAACACACTGAAAGATAGGTAATTTTTAATGTAGTGAACAAATATTTATTATATGCCTGCTATGAGCCAGGCATTTTACGGTTGAGCTGATAACCATGGTAAACTCTGTGGTAGCCCTCGTAGAGTTCCCTTTCTAGCTTAGGAGCCAGGTATTTTGTTCATTGCTTGGGCTATAAAAGGTAGTTTTTGAGCTTCAGATAGAAGTTTAGAGCATTTTGGGGAATGTCAATCAGATGAAAACAACAGTACAATGCTGTAATTAGTATAAAAACAGAAGGTTTTTGAAGCAGCCTTTCTTCTGCATAGTAGATCCATTGACCCTCTCATTTAACTTCCTGGAATACCACATAGCAATGACTCTTCTTCCTAAAAAGACAGGGAGTCTAGAATAGAGGGACTTTCAGGAGGAAAATCAAGAAAAGTAACAAAAGAACTGTATGCTGGGCAGTTGTGCTGACCTATTTCTTCTAAAATTAGGTTTTCATTATTTCAACTCAGTGATTTTTATTCATTTTAGACTTATGTAATGACCAAAGACTTGGATTTTTTTTTTTTTTTTCTCACCTTATTTCCTAGTAAAGTTTTTCTTGAAAACTTCCAGGAGCCAGCAGAAGTGGTTTCCCTGTCCTGCTCCAGCCTATCTCTGTGTTGACATCTCTTTCTTTGTCTCTGTCTGTAATTATGAATCCAAGTATCGCTACTTACATATCTTATAAGCTTCTACTATGTATGATGTTTTCATTTACTTAAATTGCATATTTTTCCTTTTATGCTTCTAATGGGATGACAGAACTCATTGAAGTATAAGAGGTCAGTGTTAATACTTTGAATGAAATAAATTCTTTAATAAACTGTATGAACAGTCTGAATTTTTAAGCGCTTGAATTTTTATGAAGATCTTATCCTGGAATGTGTGTGCCCCAGAGCATGGCCCTTTTGCAAAGATTAGAAAGAAAAACTACGCATGCCAAAGAGAATTCCCAGTTTGAGAAGAAGCTGTGAGATTCTTGATATGTGCATTCTTTTCAGAATTGAAAGCATAATGTTTTGAAGCATTTATCTTCTTTGGTATTTCAGATTGACCGCGATATGGATGTCAATGCTGAAGAAGATGATGATGGGGAATTAGCACTGTGGTCCCCTGAAGTCAAGATTGTTGAACTAGTAAAAGATTGTAAAGGTTTGGGATTCAGCATTTTGGATTACCAGGTATAAGAACCTATGTAGAGGTGTTTTCTTTGGAGTGATTGGTTTGTATTAAAGTTATGTGAAGTAGTAATTGTTTAAAACCCCTATTGACTTAAGCAAAACTGAATCCCAAAGATGGGATATTATACTACTTTCGATTGTTATCTTTAAAATTAGTAGCTCTCTTAGTGAATAAAATGATGGATTAATTATATAGGAACTGGACAATAAGGGAAGCAATAGTTATATATCTGTGGGTGCTTTTAGAGACAGGATCTTGATGAACTTGTTTATATGGAGGACTTTTGTTCTTCAGCTTTATTCAGATATCTTTCACATACCATAAAATTCACCCATTTTAAGCATACAGTTCAGTCGTTTTTAGTATATTCTCAGAGTTGTGCAACCATCACCACACTCTAATTTTAGAACATCTTCAACACCCAAAAAAGAAATCCCATACACATTAGCATTTGTTCCCAATTCGTACTCTCCTCTCCCTCCCCTTCACACGAAGGTTTATAGTTTAGCTTACCTATTAATTTCAATGTGCTTAAATAAATAGAAATGTTCTTGGTCAAGTTATATACTGCATTTATATTAATATATAATATCTATGTATTTATATATTTATAGCTACTCCAGTTATAACTAGGGTAAAGTTACTGATACATTTGGGGGAGGGAGATGTAAAAGGTCACAGCAAGACATCTATATGTTATACAGTTCTACCAGTTACTGTCATATATTCAGAATGCTGATTATTTGGGGGAATTAAAATTGTTGCCAAGAAATCTCTTAACTTTTTTTTTTTTGTTGTTGTTGTTGTTGTTGTTGTTGTTGTTGTTGTTGAGACGGAGTCTTGCTCTGTCGCCCAGGCTGGAGTGCAGTGGCTGGATCTCAGCTCACTGCAAGCTCCGCCTCCCGGGTTTACGCCATTCTCCTGCCTCAGCCTCCGGAGTAGCTGGGACTACAGGCGCCCGCCACCTCGCCCGGCTAGTTTTTTTTTTTTGTATTTTTAGTAGAGACGGGGTTTCACCGTGTTAGCCAGGATGGTCTCGATCTCCTGACCTCGTGATCCGCCCGTCTCGGCCTCCCAAAGTGCTGGGATTACAGGCTTGAGCCACCACGCCCGGCCGAAATCTCTTAACTTTTAAGATGCATATTTTACTGCTTTGGTGCTGCCTAAACACATTGTGGTTTAGTAAAGCAAACTGTGCTCTATTAAAGCACATAAAATGCCAAGTGATATTAAAAAATCAATTATTTGATATGATAAGGCAATCAGGAATAGATTAAAAGAAAAATAGTTTGAGCATTATATGAGAAATGTTAAATTCTTTTTTTTTTTTTTTTTTTTGAGACAGAGTCTCACCCTGTCGCCCAGGCAGGAGTGCAGTAGCACAATCTTGGCTCCCTGTAACCTCCATCTCCCTGGTTCAAGTGATTCTCCTGCCTTAGTCTCTTGAATAGCTGGGACTACAGGCATCCACCACTACACCCGGCTAATTTTTGTATTTTTAGTAGAGATGGGGTTTCACCATGTTGGCCATGGCTGGTCTTGAACTCCTGACCTCAAGTGATCAGCCTTCCTCGACCTTCCAAAGCAGTGAGATTACAGGCATGAGCCACTGTGCCCGGTCTAGATTCTATATTCTGGCAGTGTGATTTAAATTTACTGAAAAAGAAATCTATTTCATTTTTGCTGGCATAGTTCTGTGCCAGATAACCCTCTTCCTTTTTAGAATTTCTCTTTGGAATACTACTGAATGATAAGTTGTTGATTCCAAATATTTTGGGAAATATATTTATCAAGAGATCTGAACACAGTTAAGCGTTTGAAAGTTTATATATTGGTTAATATTAGGGTATGTAAAACAAATGGCGGGGACTCTTTTTTTTCCTCCCCATTGTAGCTAAGTTATCTAGAACCACTAGGTGGTTAATAAATATTTGCAGAATGATTTAATAAAGTTTAGGTGAGCCAAAATTAGGCCTGACCTTTTTTTTTTTTTTTTTCTGTTTTGAGACAGAGTCTCACTCTGTCGCCAGGCTGGAGTGCAGTGGCATGATCTCAGCTCACTGAAACCTCTGCCTCCCAGGTTCAAGAGATTCTCCTGTCTCAGCCTCCTGAGTAGCTGGGACTACAGGCACGTACCACCATGTCCTCCTAACTTTTCTATTTTTCGTAGAGATGGGGTTTCACCATTTTGGCCAGGCTACTCTTGAATTCCTGACCTCAAGTGATTCCCCTGCCTCAGCCTCCTAACGTGCTGGGATTACAGGCGTGAGCTACCGCGCCCAACCTAGGTTAGCCAAAATTAACTGGAATTTAATGAACACATTTAATGGGAATTAGAGGCATGAGCCACCGTGCCCAGCCTAGGTTAGCCAAAATTAACTGGAATTGAATGAACACATTTAATGGGAATTTGTTAATAATTGATTTTGATAATTGGGATTTAATTTAGAAGACACCTTTCGGATGTGGTCTTAGATATTCAGGTATGTTTCCATTTCTATTATTGTAGGAATCTCTATATGTTTGCATTCTTATATAATAAATATTTATATCATAATGGTTGCTCTGATGCTCTTAAATGACATTATCTGTAGGTTTTATATTTTGAATATTGCACATATTAAGGCAGAGAAATGTTTCAGAACTCAAAAACAATTCAGTAAAGGACAGAAAGAAAAACTAGATGGTCCTTAAGAATTTAATCCCTAGTTAACAGGAAAACCCCCTTCTGAGCTTTACACTTAAAAACATATATAGTTAGTTCTAAATGCAGAATTTTTTGTTCTTCATTGCGTTCCTATAAGTATGTTTAGTAACTTCTATTGCATTTTGAAATTTTATTTTTAATTTATAAAATTCTAGGATTTTCCTTTTCCTCTCATTTACCTCACAATCAGCAGCACACATACTGACATTTGCTTTTGTACAAATTATATAAAGTAATTTCCTGCCAACAAAGGATTAGATATTCTTTTTGTCTTTGTGCTTCTTGTAGAACATAACTACTTAATTTCCTAAAGGCCACTTTGATTCAAATTCAAGGGCTCCTCTTATTTACTTCTACAGCTAAACCTTGGGGCAAGGGGAGGGGAACACTTTCAATCCTAACTTGGATGCTTTTCTTAAGTCAGTCTTAAGTTTACTTACAGATGTATACAGCACATTTTTCACCATTTGTCAGTGGTACCTAGAACTGTTATCTACTATGACATTTAGATGACAGGTAAACACAATTCAAATTTGGTTTTGGGCAACTTAATTAATCGGTTATACCGTCCCTAAAGTTCAAAAATAGTTTTTGCAAGGCCAGTCAAAGGTTTAGCAAAAGCCATGAAAGGCCACATCCCTGGCTATTATTGCATTCGGCGTGTCCTGTATGAATTTATTAGGTAGCTGAGGAGGGCCAAGGCAAATTCTTGCCCCGCCAGGCCTAGCATGTTCAGAACAAGAAGTACTGCAGGAACATTTAACTACAGAGAGAAAGTATTGATAGAGGGAGAGAACTTTTAGGTTGTAAAGGGCTTACTTAGCATTATTGAAAAGATTGAAAATTTACTTTGGAATATTTCATTTCGGTTAACCACTTTTCTCATGAATAGCCTTTTCTCTAGAATAAGAACTTTTTGAAGAGCCTAACAAAATAACATGCGTCTATTTCATTGGTGTTTATGTACCTCCTCGTTTATAAAATGGAGATAGTAATGTCTAGCACAAAGGATTGTGTGGATTAAGTGAATTAGTGTGTAAGGAAATAGGAAATGTTATGTTATTATGGAAATGTATTAACAATTATTCAGTTTAGAAAATAAACACAAAAGTTTTGATACTGTCCTCAAAGATGACACCGTACTATGTTTGTACTCTATCAATTCTTTAACTCTCTAGTTAGATTAGAAAAATTAATAAGTAGATATCTTTGTTTAGTGAAGTCTAAATTTAATTTTAAAATTGCATTCTAAAATGCAGCCAATTCTTGATGAGCCATATGTGAATTACCCAATTGTGAATTATTGGCTAGAAGTTTGCTTTTTATATAAATTGAACTGAACTTTAGGAAAAGAGACCAGGTGCAGTGGCTGACACCTGTAATCCCAGCACTTTGGGAGGCCAAAGTGGGTAGATTGCTTGAGGTCAGGAGTTTGAGACCAGCCTGGCCAACATGGTGACACCCTGTCTGTGCTAAAAAATATAAAAATTAGCCAGGCATGGTGGTGCACGCCTGTAATCCTAGCTACTCAGGAGGCTGAGGCAGTAGAATCCCTTGAGCCTGGAAGGCAGAGGTTATGGTGAGCTGAGATTGCACCACTGTACTCCAGCCTGGGAGACAGAGCGAGACTGTCTTAAAAAAAAAAAAGGGAAAGATGAGTGAGCAGATAAAGGAGCTTGAGTTAGTCTATAGAACATTAGGGTAGCTCTCTGGACAGGACAGTGACTCAGAATATTGATTGAAGGTGTGTAACTGAGCAGAGAAAAGAGGTATGCCTTTATACCTGAAATGATCAGCTGAGTCTGATACACAGTTCTACAACTCAGTCATATGGCCAAAGTACAAAGTGCAAACATTCATTTCATGAAAGGCATTTTGAATTAGATTGGGTCAAAGGCAAAAGAGAAAGCAACAAGGAAGACAGTAAATTTGATTAGGTTGTAAGTCTTTTTCTTAGCTCTTAGGGTTCTGTGGCAGTAACTTTGTTGGCTATTATTTGAACAGAGGTAGAGCATCTGTTAGTCCCAAGTATGCCTAGCCACTTCATATGGTGGCTAGTTAAAATCCCACTCTACGTGTGCCATATTAGAAGATTCACTGATCTCCATTGTCATGCCTTAGAGGATTGTGTCATGGCAAACAATGGTATGTAATTTGTCAAGAGCATGAGTATTATGGCTTGACTGAGTACTCTGTTTGTAAACAACAAAACTTCAGAAGTTAGGTTATAAGTTTTTATACTGTAATTTCTTGCCAGTTTGTAGGTGAGGTTTTTATATTATACCTTATTATCTCTGTCTTGTTTCCCTAGTACTTATGTGTAATGTCTTTATTCCTCAGACTATTATCTCTGTGGAAGATTACTGATACTCACACTGGTTTTAATACCAATGTTAGGTAACATTTATTGAGTGTTTACTGAGTGCCAGGTAATGTTCTAATTGCTTTACATATATTAGGCTATGTATTCCTCACATGAACCATATGAAAGAGATACTCTTATTGTTGTCATTTGAGAAGTGAAGAAATGGAGGCACAGAAAACTTCAGTGATTAGTCCAGTTCATACAGGTAGTATATGGTAGAACTGAAGCAGTTGGGCCCCAGGTCTTTTCCTTTCTTTCTTTTTCTTCTACTGCCTCCTCCTCCACCAGGTCTATGCCTTTAACCATCATACTATACTGCTCATTTCTTTGTGAGTGCTATTTCCATGTGCATGTTATTATAGGGTATAGTAAATTTATTACAGAAGACCTTTCTGTTTTTTCAGCTTGTGAAAAATTTTATATCTTAAAAACTAAGCTACTAGATAGTATTCTCATTTTTCATGCTCATATGAAAGTTTAGCAAGTATTAAAAATTAATATAGTGTGCCGCATTAAGAGCTAGTTTTATTGCTTCAGAAGACAATCGTTGCAAGTTTAAGAATCCTAAACTAGTGCAAGTAATTTGTTGTGGGTTAATGTTCGATAATGAAACAATTGTTAGGTAGTCCACGAGTCTGTAATTCTTAATTTCTACCAAAAAGCTTAAAAAAAAATTAGAACTGTATGGATTTTACCTTCAGTTGACCTTATAAATTAAACATGGCAAGTAGATATTTTCTGGTGTTTTGATTTATGTTGAACTTTGAATAACCCCTCATGATTATAATTCACTGGAAATGTTTGACATTAGCCAATTTTTGAACATTAGCCATGATATTGCCATCCTTGGTACTTTTTGAATTTCAGTGATTTAGAAGATAAAATTTATTAACCAATAATTCTCCTCCCTCCTACATCCTATTGCTCATTCCTCTCCCCTCTTGAGTGACTCAATTTTTGCCAAAGCAGATATTTTTGAAACACTATTTTTATCTCTCTCAAAGTCTGAGAGAGATAAAAATAGAAATCATAATAACATAGCCATTGGGAGGTGATTCATATGTAAATACTGTTAGTAATGCCTTAAAAATTTGTTTGAAACCAAAGCCAAATGGCAACTCATTAAAAAGAATAGTGGAAATATTTCTCCCTATAAAAATTGACAGTTATTAATTTTTCTTAAAAGAGGAAATGGGTTCTAAAACCAAAATATAAAATATTGCCGTGTTACTGAGTCTTGAATATAGTATGCCTTAATATTTGTGCAAAAAATTTAGTGTGTAGTTTTGACTGCCTGTTAACTTTATTAGAATTCTCTTTTTAAAAAGATTTATAAAAGTTGTAGAAAGGGATTGTATACATTTTATGTATGTCTTTAATTGTCTTTTTCCTTATCCTATGCACAACAGAATGACTTTCTGAGCACATTGAAAATGTTTTAAAAATAGGTAATACATACATATGGCATAAAAATTCAAAGGTGTATAAAGATATCCTGTGTGACAAGTAAATCTACCTCCGACCATAATCCCTTACTTCTTCCAGGTAAAAAACCTGTTTTTCTTGTCCATCCTTCCAGAAACATTTTATATATACATGGTTATGTAAGTAATAGTACTTAATTGTTAATTTTTAAAAATTTTTGACATATAAATGGATTATATGTCAAATGGATTATATACACACTTTAAAGGCTCTGTATTTTTTTTCTTAAAATTATACACTCTTTCATTTAGGTATTTATAGAGCTACTTCTTTTTAATGACCAGATAGTATTTTTATTGTTGACGTACAGTAATTTATTTCATCAGCCTTCTGTACCCAGTTGGTGGGTATTTTAAGTAGGGCTTTAGTGGATATTTTTGTGATACTCTTTTGTTAAAAGGTGGGAATAAATCTTGTGATAGGTAGGTGATAAATTCCTAGAGGTGGAATTGCTCATCAGAAGAGCATACTATATCTTTTTAAATTTTGGTACATATTTACCAAATAGCTTGCATTTAACAGTTTGTGAGACTCACGTATATTTAGACCACTTAAAATGGATCCTTTCTTGTGTAGAGTTATTTCTTTGTTCAGATAATTCTCATGGAAGATAGTATAAGCAGGTGTGTAATTCATGAATTTGCTAATGGTTTCCTATGATGTGGACAGATTAAGTGATAGCAATATATAATTATCAATTTTGTTTCAACTTTATATATGGCAGTAATTAATTTATTGGCCTTTGTAGCTAAGTGGGCATAAAGTGTTTACATTCAGACTATGATATTAGTGCCCCAAACTCTATTTCTATTTCTTCCACCAAATTTTATTTATTTATTTATTTCTTCTTCCACAAATGTTAATCTTGTTTTACCTTTGTTTATTAGAGAATTTAGCTTTAAAGTGGTGCGGTTAGGGGGAGGGGATTAGGACTTTAATTTTTACCAAGAGATTTGAGAATTTGAGTAAATGCTAATATCAGTATATAGTGTTCAATAGCCTGTTCATGCCTGCTATCTTCATGTTCATCTTAGCTACAGTTTACAGAATGTAGGATTTAGCATTTGATAGGTATTGACATAATTTTAACACATTAGTAGTATATAGAGTGGTAACACTATAAAGTCAGGTATGAAACCATATTATTTCCAGAATTTAAAATATAAAGCATAGGCATGTACTATAAGTTATTATACAGTTTCACTTTAATGCTCAAGGGATCTTTTTAACATGGCCACTGACATCTGGGTTTTTTTTTTTCCTCTTGCCTTTTTTTTTTTTTTTTTTTTAAGAGCTCTTTGGGTCCACGTCACACATGTAAGATATTGGTACTAAGCAAAATGCAGTCGATCTGCTACTAATGGCAGTATCTGTAGTCTTGCAGATATATCGTATGCCTTACTTTTAAACAAACCACACGGCTGCATTTAAAGGTCACTTTTTGCTTGACAGAATTTAGGGGAACTGATAAAGGCTACTTTTTGCCCATCCTTGATTCCTATCCACATTTATTTTTATTAGTATCAAAGTACTGTAAGTTCCATTGCCAACTAAGCTGAAGATTTCTTTTCACAGAGGATTTGCTTCCTTTCCCTCTATGGGAAAGTTCTGTGTCCTTTAAATCATTTTAAGCTGCTTCATTTGAAAAATAATTCTTAGTAGTGTGCTCATGGAGTGGATTGATTGTGGCTACTGGGGAAATTCTCTCATGGCTTAAATATTGCTTTTCAAGCCTGCGAAGTGGGTGAATGAAGGGAGCCCACTCCTGGTGTGTGCAGTTTGTAGTGTGCTCAGGATGACGACTGACTTCCAAAAACCTCAGTGCAGCAAGACTAAAGGCATCAGGAGACCAGAAGCCACTTAATAAGAGATCAAAGGGGCTGTGTGTATATCAGCTTGAAATCCAGATAGTACAGATCAAAAGCTTGCCTTAGTGAGGCAGCTGCAGGGGCATGAAGTTAGCAGGAGGCCTCAAAGATCTTAAGTCAGGCCTGATGTTGAACTTTGCAGGGATTTCATGGCTTTGGAATACGAATTTGGCAAAAAATCCCATTGTGTCTAGTAGGGGCAAAAGAGAATAACAGGCAAGCAGCAAATGCTTGTCAGCTTTCTCATAGGGTAGCTTTCCTTTTAACACATGTTCATCCATGACAGTTTCTGCTTCATACTTGAAGGCATTGCTGAGGAGAAGAGGATCCTGAAGATGGTGAATCTGCTGTATTATCTTTAGTGAGTGTTTCAGAAATGGCCAAACTATAAATATCAGTGTTTTTGGAATGGCCACGGAGAGCTAAAATGTGGGCGTAAATTAGGTGCTCAGATTTACTGCCATACCTGGTAATCACCTCTCTCCTGCAAAGTGCTCAAGATATTCCAGGAAGTGAGTGGGTATCAGCCTGGCTATGCATCTGTCTCTCATGTAATTAAAAAACAGAACAACTATTTTAAAAAAATGAAAAAGAAAAAGAAAGGAATAGGAATCGTTCATCTAAAGAAGAAACTCGGTCCCCAGAGGTGTTTCATCACCAGTCTTCTACCTGTAGCAATGGGTGTGTTTTGGAGTTCCCACTTGAGTGTGATGCCAGTATTAAGAACCATGGTAGTAGATTAAGTCATAGACCTCCCTAGAGTATGCCAGAGTGATTGAATCAGATTAACAAATAGGTATTGGGAATCTGTTTGTTCAAGGCGTGATGATTTGTGCTGCTTCGCCCTGTTTGTGAGTGTCATTTGGAGCAGGCAGTGATCCAGAAAAGCCAGGCTGTCCCAGTGAGTGCCAGGAAGTGGTGCTGCCTCCTTCTGGTATCAAACGTCTAGTCTGTGAATGATGCTTGAAAGCAGATTGACTTGACTGGCTGATTCTTACACACCAATTCTAGGGCTCAAGTTTCCCTTTCAGCCCTTTCCTCTGTATTTTATTTTAATCTGGTATTATGTTTATCAGTACAACACTGAACATATGGTATGGTTAAGAGGACTAGCTTACGAGTCAGAAAGGGCCCAAATGTCCAGGTTTGCATTCTGGATATACTCCTGGGACTTTGGCAAGCTTGTTAGTCTTTCTTATTCTCTGTTTACTAAAATGATAATGTCTAAAATAGAAGTAATATTTGCTTTATAAGGTTACAAGACTAAATAAAAAGATGAATATAGGCTGGGTGTGTTGGCTCATGCCTGTAATCACAACACTGGGAGGCTGAGGCAGGAAGATTACTTGAGGCCAGGAGTTCACTGTCTCTACAAAACCAAAAAAAATTAGCTGGGCATGGTGACGTGCACCTGTAGTCCCAGCTACTCGGGAGGCTTGAGCCCAGGAGTTCAAGGCTGCAGGGAGCTGCAAACACACCACTGCACTTTAGCCTGGGTGACAGAGTGAGACCAGGTCTCAAAAAAAAAAAAAAAAAAAAAAAAAGCATATAAATGCCTGTGCTTTTCTTAACACAAAATAATCAGTATTTACTGAAAAAGGATGATGATGAAGATTTTCAAAGATAGAATCTGGGTAGAGATTTGTTATGCTTGTTATTCTCACCTTTAGAAGATATGAGTCAGTATGGAGACTATAAAAATGAAAAGATATACTCCTATATATAATAAATGTTTGCTGAGCGTCTCCTCTTCCAGGTATTGTTCTAGGCACTGGGGAGCTAGGAGTGAACAAATTAGATGAAGTCTGTCCTTATGGAGTTTAAATTCAATTTGGAGTAGATAGACAGTGGACAAATAAGCATATATTACAACATTAATAAAGAGAACAGACTTGGTCACAGCTCTGTACAACATGTTGTAATTTTAACAAAGGTGAAAGTAAGACTGAAGGAGTCGCTGAATGTTATTTCCTGGGATCCAGAGAGGCCTCAGGGGGAATTGAGGTCTGCTGTGTGGACAGTAAGGGATTAGAGATTCCAGCCACAGTGAATAACCCAGAATTAATAAGTTAGTCCTGATTTCATGTCTTTGTTTTCTTTTGCAACTGAATTGCTTAATACTTTCCTTTCAAATTTTATTTATTTTAATGAAAAATCCTTTGAAAACTTTGTGTTCTGATTTCTTCTTTGGAAAACATGGTTTACTAGCTAACAGTTATGTGCTGCTTACAGTTCCCTTTTTTGAGGTTTCACTTTCCATGGCATCAATTACCCACGGTCAACTGCAGTCTGAAAATATTAAGCTATTTGTGAAGGAGACCATATTCACATAAATTTTATTATAGTATATTGTTATACTTGTTCTTTTTTATTATTATTATTAATTTTATTAATCTCTTACTGTGCCTAATTTATAAATTAACCATTATCATAGGTGATATTGTTTGCCTCTGTGTCTCCACCCAAATCTCATCTCAAATTATAATCCCCATGTGTCAGGGGAGGGACCTGGTGGGAGGTAATTGGATCATTGGTGGGGGTTTCCCCCATGCTGTTCTTGTGATAATGAGTGAGTTCTCACAAGATCTGATGGTTTAAAAGTGTGTGGCACCTCCCCCCTCATTCTCTCTCTCTCCTGCTGCCATGTAAGATGTGCCTTGCTTCCCCTTTGCCTTACGCCATGATTGTAAGTTTCCTCAGGCACCCCCCACAGCCATGTGGAACTGTGAGTCAATTAAACCTCTTTTCTTTTATAATTTATGTAGTCTCAGGTAGTGCTTTATATAGCATTGTGAAAATTGACTAAAACAATAGGTATGTATGTAAGGGAACAATCATAGTATATATAGGGCTTGGTACTATCTGTGATTTCAGGCATCCACTGCGGATCTTCAAACGTATTCCTTATGGATAAGGGGGGGACTACTGTACTCTGTGTCAGGGATTGTTTAAAACACTTTAGGTATATGGACTGATTTAATCTTCTCTACAACCTCCAAGCTATAGGTCCTGTGGTCATCCTTGTTTTATGGATAAGGAAAACTGGTGCTGAGGTTAAGGAGTTCGCTTATGACCACCCAGTTAGTAAATGGAGCTGAGCTCCTGAGTCTGTGGTTTTGTCAGGTATAAACTGTAGACCAAAAACAATACTAATTCTTAATAATTATGGCTCAACTGAAAGGCAATAGAAATTTCTAGATATGTTGTCATTCTGGAGAGACATACTTAATATAATTTTAAAAACTTTTCTTCAGATGATTCTTGAAGCCTTGTGATCCCTTGCCTTTACTCCTCTCACCTGGCCAAAGCTCTTCACTGACATAATTTTTATTTATTTATGTATTTATTGCCACCTGAGAGCATAAACTGTGTGCTTTACCTTGGATTTCCTAGCAGGACTCCTTGCCTTTTTCCTGTACAGTTTCAAAGTTAGCAAAGTTTTAATTCTACATACTGTGTGCTGTATATCAGCATTGGTTGACCTTTCAAGGATTAAAAAGAAAAGATCAAAACCCTGCAGAATCTTTTCTAAAGAATGAAGGGCATCCTGTCACTCTGACATGGCTGTGTTGTCAGGCAATCTCCCAGTCTAGAGATGGCTCCCATCTTACAGTGTCTGCTCAGGAAGAATGAAGACTGAGGATGCCATGCTGTTCTGAGCCTCTCTTTGTGCACTCAAGAGGTTATAGATCTGCATATCTGGAGGGCATAGATTCAACCCTGTGTTTTCATTTTTTAATATTTGAATGTAACATCACGAGGTGAGGGGTTTAGCAGCTGATAGCACTGTTGGTCTAAGTCACATATGCTCAGTTGAATTTAGAAGGCAGTAAATGGGATGCAAACTGTTAACTCCTCAAACCCGTATGTCCTTTTAACTTCTTTTCCACCATAATTCTCATAGTAATAGTAATAATAGTAATGTTATTATAATAATAATATTATTACCATGAGAATTATGATGGAAAAGAAATTATTACTATGAAGTGATTACTATGGACTTACTAAGCACATTACATGCCTTGTTGAACACTTTTAATAACTGTGGAATCTGTACTATTGTTATTTCCATTTACAAATGAAAAACTCAAATCTTCATGATTAAACAACTTGATCACTATCATTCAGCTAGTATTTGTGTTTAGGTTAAGTTGACAGTGATTTGTTTGGAAAGTTAAATTCCAAAATCAGTATTTGCAAAGCTTTTAAGTTTTTGTATATCTACAGTTTCCCTGCATCATAATGACTTTCAACTAATGCATTTTTTTTCTGGAAGATAATGGAGTATTTCTTATTTATAAATTCATATTCTACATTTATAAAAATGGTAAAGTGCACTTAACATAAAATTTACCATCTTAACTGTTTTTAAATGAATAGTTCATTAGTGTTAAGTATATTCACATTTCAACTAATGTAATTTTTGTTATTTTTTGAGAGAGAGTCTCACTCTGTTGCCCAGGCTGGAGTACAGTGGCGCTATCTTGGTTCACTGCAACCTCAGCCTCCTGGGTTCAAGCAGTTCTCCTGCCTCAGCCTCATGAGTAGCTGGGATTACAGGTGTGCACCACCATGCCTGGCTAATGTTTTTGTGTTTTTAGTAGAGACGGGGTTTCGCCATGTTGGCCAGGCTGGTCTCAAACTCCGGGTCTCAAGTGATCTGCCCGCCTTGGCCTCCCAAAGCCCTGCGATCACAGGCATGAGCCACTGCACCTGGCCACAACTAATATGATTTTAATTATACTTGAGTACTATTGTCTGCCTGGTAGAACCTCAGGCATTTCAGCAAGATGATGGGGCTTTTAGGTAAAGGATAGTTGTATGGTTTGTTTTGTTTTCCTTACAACTAGCAAAAGTCCTGGACCAGGACTGACTGGTAACCACATAAACAATTACAGCATGACATAAAATTTTCAAGAGATGAAACATCTAAGGAATGTATCTAATATACAAACAAGTTATTCAGCAGGAGACCAGAAGGGTTATGAGAAAGGAATAGTCTTCAAGAAGTGATTTCCATGGGACTCTTGGTTAAACCATTTAAAATACTGTGGTGCTTAAAATAGGTTTTTAAAGTACTAAACTTTATAGGATAAAAGTATGTGCAAGCTTATGTACTTTTTATTCCTTTTGAGAATATGTTTTGATCTTTTAGCAAGTTCCTTTGTCCACTTCTCTTCCATTTTACTTTTTATTGCTTTCTGTGCTGTGCTTACTGTGCAGCTCTGGGACTGTTTAGTTCTATGTCTGATGTGTGGAAAAATCTATTCTTACTGCCTAATAGTATTTAGGAAGTAATAAGACACAAGGAGCCAGGAACCGTATCAGTTTAATCTATCTTGAGTGGACTGAATGTACTTTGTGGGCACTTACTTTGAACGTGATGGTGTTGTGGTAATTGGTATGATTAGTGTAATACTTTGCTATATTATACAATAGTTAAACATGGAGTTGGATTTAGATAAGATAGCTTGCTCATTATTCATTAGAATCAATTAGTTGTTGCTTTGCATTCACTATAAATACGTTTATTTCTCTTTCCCAAAAGTAAATGCTTAGCTTATTGGTCAAATCAGAAGACAGTCTTTTGAAATTATTAATTATACCCTATTGTTTTAAACCAGAACTGTTCTTGTGATTTTAATTCAGCTAATGGTTCCTGACATGACTTTCGTTGCTCCGAAAATGGCAAAGGAAAAAGAAAAGGTGTTTTAAGATATATCTTATCAAAAAAGGACACATGCTGTCGTATGTATTTTGCTGTTTTTTTTTTAATAGTAAATGCCCTTTTTGAGTTTTGTGACCAAAATGTACATCAATTTCATTGCTGATGCAGTGTTTTGAATTAACTTCCATCTTTTCTTACTTTTTATAGTGGTTTTGTGAATGTTTGGGTAGAAAGTAGGAACAAATTTGAGTCAAGATACTCTGTCAAATTAAGATACAGGATTTTAGAGTTGAGAGAAGGGATCATAACTCATGTATACAACTTTTTCATTTTACGTTTGTGAGGAAACTGACTCAGAGAAATGAAGACACTCGTGAAACTGTACACATCCAGGTGTGGACCAAGCTAGGTCTCAAAACTCGTCTCTTTTAATCCACGCTCATCCTAACACTAATGGGCTGAATATCTGTCTTCATTGTCTTTCTCTCTTATATATCTTTTCTCCTTTTTAAAAACCTTGGAATTCTTGTTTTCTGACTTTACTCACAATGGAAATTTTAATTCATGCTAGCTGTGCCACTGAGCTTCTGCAGATCACTGTTTTCCTTTTTCCTTAAGGTGTATAAATCTGTATGTGTGTGTGCATGTGTATAAAAGAACCTTTCCTTTGCCTCTTTGTACCCAGTTCCTCCTTTTGCCTACCTCTGGAATGAAATAGTTGCGTCCCTTTTATTTAATTTTTAATGTTTTTTAGAGACAAAGTCTCACTGTATTGCCCAGGGTGGTCTCAACCTCCTGGACTCAAGCGATCCTCCCACCTTGGCCTCCCAAAATGCTGGGATTACAGGCTGGGATTACACTGTGCCCAGCCAACTGTCTCCCTTTTAAACTTAATGGTTTCTTTCTGCATTCTCTATTTTAGCAACTTCCTTGAGATGTTGCTTTGAAAATTTATTTAGCTGTTAATTAATTTAGATTTTAACTTAATACTCCTTAGTTCAAATAATAATGGCCACATTTAAGAGTATACTTTTCAAGAAGCCAATATTTGGCTACCTGCTGTTTTCATAGTTTCCTCAGTTGATCATTACTGAGTTGGAATAATTCTCTTATCCAGTATTACAGAGCTAACTATTCATGTTGTCCAGAAATTTGTGTGTAGTTCCTTTAAAATTATCTTTGAAGCATACTTTCTCTTACTGAAATAAAAATACATATCCGTGGAATGAAGCTGAAAGCCTGGTTCTGTAATGATATGTGCTATAGCATTGAATTCATTGGTTGGTGGATTGTTTCTTTTCACTTGTAGAGTACTTTCTATTTCACAGTTGATTGAAGTTGTTTTGCTAGTCCTTCCTTGGAATCATTTCATCCTTGTGAAGGACCTCTGTAATACAGCTGTAGAGCAGGTATTTTGCTGTGGTGAACTATACAACACAGCCTAGAACTTTAATAACATACTATTAAGACTATATACATTAGGCCAGCATGGTGTCTCATGCCTGTAATTCCAGTACTTTGGGAGCCTGAGGTGGGAGGATCCCTTGAGCCCAGAAGTTTGAGATCTGCTGAGCAATATAGGGAGACCACATCTCTACAAAAAATAAAAACGATTTAGCTAAATGTGGTGTGCACTTGTGGTCCCAGCTATTCAGGAGGCTGAGGTGGGAGGATCACTTAAGCCCAAGAGGTTGAGACTGCACTGAGCTGTGATTGTGCCACTGCACTCAAGCCTGGGTGACAGAGTGAGACCCTGTCTCAAAAAAGGAAAAAAGATTCTATGAATTAGCCATATTTCCTCTCATGAGTTTAGTCGACCCACTTTATATTTAATACACTCAGTTGACAGTAAGAGTCAAAATTATCAAAGGAAATAAACTGTGGTCCATCTCTTTGCCATCCTGCTGTGTGGTCTTTAAATTCCTATCCTGTTATTTAATGTCTTAAAAAGTTTGAGCATTACATACAGAATAGATTTTTAAAAAAACAAACAAACCCAAAAGATATTCTTCATTTTGAATGTAGTTACGTCTTTGTTACACTTTGTGTTTCTTTATTGGGGTAATACTGCAAAGCATATCAATGTTAAATATTAGAACAATTCTTGGTATATATCTCCTGTTCTTATTTCCTAAATGCCTCTGACTGATGCATTTGCCAGTTTATTACCTATGACACTTTTCTTGTTAATTCCTTCTGTCTCCTCTTTATGTCATGTTCTCTACTTCATGTCTTTTCACTGAGTTTGCCATGGTAGCTTGGATTTGTAGTCTAGGTTTTGGAGCAGTTTCACAGCTCGAACTCTCCACATCTTCGAGTTGATGTCTCTGTCTGACAGAGCCCATTTCCGCTGAACCACCTCTCCGCTCCAGGTGATGCTCCTGCACTCTGCCTTAGCTTATGTGAAATCTGGTCTCTTTGATCTTTGGGAATGTACGCAAATATTCATATAATACATTTTATGGACACATCAGAAACTTTGAATCCCTTCCATTTGGGCATAATGATTATCACATGTTTGAATTTGATCATGTAAAAGTCTTATGCCTACCAAATCAATGGATTCTTGAGAAAGTAACTGTGCATTGAAATTTGGCAAACAGGCCGGGCGCGGTGGCTCAATCCTGTAATCCCAGCACTTTGGGAGGCCGAGATGGGCGGATCACGAGGTCAGGAGATCGAGACCATCCTGGCTAACACGGTGAAACCTCGTCTCTACTAAAATAATACACAAAAACTAGCCGAGCGAGGTGGCGGGCGCCTGTAGTCCCAGCTACTCGGGAGGCTGAGGCGGGAGAATGGCGTAAACCCGGGAGGCGGAGCTTGCAGTGAGCTGAGATCCGGCCACTGCACTCCAGCCTGGGTGACAGAGCGAGACTCTCGTCTCAAAAAAAAAAAAAAAAAAAAAAGAAATTTGGCAAACAAATGCATGTTTTACCTGTACATGCAGGCATGCTACACATTCTGTACCCTCTAACTTCATCTGCTAGGTACTGAAACATGAACCTCTAGTGGCCAAGTGCGATATTTAAGGGATTCAGTTTTATACACTTTGGTAAGATGATAAAAATATCTTCTAACATATTTGTCTTCTTTCAACACTTCATTCATTTAGCAAATACTTAAGTTAGAGAAGCAGCATCGCTTAGTGTGGCTAAAAGCACAAACTCTGGGATTTGACTGGCTGGCTTAATTTCTGGCTCTGCCATTTACCAGCCCTGTGCTTTGGTTAAGCTATTTAATTTTTCTTAATTTCCTCACCAGGAAAGTGAGGATAATGATAGTACGTACCTACCTCATGATGATGTGAGGATTAAATGGATTCAAATAAGTAAGATTCTGAGAACAGTGCCTGGTATGGCAAGAGCTTAGTGTGTGTTACCAGCTGTTGTTGTTATTCCTATATGATGCGATGTGGCTTTTGCTTTTGGTGTACTTGTCGCCCCGTGGGAAGAGAGAAACTAAATAGTCATTCAACGTTTTAACTACTCTTCAGTGCCTTCTCCGTGATGAGCATTGTAGTAGGCCCTGAAAATCCAGCAAAAAAATAAGCAAACACATTCTTGGTCTCATAAAGCTTACTTTTAGTAGGAAGTAATTTAAAGGAAGTCATTTACAATAATTTCAGTAAAATGTAAAAAGTATTTTAATGAAGAAAATGCAACAAGCTGTAGATACATCTAACAGGAAGACCAAACTAATTCTAGAAGGTGAAACAGTAAAGGAAATATATTATGATAAATGCTGTAATTGAAGGTCTTTTTAGGTTTAGGGATATCACAGAGTAGGAAGTGCTTGGGTCTTCAAGGAGTAAGGGAATGCTTCTCATTGGAGGAGACACTTGAGCTGACTCTGGTGGCAAAGTCTAGACAAATGGCGGTGGGTCAGGGAGAGCATTCCTGGCTGAGGGAATGGCTTGCATTATGCCATGCAGCATGACAAGGCCTTTCACAATACCTGGGTTTCCATTTCACAATACCTGGGATAAAGTGTTGTGCAAATGGGAGTAGGCAGTGGTATGTGTGGGGAGAGTGAGAGACGAGACAGAACTGCAGTTCTGAAGGATTTTCCTTCCATGAAGAAGAAAGGAGTTAGGACTTTATTCTGAAGGCAGTAGGTGTCCCTGAAGTATTTTAAGCAGAAGAGGAATTATAATCACCTTTTTATTTTTAAAGATGGTTCTATTATCTCTGTAGAAATTTGACTCATGGGGGCAAGATTAGAGACAGGTAGACCTATCAGGAAACTGTAGCAGCTGCTCAGAAATAACGAGAAGTTAAACCAAGGCTGTGGCAGTGGAAACGGAAAGGAAGAATCAGAAAAGATAAAAGGCTGAGATTAAAAAACTGACATGCCTTAGTGAGCAACTCAGTGGAGGGGTGAGGGGGAGAACGGAATGCTTGGGTATATGCTGATGCCACTAAGAGGATATAGGGAGGCCGAGGCAGGAGGATCCCTTGAGGCCAGGAGTTCGAGACCAGCCTCACCAATATGGCAAAACCCCGTCTCTACTAAAAATACAAAAATTAGCTGGGAGTTACGGCGCACACCTGTAATGTCAGCTGTCGGGTGGCTGAGGCACAAGAATCCAGCCTGGGTGACCGAGAGGGATTCTGTCTCAAAAAAAAAAAAAGAGGTGTAGGGTACAACTTTCAGAAGTAAATGGGTTGAACCAAACATATGGGACACTGTTACAGCATGTGTAATAATATAAATCTTTTGAATAAAGAGGAACAAAATTCCTTCAGAAGAGAATGGCTCGCATAGTACATGTTTCTCATATTCTATGATTGGTCTCTAGTGCCCTCTATTGGCTATTTAGTCTAAAGCAGCATCTTGATTCTTAAATACAATGTTCCTTGCAGTGTTATTTACCAAAAGAAGAAATATTAGAGATTTTAAAATTATGATGAAAGGTGATAAAAACTGATGGGGACTTTGTTTTTAGTAGGAAGACAGTTAAAATAATTTCAGCAAGGTGCTATTGGGGGTGTGCACGTTGGCAGCACATATACTAAAATTGGAACGATACAGAGATCGTCAGCATGACCCTTGTGCAAGAATAACATACACATTTGTGAAGTGCTTCATATATATATCTATGTAAATGTGCTTGGGGGCCTAGGGGTTGGGTAAGCGTTTTGAGAAGTATCTCTATAACATTTTGTTTGCTGTAACACGCACATAATGTCGTACACTGTATTTTCAGAAAATGGACCTTTCTGATGAGAAGCAGCCTGAGTCAGGCTGGTTTTTGAGCATTTTTATGCAGCAAAGCCTCAAGAATAGCAGCCACCCCAGTAGGCAGTAGCAGCTGCTGTTTTTCCATAGGGTGGCTGCTGCATGTGATGTAAAGGAAATGAAAGGAAATGACTGTTACTCATTAAAGCGATTTCATTCAGCTATATGGGAAATCACGGGCAGAAAAGTCATCATAGAAAATGAAGCAGCGATTATACATAATGGGGCTTCTTCAGAGGTGGCTAGTTTGTCCCCTCCCTGCCCCTTAAATAACAAAGAAGCTGCCTTTGGGTTCTGTCATCCAGGAAAAGGGGTGGTAGATTGGATTTATTGTTTAGCATAACTAGTGGTCTAAACCTGAATACATATTAGTAAGCAAGCACACCTGTCACTAGTTTGAGGTCTAAGGAAGGCCTCACTTTGTGTAAATTAGTACTTACAATGACTTTTCTGGCAATAAGGGAAATATGTTCACCTTTCAAGAGTAGAAGTCTATTTCCATTTCCTTCTGGGGAATCTTCCTTTAAAATGTTCCTAAATTATCAATTCAATGGGTTGCATTTTGAAAACCTCCTCACCTATTTGGGTTAAAAATCGTATTTTTAAATTTTGGTGTTATATGAAACTGCAGAGATTGTTCACAAACAACCAAGTACAACCATTTATTTGCTTTTGGTATATTTTGCTGTTGCAGTTTTCTCTAAGAAAGTGTAGAAATTAATAGTATGAAGTAATGTTAGCTGCTGTGCATTTCATGAGAGGAATAAGCTATTATGTAGTCTCCCTTCTCCCCCCAATAAAAAAGCCTTTCATCAAAAACTGACATCCTAAATGAAGGAAATAATTGTACAGCTTATTTATTAGTGTGTCAAACTTAAAATGTAATGGTTTCATATTTCAGGATGAAAAGTGTGTTGTGATTCATGGTTGCCAGTGACAAAACAGACAGCTCTTTTATATTACCACGTCCATTGCCTGCTGATATGCCACTGTGCTTTTTGGTTCTCTTCTGTTCTCTTCCTATGCAATAGCTCCCTCTACTTGAAAATACTGGTGTAATTATAGTTTAACAGTATTTTATGAGTGAGTTCCCTGGACTCTTTTTTACTTTTAATCCTCTTCATAAATACGTGGTGTTATACATCAGAGCATGTAAGAAAATTTTGAAGAGTCTCTTGACTCGGGGATAGAAAGGCAAGGTTACTTGCAAAACCCAAGATAAGTTACATTTGAAGACATTCTTCAAGGAATTAGCTGTGTAGCCTTTGTTGATTTAAATATGGCATATTTGGTTAAAATTCCATGCAGTACTTTGAAAATGAACCCTGATGTCTGAAACACAAAGGCATAGAAAACTGGATCAGAAAACTTCAAAAGAATCATCAGCCACTTCAAACAGACATAGCCGGGAACTTGGCAAATTCTTACTTTGCTAATTCCAAAGTTTTATAATTCCCACACAAAACCTAGCAGTTTTTCTCTACTTTCTCTGGAAAGATTTAAGAGAGGCTGGAGTAGTAGAATCTAAGGTTACAATATCTTGCCTTGTGGAACAGCATGTGCATAATGAAATAATGAGAGAAGCATAGAGAAACCAATGTGAATGCTGCTGTGTTTGGGATGTCATTATTTTTTCTCCCCCTTGCTAGGTTAAAAGTTCTGTAATAGTGCTGTACACCTGCACCATTAAGACAAATTAAGAGACTCTGCTCAATCATAAGATGGCCGTATGAATATTTCTTTCTTCTCAATTTACTGCTCTTTGTTTCCCATTTCTTCTGACCATTATGATGCAGAGCAAGCTGCAGAGTGAGGTGGTCAAGAGTAAGGACTTAAGAGCTAGGCTGCCTGGTTGGATCCTGGCTCTGCCACATATACGCTGGGCGATATTGGCTAGTTTCCTTAACTTTCTGAGCCTCGGTTTCCTCATCTGTAAAACACAGACAATAAATCTGCCTACATCCTGGAGATGTAAGGATTAGATAAATTAGTGATTGTCAAGCCCAACATATAGTAAGTGCTATATATCAGTTTGTTAAATAAATTAAAAAACAATAGTGGAGATATAAATTGGTTTTTTTAAACCAGGTATATTGAATGTCAATGTTGTCCTCAGTGTTTAATATCAAGAAATATGGGGTCCTCCCAATGGGCGAAAGATCTGTACGTTGCTCTTGTTCATAAATTCATATTTAACTATGTATTGGAATAGTTGTGACCTAAGGGCACTATATCATAATTTTAGGTCACATTATTTATAAATATACTTTTTAAAATACAGTGGAATCTTCCATGGTTTCCATGTCTTTTCTGGATTTGTGTGATTTTATAGGATTCTGTACTACTGTGAAGGTATAAGAACGGAGTATCATTTCCCGTTTTATATTTATGATTACGTTCATGCTTTTCTTGGAGCTTACTTATGACTCTGGAGGAGTAACAGACAGGCTTATCTTGGGTCCATCATATGACTGTGCTTGAGAATGTCAGAGAATCTTGCCCAACTGTTCCCAGACCTCTTATGGTCCAACCAAATATCAATCACCAAAAATTTTAACAGGAAGTCTATATATTTTGGGCACTCAGACATGCCACTGAAATTGTTAAGATTATATTTTCACCTTGATACAACCTGATATTTGCGTGATGTCTTATTTATTTATTTTTTGGGACAGGGTCTTGCTGTGTCACCACAGCTCTGCAGTGAGTTCTGAACCACAGCTCACTGCAGCCTTGACCTCCTGGGCTGAAGCAATCCTTCCACCTCAGCAACCCCTGCTCCACCTCCCAGGTAGCTTGGACTACAAACACACACCACCACACCTGGCTAATTTTTATATATTTTGCAGAGATGGGATTTTGTCATGTTGTCCAGGCTGGTCTTGAACTCCTGGGCTCAAGTGATCCTCCTGCCTCCCAAAGTGCTGGGATTACAGGCATGAGCCACTGCACTTGGCCTTTTAATTTTTTTGATTAAAAAAACTTTTTCTAGCAAGAAGGTCTTGCTATATTGCCTAGGCTAATCTCAAACTCCTGGGCTCAAACAATCCTCCCACCTCAGCCTCCCAGGAAGCTGGAATGGTACAGAGGTGTGCAACCATACCTGACTTAGAGTGAGATTTTAGTTTATTTTTACCTGTTTAGAAGATTCTCACCAGAGTGCTAGACACATGAAGTAGGTGGTCAAATAAGATTCATCAGTCAACTCAAGCTGTCCTAAGGCTGCATATTATTTTTCAGTGCATGGACTCATCTTTCTTCTTTGCTCGATTCATAGGACCCTTTAGATCCTACAAGATCAGTGATTGTGATCCGCTCCCTGGTAGCAGATGGTGTAGCAGAAAGAAGTGGGGGACTATTACCTGGAGACCGCCTGGTCTCAGTCAATGAATACTGTTTGGACAACACCTCACTTGCTGAAGCTGTGGAAATACTGAAAGCTGTGCCGCCAGGCATAGTACGCCTTGGCATCTGTAAGCCGTTGGTGGTGAGTGTTGTATTTTGTTAATATAGGAAGTAATAATAGTGCAACAGTTAAAAACACGGATTTTGGAGACACATATACCTGGCCAAGAATTTCTGTTCTACGTTTACTATGTGTGTGACCTTGAGCAGGTTTCTTAATGTCCTTGACTTACAATATCGGAAAAAATAATGTCTACCTCATAGAGTTTTGGGATTTAAAGGTTATATTCATTAAGTACATAGCATATTATTACATAAATACTAGCTGCTAATGTTGCTAGTTCTACTACTATCACTCTTACTACTATTTTCATCTTCATGCTTTTAGCACAGACTTCTAAGCTCTCAGCACATTTCTTATATGTAAATTATTATTATTATTATTTTAGAGACAGAGTCTCTCTCTGTCATCCAGGCTGGAGTGCAGTGGCACGATCTCTACTCACTGCAACCTCTGCTTCCTATGTTCAAGCGATTCTCATGCCTCAGCCTGTCAAGTAGCTGGGATTAATGGCATGTGGCACCGTGCCTGGCTACTAATTTTTTGTATTTTTAGTAGAGATGGGATTTCATCATGTTGGCCAGGCTGTTCTTGAACTCTGGAGCTCAGGCAATCTGCCTGCCTTGGCCTCCCAAAGTGCTTTTTTAGGGACATGAGGCACTGCACCTAGCTATTCTTATATGTAAATTAAAATAAGTATCCTTTTTAACTTTCGTTTGGGACTGATGTCAAGATGGTATGATAAGTTGAAATCCTTGTGACTATAGCATTTTAACCATAAAACAGTGAGAGTTTAATCTGCTTTTCTCTCCATCAAAGCACCTTGTAACTCCTAGCATCAAGAACCCCTATACTGTCAACCCATCTTGAAGTCATCTTGTTGCTTTATCTTATGGTCAGGGGTTACTGCTTATGACTGAAGGCTATGTTACAGTTATGGTGCTCCGGAGGCCTCTAATGCAAAAAACAAAGCGCCACCATCACCACCAACAGAAACTTAATGATGATGATTTTCAGCCAGTTTCGTTATTATTTAAGTGCTTACTAAATGTCAGTCATTCTTTTAGGCCCTTTACACTTATTAACTATTAACTAAATTAATCCTCACAACAACTTTAAGAATAGTCCTTTTGTTACCCTCATTACAGATGAATCAATCGAGGCACAGAGAATTGAGTAACTTACCCAAGGTCTTATAACTAGTAAGGGACAGAGTTGTAATGTGCACTCAGCAGGGCACCTTCACACCCTGTGCTCTTAGCCACAGTGCTGTACATGCCTGTATTACTATGTTGTCACTTGCCTAGTTTGTATGCAACATATCTGGAACAGATAGCTTGGTTGTAATAAATTGTTAGTCTGGATTTCTAGAAACCTGGGCTCTGCCCCTGACTTTGCTATGAGTTAGCCCAGTAGGTTTCAAACTTAAAGATATGTAATATATATAAGAATCACCCGAGAGATAGTTAAAATGCAGTTTCCCAGGTTCTACTCCCAGAGATTCTCATTTAGTAATTCTGATATGCTCTTCAGGAATCTGCTTCTTCAATGGGTCACCTATGTAATTCTGATGCAGAATTTTGTACTTTGAGAAACATCATACTAGTAATTTGGTCAATAGGTATATCACTTCTCTGAGCCTATTTTTTTTTCATCTTTGAAAAGACTGAACAAGACTAGAGAATTCCTAAGATATTTTTTTAACTCCAGTTCTTTAATCTATGAAACATTTTAAATTAACATAAAAAAACATACTGTAAGTGCTCTTATGTATAGACAGATGGATAGGTAAATATAGATAGATGTGTTCATTGTATTAGGCTGTTCTTGCATTGCTATGAAGAAATACCTGAGACTGGGCAATTTGTAAGAAAGAGGTTTAATTAGCTCACAGTTCTATAGGCTGTACAGGAAGCATGGTGGCATCTGCTTCTGGGGAGGACTCTGGGAGCTTTTACTCATGGCAGAAGACAAAGCGGGAGCAGGCACTCACGTGGCAAAAGCAGGAGTGAGAGAGAGCTGGAATGGGGTGGGGGATGCCACAGAGCCACACTTTTTTTTCTTTTTGGAGACAGAGTCTCACTCCGTTGTCCAGGCTGGAGTGCAGTGGTGCAATCTCGGCTCACTGCAACCTCCTCTTATTAATCCTATTTTACAGATCCAAAGTCAGGGTAGAGCAGAAAGACTGTAAATATATAATGGTGATGAGAACAAATTATTTGTATTAAGTTTTATATTTATATATATATATGGTATGTACATATATATGCTATGTATATATCTATACACTTCATGTTATATATTTTCATCTTAACTCTTTTCTAAAAAGAGGCTTAAAACCTAGGTGACAGGTTGATAAGTGCAGCCTCAAATATACCAGACCCCAAAAATGAATGAAATGACTTATTGTTATTATTTAATATAACAATAGAGACGGGTCTCTCCATGTTGCCCAGGCTGGTCTTGAACTCCTGGGCTGAAGTGATGCTTCTGCCTCAGCCTCCCAAAGTGCTGGAATTACAGATGTGAGCCACCATGCACTGGCTGAAATGACTTTAAAAACTGCATTATAGCTTCAGAACTAATGGAACAGAACTGACAATAAAATTTTTGAGCCAGACAGCTATGGGTTTTTGCTTAGTTATGTGGTTTGCAAGGCTGCGTGTCCTTGTGCCAGTTATTCAACCTCATCAGCTTCCACTTCGCTCATCTATAAGATGAGGTGGCTCACGCCTGTAGTGCCAGCACTTTGGGAGGCAGAGGCAGGCAGATCACCTGGGAGATCAGGAGTTTGAGACCAGCCTGGCCAACATGGCGAAACCTCGTCTCTACTAAAAATACAAAAACATTAGCAAGCAAGATGGTGCTCACCTGTAGTCCCAGCCACTTCGGAGGCTGTGGCAGGAGAATCGCTTGAACCGGGGCAGCGGAGGTTGCAGTGAGCCAAGATTGCACCACTGCACTCCAGTTTGGGTGACACAGCGAGACTCCGTCTCAATTTAAAAAAAGAGATGAGGATTGCATGGCACGGTAATTGTGAATACAGGCTCTAGTACTAAACAGCCAGGGTTGAAATTTTGGTATATGTAATGTTTGGCAAATTACTGTGTCCACTTTTGCTCACCAGTAAAATAGGATTACTAAGAGGACCCATGTCTTAGAGTATATATTAATGTATTAATTAATATATTTAATATATTTACAGTACTTAAATTTGTGCCTGGTACATAGTTATATATACAAGATCTATTCCTGGGAAAGTGATTTTTCTTTAAGAAATACTTTAAAAAGTTTGGGAAGCTCTGACCTGAATATGGAGTTCTTTTTAATTATTAAAGAAAGTTTGTTCTAATGAAACAATTTGAATAAATTTTGTGTTGTGTATTTGCTCTTAATGGAAAGATGAGAATCTGAACAGTTTGAAATCAAGATATTTTCTTTCTTTTTTTTTTTTACACGAATGAATCTTTTCTTTTCTTTTTTCTTTCTTTCTTTTACTTTGAGTTCTGGGATGCATGTGCAGAAAGTGCAGTTTTGTTACATAGGTATACATGTGCCATGGTGATTTGCTGCACTTAACCCATCATCTAGGTTTTAAGCCCCACATGCATTGGGTATTTGTCCTAATGCTCTCCCTCCCCTTGCCCCTCACCCCACAATATTTTCTTATTTATAAATAAATGTGGTTTATATTTTCAGGAAGATAATAAAGAAGAAGAAAGTTGTTATATTTTACATTCAAGCAGTAATGAAGACAAGACTGAACTTGCAGGAACAATTCATGATATAAATTCTTCTTTAATACTCGAAGCTCCCAAGGTATTTAGTAAATTTATTTCCCATTTGAATGATTTGCTATGAGCTGAAATTTCTATGTAGAAAAAATACAAAAGAAAATAAGACAAAAGCTTGTCCTTATCCTTTGGCTAAATAGATATAAATAAAGACATAAAGAAGAAAAAAAACTTGTCCCCATCCCTTGGCTAAATAGATATAATAAATGAAATAATCCTCCTTTCTCTCTCTGTCTCTCTCTTATTTGAGATGGGATCTCCCTCTGTCACCCAGGCTGGAATGCAGTGGTGGGATCTGGGATCACTGTAACCTCTGCCTCCCGGGTTCAAGTGATCCTCCCACCTCAGCCTCTTGAGTAGCTGAGACCACAGGCATGTGCTACCACGTCTAGCTAATTTTTTGTATTTTTGGTAAAGATGGGGGTTTTATCATGTTGCCCAGGCTGGTCTTGAACCCCTGAGCTCAAGCAATCTGCCTGCCCCAGCCTCCCAGAGTGCTGGCATTATAGGCATGAGCCGTTGCGCCTGGCCTCATTGTATATATACATATATATGTATGTATATATACACACACACACACACACACACATATATATATATATATATATATTTTTTTTTTTTTACAGACTTTCACTCTGTCACCCAAGTTGGAGTATAGTGGCGTGATCTCAGCTCACTGCAACCTCTGCCTCCCAGGTTCAAGTGATTCTCCTGCCTCAGCCTCCTGAGTAGCTGGGACTACAGGCGTGCACCACCACGTCTGGCTAATTTTTATATTTTTAATAGAAACAGGGTTTTGCCATGGTGGCCAGGCTGGTCTCAAACTCCTGACCTCAGGTAATCCGCCCACCTCGGCCTGCCGAAGTGCTGAGATTACAGACCTGAGCCACCATGCCCAGCCTATTTTTTTAAAACTAAATTCTTTCCTTCCGTATCACATTGCCTTTCTAAATGATAAAGTCAAGATGTAAAGCATTTTGAAAGAACAAACATACACTAATGTATTCCTAAAATTTTGGATGGTAGAACATATTGTTGAAAATAGACCTGCATTTAAAATGCTATAAAAATGGAACCACACAAAAAATATTCATATTGAATACTTTCTAAAGAAGAGTTATTTAGTCAAACCCTACCTTATGCTTTAATTTTAGAAAATGTATTTTGAAGCTTTCCTTTTTTATTCTTAAAAGGAATTATACTTATGTTGCTCTTTGCAGTTAGAGTGTGGTTTTGCTGTACTTGATAACAACTGTTTAGTGATATTCTTTGCATAATATATAGACAGTGTCTCAAGATGATATGTGTTTCTATAATGTCTATTGTATTTCTTAGTGCAGACGTTTAAAAAAATTTCATAATCATATGATGTGTTCAAATACATCCTCTAACCACATTAAAGAAAAAAAAACAGGTTGCAGTATTTGGTATACTGTATTTTTTTTTTTTTTTTTTTGAGATGGTATCTTGCTCTGTTGTCCAGGCTGGAGTAGTGCAGTAGTGTGATCATAGCTCACTGCAGCATCAGTCTCCTTGGCTCAAGCAATTCTTTGCCTCAGCCTCCCAAGTAGCTGGCACCACAGGTGCCAAAAAAAAATTTTTTTTTTTCTGTATAGACAGGGTCTCACTATGTTGCCCAGCCTGGTCTTGAACTGTTATACTCAAGGGATCCTCCTGCCTTGGCCTCCCAAAGTGCTGGGATTACAGGCATGAGCCACCATGCCCAACCCTACTGTGTTAATTTAAAAGCTTCCCTACTATGATGTTTAGGTGCAAGGAGAAGGCAATAGAAAAGAATAGATTTATTCCAGGAATTTACACTTGGTAGTAATGAATAGGACCTAAAATAGGAAAGATTGGTCTCTTAGAAAGAACTGGACCTCATTATGCCCAGCACCCAGAGGTTCCCCAGAGATAGGTCATGGTCTGAGCAAATCTATATATCAGGTTTTAGCCGGGAACCCACACAGTTTCTGCACGTTTAGTTTCGGTTGTATGCACTAGCTCTTCTGATTAGTGAAATATAAATTAATTTTAAAATACTGTATTCATTCCTTCATATTATATATTTTCAACACAGATGAAAAATAAGATTTGTTAATTTTTAATATTATAAAAGAGTCATACTCAAAGTGGAGACATACTCCCCATATCTTTAGTTTATAGAGAATGTTTTCTAAACATTCGGATAGTTATCATTTCTTTTGGGTTATTTAAGCTTGAAAATCCTGACCTTTTAAGTCTTTTCTTTCTTACTTAATAGTTTGAAGTGTATGTATGCTTATGTACTACTTTTTATGGGTTAAATATTTAGTGTAAGAGTTTAACAAAATTCCTGTTTCTAGTGGAGAATTGTCAGGTGGTTAATGTATAATGAACGTTTTAGCAAAATCATTCACCTTGCCAAGGGCAAATTTCTGCCTCATAATTTACTGTTTGTCCCTCTTCCAGGTTGAGGATTGTGGAGGTGAGCTTGTGTTTCTCCATGTTTGCTGTGGAGAGCTGTGCATGTTAGCTGTGCCTTGGCATATGCAGTCACGCCAGCGTTTGAAAATTTTCCAGTTTATCTGTATAGTGCAGCTTCAGGACAGGCGTAACTTCACATTTTTTGCATCTTTTATTTATAGGGATTTAGAGATGAACCATATTTTAAAGAAGAACTTGTGGATGAACCATTTCTAGATCTGGGAAAGTCTTTCCATTCCCAACAAAAAGAGATAGAGCAAAGCAAGGAGACCTGGGAGATGCATGAATTTCTGACTCCTAGATTGCAGGAAATGGATGAAGAAAGAGAAATGCTTGTTGATGAAGAATATGAGTTATATCAAGATCCCTCTCAGTCCATGGAGTTGTATCCCTTGTCGCACATTCAAGAGGCCACTCCTGTGCCCTCCATGAAGGAACTTCACTTTGGTACACAGTGGTTGCATGATAATGAACCATCCGAATCTCAAGAGGCAAGATCCGGGAGGAGTATCTATTCCCAGGAGGCACAGCCGTATGGCTATTGCCCTGAAAATGTGGTAAGAGATTAGAACAGATATTCCACACCTCCCCTTCTGCTCTCCTCACCTGTCCGTGTCTCTAACTCATGTCACTTCAATTTTGTTTGTTTTTAAATGAGCCTTTCCATAGGTCATCAGTGTTTACAAGGTGTGTCATCCAGTGTCTAGCTGTAAGTGTAAGCTTGTCTTTTCTGTATTTCACATCTTCTCATGGGGGTCAATAAGCTGCAGTTGCCTTGCTGCTGTTGTAGGGTTTTTTTGCTTTGCTTTTTTAGTGATGTTTTTTCAGTTTCTCATTTCAGAGGAGAGTTCTTTTAACATTTGTAATTAAAAAAAAAAATTCCCTAGGGAAACACAGCTGTATATTTTTCACATAGTTTATTTATCAGGCAAAATCAAGGCCAATTTAGTACATACATATTGTTGTTTATATCTTGGTCACCCACTTTGTTCTCTGTGTTATGTATGATGCTAAAGCACTCAACTCTAGAAAATTATCTTTACACTTGAGATACTATTTATTTACAACTTGGTGGGAAAGCATTGTAATATATATATATATAATTTTCTTTCTTTTTTTTTTTTTTTTGAGACAGAGCCTCTCTCTCTCTCTCTCTCACCCAGGCTGCAATGCGGTGGCACATTCATGGCTCACTGCAGCCTCACCTCCTAGGCTCCATCAATCCTCTTACCTCGGCTTCCTGAGCTGCTGGGACCACAGGCATGCACCACCATGCCTGGCTAGTTTTTGTTTTTTCTTCCTTTTTTTTTTTTTTGTAGAGATGGAGTTTTGCCATGTTGCCCAGGCTGGTCTCGAACTCCTGGGGCCAAGCATCTCCCATCTCCCATCTCGGCCTCCCAAAGTTCTGGGATTACAGGCAGGAACCATTGTGCCCAGTGAAGAGCATTATATTTTAATAGATTTGCCTTTGCTATTGTATCACCAATAAACTTTATTTTTAATAAAATTATAGTCAGGCGGTCACTAATTGGAATCCTTCATTAAGGACTTTAAAATATATATATATATTTTAATTTCCTGCCCCAAATTAACTTTTAGGCAAATGGAAACAGACTTACTTATGGGGACGTTTTTAAAAAGACAGCTTAGTAATATGTTCAGATGCAACGTGGTGCTCTCCTCTCTGAGGTTGGCACCTTTCCTGTTGTGATATGCAAAGTGTGGCTTCATGTGTTCTCTCAGTGGGCAGATAGAGGGTGTTTCTGCCCTTGCCTCCCTTAGATATTTCCTCACTTTGCCCCTCATGCAAATGCTGGTGGCTTCCTCTCTTGGACAAGGTGCTGTGCTGGTTGTATTTATGTGACCCTGGAGGATTCATTATTATAGAGGACCCTGGGCAGTGTACCAGAGAACAGATGTTTTTGGAATATGTGGATGATGCCTGGTTGCCTCTGGAAAGAGGTCACATGGAATCTGGTGTGCTCCATTGACGTTGGTACTTTCTATATTTGCCAGTGCCTCTCATATCTGTCAGTGCTTAACGCCAAACAGCATACATATTCAGTTATATGAAGCAAATTGGAAAGATTACTGAATATTCATAAAAATTCCCTTGTTCTGTTTTCTTCTATTAAAAGATAATTTTCTATGTACCCAAATAAAAGGCAACCTGAAATACCAGTTCATATATAAATTTCGAAGGCTGTAGATGAAATGGTCAAATGTATACTTATAATATTTACTTTATAAGTTTAGTTAAACATTCAGTTTGAAAAACTGTAAGATGTTAAATTTTTTTGCCTATTCTCATATTTAATTATATAATTTTATTCGAATTCTTCAGTGCATATTTAATGTCAGTATCTACATTATCACTAGAATCACTTTTTGATCATTTAACACAGCTTTCTAAATGTATCATCTTCATTTCTAACTAGGTTGTTTGAGATATAGCAATTTTTGAATCTGTACTGTCACTCAAAATTTTATTCTTATCTCAAGTGTCATTTGTATAACATTAAGTTAAAAAAAAATCCCTCTCATAAGTTTATGTTGATGTTCTTCACAATATAACTGTTACTGGAAAGAGGTCCTGATCCAGATGCCAAGAGAGGGTTCCTAGACCTCGTACAAGAAAATATTTGAGCGAATCCATAGAGTAAAGTGAAAGCAAGTTTATTAGAAAAGTAAAGGAATAGAAGAATGGCTACTCCACAGATAGAGCAGCCCTGAGTGCTACTGGTTGCCCACTTTTATAGTTATTTTTTGATTATATGCTAAATAAGGAGTCGATTATTCATGCCTCCCTTTTTAGACCATATCGGGTAACTTCCTGATGTTGGCATTGCATTTGTAAACTGTCATGGAGCTGGTGGGAGTGTAGCAGTGAGGATGACCAGAGGTCACTCTCGTCACCATCTTGGTTTTGGTGGATTTTGACCAGCTTCTTTACTGCAACCTGTTTTATCAGCAAGGTCTTTATGACCTGTATCTTGTGCCAACATCCTGTCTGATCCTGTGACTTAGAATGCCTTAACCATCTGGGAATGCAGCCCAGTAGGTCTCAGCCTCATTTTACCCAGTGCTATTCAAGATGGAGTTGTTCTGGTTCAAGCGTCTCTGACATAACCACTTACTCTATTATCTGTTAAAGTGTTCTTTAAGAGGCTTGTTTAAAACAACAGTCAGTGCTTACAATTGGAAGAATGATAGCCTGATTACTAAATCTATGTTAAATTTTCTAACTTCCCTCTTTTTATTTCTCATTACTGATTCAGCAGTAGCCATTCTCTTCCATAAAAAGTAAATTTTCTGTTTACGGAAATAAAAGGCAACCTAAAATATCAGTTTATTTTAATGTATACACTTTTAAGGCTATAGATGAAACAGTCTAATGTATATTTATAATATTTGCTCTGGAAGTTTACTTAACATTCATATTTTAAAACCTATGAAAATGTTATTTTATTTTATTTTTGCCAATTCTCATGTAGGCTGTAAAGGTAACCTCTATAGACTCCCAAACCGGCATTGAATAAGACTATTTCAGCCCTAATGTTTCTTGCCTGAACAGTATTTTATTTTCTTTAAATAATTTTATGTGCTTTCTTAGGGTATTGGCTCTTTTTCTCCCTTCCACAGTGATAACACTTATACCCACTGATCAGGATGGGCTTAAATCTTTATTTGCCCCCTTTGTATTGCTAATGTACTCTTGTGATAATTTATCTAATAATATTATCTAATATTATAAACTCTAAGAAGATTTTAAAGACGCATTCAAATCTTACAAATAGAGAATTCCCAATACTCTTCTAGAGGGTGCCCTCCCAAACGATGAAGGAACATTATTATTTCTGTCTTGGTTGTAATATTCATTTGGGGCTATAGATGTCAGCTGTATTTGTGGAGGGCAGCTGGTACCTAACTACTTCAAACTTTATCTTTCTCTTCCACCCTCATACTTCATTTTAGCTGAAGAGTAAAAACACTAAAAGTTTGTAGATCTGTTTTTTGTTTTTTTTTTTTTTTTTAGTTATAGTAAAATACACACAACACACAATTTACCATTTTAATCATTTTTAGGTGTATAGTTCAGTGGCATTAAGTACATGTACATTTTTGTGTAAACGTGGCCACCATGTCACTACAGATCTTCTTATCATCCCACACTGAAACTCTACTCATTAAACAATAATTGATCTTTCTTCTCTCTCCCTATCCCCTGCCAACCAACCACTGTTTCATGTTCTGTCTCTAAGAATTTGACTATACTAAAGTAGCTGAAAAAAGTGGAATGGTACAATAGTTTTCTTTTGTGTCTGGCCCTTTCACTTAGTGTAATGTCTTTAAGATTCATCCATGTCGTAGAATATGTCAGAATTTCCTCCCTTTTTAAAGTTGAATATGTCGGGCATGGTGGCTCATGCCTGTAATCCCAGCACTTTGGGAGGCCAAGGTAGGTGGATCACTTGAGGTCATGAATTTGAAACCAGCCTGGCCAACATGGCGAAACCCCATCTCTACTAAAAATAGAAAAATTAGCCAGGGATGATGGCACACGCCTGTGGTTCCAGCTACTCGGGAGGCTGAGCCAGGAGAATCGTTTCAACCTGGGAGGCAGGGGTTGTAGTGAACCGAGATTGCGCCACTGGGCGCCAGCCTGGGCAACAGAGAGAGACTCCGTCTCAAAAAAAAAAAAAAGTTGAATAAAATATTTCCTTATAGGCATATGTCTCAGAGAAAAAACTTTTCCTCTACCCTCTATGTTGTGCCTGGGAGAGTGCAAATTAAACTGACAGAAAGCATTAACGGGAGAATAAAGGTTTATTTATATGCATATGAATGCAACAAAAGAAGCAGCAAGCTCACTAAGTGATTAAAGTTAGAGCTTACATACGTAACTTATGGGGAAAGGGAGGATGGAGAAAAGCTTCTATGAGAAGAGCAACTAGGTTTGTTTAGGAAAGACAAATGGGTTTTTAGGAGAACAAATGGGAGATAACATTATTGATTATGTTGATAATTTTGTTATGTTGATAATTTTTTAAATGCAGGTGCCACTGATCCTTCTCTTTGCTTGTTGCCATTCCTCAAGAGGGCATTTATATAGTAGGCTTACTCTCAGTCTTCCTGGGGGTCGACCCACCTCAAGAGGCCATGTTTGATAGCCTCATTTCCTAGAACTTGCTGCTTAGTCACATAAGGGAAGCTCTGAGAGGGCTTTTTTTCTGCATCTGTTAAATCTAAAATGTCTTCAGTTTATAATAATCCTCATACTGAAGCCGGATAGTTCCCTGACCTATTTGACACCTTGTGACAGAGGTGCCCCGTTTACTCAGCCCACCGCTCTCCTCGAGGGAGGGAGTGTGTGAGCAAACAAGGTGAGAACTGGAGTACATGCATGCTGGAACCAGCTGACTGCTTTGGTGCGGGCAAGGGTAAACTCTACTCAGACCTGCAGCGTTCACCCCTCGTGGCAGGGGAGCGCTCAGGTGAGCGGGTGCAGGAGCCAGGGCAAGCGTTTTTGGGCACTGGCAGGAGCAAATTCTATGCAGGCCCAGTGGCAGCATCTAGGGGAGGTGCCTGTGACCTCCAGAGCCCCAAAGGGTGTGTTACAGTGCTCTTTTAGCTCTGCCATCTGCAGATGGCTTAAGTGTTAACAGTTCAGTTGGCCCTTGGCCTTTTCACATGAGGCAACTGCCCTCTCCCAGTGAGGGCAAAGGGCCAGTGTGACAGCCTTTTGTATCACACTTGTGGCTCCTGAGTTCTTTCTGGTATCCGGGAAAAGTGAAGCTGCATGAACGAATTGAAGGATGGTAAATGTGGGGATTTTATTGCCAATAAAGTGGCTCTCAGTGGGAAGGGGAGCTGCAAAGGAGATGGAGAGGTGGGTGGGTAATCTTCCCCAGAAGTCCAGTCATCTCTGGCTGGGTTCTTCTCCAAAGTTACACTGTCAAACTGTCCCTCTAAAGTCAAGCCGCTTCTCTCTGATGTCTAGCTGTAGTCCCTGACATCCAGCTGCTTCTCCTCTCTGCCAGCTGAATCTAGGGTCTTTATAGGCACAGGATGGGATGGGGTGAGGGCATGGGTGGTTTAGGAAAAGGTAACATTTGAGCAGGAAAACAGGGATAGAAGTTCTCACTTTGGACCATGGTTTTAGGCTTGAGAGTGGGGTTTTGTCAGGGACCTGCCCTTAAATTTCTCTGCCTCCTGTCACTATCAATACCAACTCTGAGGTTCCTATAGGTCCCCACCATATATACCATATTTTGTTTTTCCATTCATCTGTTGATGGATATTTAGGTTGTTTCTACCTTTGGCCATTGCGAATAATGCTGTTATGAACATTGGTATATAAATATCTGTTGAAATCCCTGCTTTCAGTTCTTTTTAGTATATACTCAGCAGTGGAATTGGTGGATCATATGCTAATGCTATATTTAATTTTTGGGGAGCTATACTGTTTTCTACAGCAAGCAGCTGCTCCAGTTTATATTTCCATTAGCAAAGCACAAGGTTTCAAATTTCTCCACAGTCTCTCCAACACTTGTTTGCTGGATTTTTGTTTGTTTCTTAGGAGTATAAAGTGCTATTTTATATTTTGTTTTGCATTACCCTAACAATTAGTGATATTGAGCATCCTTTCATGTGCTTATTTGGCCATCTTTATGTATTTGTTTGGAGAAATGTCTGTTCAAGTCCTTTGTCCATTTTTTAAAGATTTGTTGTTTTTTTGTTTTTGTTTTTTGCCTGAGGGTTATTTACCTAAGAATAATTCTATGTTCTTATTTTCTTCTCTTTTTAGAAAAAAAAATCTTCTCTATTAAAAACAAAACAAAAACAAACAAAAAACAGAAAAAAGAAATTCATGTTTATTTAATTTATTTTTTATTTTTTTTGAGATGGAGTTTCGCTCTTGTTGCCCAGGCTGGGGTGCAGTGGTGCAATCTTGGCTCACCACAACCTCTGCCTCCCAGGTTCAAGCGATTCTCCTGCCTCAGCCTCCCAAGTAGGTGGGATTACAGGCATGAACCACCATGCCTGGATAATTTTATTTATATATATATATATAAATTTTTTTTTTTTTTTTTTTTTTTTTTTTTTTTTTTTTTTTGAGATGGAATCGCACTCTCTCACACAGGCTGGAGTGCAGTGGTGTGATCTCAGCTCACTGCAACCTACGTCTCCGGGGTTCAAGCAATTCTTCTACCTCAGCCTTCCGAGTAGCTGGGATTATAGATATCCACCACCACGCCCAGCTAGTTTTTGCATTTTTTGGTAGAGATGAGGTTTCACCACATTGGCCAGGCTGGTCTCGAACTCCTGACCTCAGGTGATCCACTCGCCTCGGCCTCCCAAAGTGCAGGGATTACAGGCTTGAGCCACTGCTCCCAGCCAGAAATTCATGTTTATAAAGATCTCACCTATCATACCCAGTGTATTGAAATCCCAAATTTGGATATCAGTTCTCTTCCTCTTCATTTACTACTAACAGAATTACCATTAACTGTTTAAAAAGTCCAAGTGGCCCCAAATTATAACCTTCTTCTTTTTAACTGTGCAGTTCCTTCCAACTCCTCACTCTTTTCTGTAAGGAGTTCTTGCTTATTTTATTCTAGGCAACTATGTAGTCAGATCCCCTTTCTTACCCCTATTTAATATTTGAGTTGAATCCTATGTTCCTTAGGCCCCATTAGGTATCTGATATAGTTACATACTTACCTGAGGTGAGCAAAAATCACCTGGTGGCCATCAAGCAGACCATCTGGGGGCAAACTCCTTAGCCGAGGAATTTAGATGTATAATGAAGAGAGCAAAGATCACCTGGTGGTCATCAAGCAGGCCATCCAGAGGCAAAACTCATTCTCTGAGGAATTTAGAAGCAATTAGACTTCCCTGTTATCTAAAGCCAGCATCTGGTTACCAGGTTGCTTTCCCAAAAATGTATAAGTAGCTAGAATTTCTATATATCTCCTGAATGCATGCGTATCGAAACTCATTGTGCAGCCTTTGCGGACATCAAGGCACCAACATGTCTACAAAGGTAATCATCTATCATGACCTGCAAAACGAATAGGGTCCAAATTACCCTTAAGTTCCTACTTTAAGGTCTACAATTACCCCTAAGGAAAATCCACGGAGGCCCACTCAGTCCTCTCTTGCTGAAGCGCCCCACTTCAATGTTCTTTCTGTCTAATAAAACTTGACTTGTTAAGCCTGTGCTGTTGTCAGTAAATTCTCTTTACTACCTGTGTGCCAATCACTTTCTGTTGCTGGGGCTCTGCCACCTTGCCCAGCATTACCAAATTCATAATCTACTTTGGAAAGCTGGAAGTATTTTGTATACTGGCTTATGAATGATCCTTCTCTTATCATTGAAGTCTGACCACTTTACAGAAAAAGTAGACCATCTTGTTTTGGAAATTCCAGCAATAAAGAATAACGTAGTGTTATTCACCTTAAATGAATTATGGTACATCCCTAAGGTGGCTGTAAAATAGTCATTTAAATTTGTACTGATAAAATTTCTTATTTTTATTATTTATTTATTTATAGAGCCAGGGTCTCATTCTTTTGCCCAGGGTGGATTGTCATGATCACAGTTCACTCCAGCCTCAGCCTCCCAGGCTCAGGCTGTCCTCCCATCTCAGCCTCCTGAGTAGCTGGGACTGCAGGCACACACCACCATGCCTGGCTAATTTTTGTAATGTTTTTGTAGAGATGGGGTTTCACCATGTTGACCAGCTTGTCTCAAACTCCTGGCTTCAAGTGATCTACCCATTTCGGCCTCCCAAAGTGCTGGGATTACAGGCATGAGCCACTGCACCTGGCCGTAAATTTTTTTAAAATATGAAAAGATACTTAAAGTGAAAATATGGGTGTTTTCTATCTTAGTCTGTTTGGCCTGCTATAACAAGATACCATTAACTGGGTAGCTTATAAACAAACAAACTTATTTCTCACAGTTATGAAGGCTGGGAAGTCCAAGATGAAGATGTCCACACATTTGGTGATGTTAGAGGCAGTAGGCGGACAAAGGCCTAGGCAGATAGGGAAGGGTCCCTGGAGAATCTCTGACCCCGCCCACAAGTGTTTACACCAGATGTTTTGTAGAGATAAGGGAACCTGCACAGGGAGTTTGCCTAGGCATGCCCACAGCAGGCTGGAGACCCATGCACTCCACCCATGAATGGGGTGGAGCCACCAGGAATTTGTGTCTTTTGCAGGGGAGGAGCCTGGCCTCTTCAGCTGGTGTGTGGTAGCCCAGGTATTCAATCTGGGATGTGAAAACCTGCTTGCAGGACCCCCTCTCTTTGCTGAGAGCTTTCTTTTTGCTTAAAAATTCCACCCTTCTCACTCTTCAATGTGTCCGTGTGCCTAATTCTTCCTGATCGTGAGACAAGAACCCAGATTAGCTGAGTTAAGGAGCAAAAAATTCTGCATCAGTGAGGGCTCCCTTTCTGGTTCATAAATGTCATCCTTTAGCTGTGTCCTCACAGGGTGGAAGAGTGGAATGAGCTCCTTTGGGCCTATTTTATTTATTTATTTTTGAGACAATGTCTCTCTCTCTGTCACTCAGGTGGAGTGCAATGGCTTGTTCTGAACTCACCGCAACTTCTGCCTCCCAGATTCAAGCGATTCTCCTCAGCCTCCCAAGTAGCTGGGATTACAGCCATGCACTACCATGCCTGGCTAATTTTTGTATTTTTAGTAGAGACAGGGTTTCCCCATGTTGGCTGGGCTGGTCTTGAATGCCTGGTTCAAGTGATCCACCTGCCTTGGTCTCCCAAAGTGTTGGGATTACAGGTGTGAGCCACCACGCCCGGCCTCTTGGGCCTATTTTATAAACTCACTACCAATCCCATTCACCAGGGCTCTGCCCTCATAACCCTATCACCCCACAAAAGTCCCCACCTCTAAATATCTTCACCTTGCGGGTTAGGATTTTAACATATGAATTTGCGGGGTCAGGGGGAACATAAATATTTTAGCATTCTGGAAGATTGTGACTTTGGAAAACCATAAAAGACATGTATATAAAAGCAAGATGGGAGGAAAATGCAGTTAAGTTATCGACAACACTTACCTGTAGGTTTTAGGTTTGGGTAGCTAGGTATTCACCAGGCAGATAAGAGTGCTAACAAATGCTTAGAGATACGAAAATTTATCACATATTTTGGAGTCAGCAAGGAAGCTATTTATCTGTAGATATCAGAGCAACACAATCCAGGAGGCTGTGTGTATCAGCGATTGACCTTGCTTGACTTGATAGATCTTTTATTCCTCTACCTTGGTAAATGTTTATTTAAATCCACTTATTAAGGCTTATAAAGCAGTTTTTTTGGTTAAAAATCTAGGACTTGGAATAAACAGATTTTGCTAGCCTATACTCTTGCAGATATTGTTACCAGAATTTGTTACTGCTTACCACAGTATAAACCATTACTTGAGAATACCTGTTTGCAAGGCCAGTTTTCCACTATCATTATTATTTGGCTTGAACAACTGTACAATAATACATTTTTTTTCATAAAGTACTAATGCATTTCTATTTTTCTTCCTCTCAAGATGAAAGAAAATTTTGTCATGGAGTCCCTACCATCTGTACCATCAACTGAAGGAAACAGTCAACAAGGCAGATTTGATGACCTGGAAAATCTTAATTCATTAGCAAAAAGTAGTCTGGATTTAGGTTTGTGGCTTTTGTTTCTCATAAACACAAATTACATTATTCTGCAAGCTTTTAGTTTTGTTTGTATACATGAATTTTACATGTATTTTTATTCATTATGATGTTTTGAATTTACATCTGCTTATTAATTAATCTGCTTCAGAATACCTGAAAGAAAAACAAGCCTCAGATTTCTTTTTTTTTTTTTTTGAGACGGAGTCTCGCTCTGTCGCCCAGGCTGGGGTGCAGTGGCCGGATCTCAGCTCACTGCAAGCTCCGCCTCCCGGGTTCACGCCATTCTCCTGCCTCAGCCTCCTGAGTAGTTGGGACTACAGGCACCCACCACCTCGCCCGGCTAGTTTTTTGTATTTTTTTTTTTTTTTTTTCTTTGAGACGGAGTCTCGCTCTGTCGCCCAGGCTGGAGTGCAGTGGCCGGTTCTCAGCTCACTTCAAGCTCCGCCTCCCGGGTTCACGCCATTCTCCTGCCTCAGCCTCCCGAGTAGCTGGGACTACAGGCGCCCACCACCTCGCCCGGCTAGTTTTTTGTATTTTTAGTAGAGACGGGGTTTCACCGTGTTAGCCAGGATGGTCTCGATCTCCTGACCTCGTGATCCGCCCGTCTCGGCCTCCCAAAGTGCTGGGATTACAGGCTTGAGCCACCGCGCCCGGCCTTTTGTATTTTTTTTAATAGAGACGGGGTTTCACCGTGTTAGCCAGGATGGTCTCGATCTCCTGACCTCGTGATCCGCCCGTCTCGGCCTCCCAAAGTGCTGGGATTACAGGCTTGAGCCACTGCGCCCGGCATCAGATTTCAACTTAGAGTTTTCAGATTCTGTTTTCTGAGAGGGCTACATTTTCTCTGCCTCATGTTGCATTTTATTAGCAGTATGGATTGAAACTCAGACTAGAACCTTACACCAAATCTGAAATAAGTTTCTACTAATATATATTAAAATCTCTGATGCTCTTAAGTAATATTGCTAGCTCATTTAATGGGACTGTTAAATATTAATAAAGAGAGGCATATTTTAAACATTTATGAAACATTTTTATAGCCATATATTATAGTCAATTTTAGTACATTAATAACTTAGTTTCCATTAAAGAATTCTAAAAGTATAGTGCCTCACCCTGCTGCCCCGCAATATTGATTCTTATATATGTTTGAAAACTTGACTTTAAAAAAGAATTTTTCTTCATCTAACACTAAAATATCGAATGTCATTATAAAATTGACATCCGTAGGGAGATTGTTAAATGCTTTCATAGCACTGGGATTTATAGAGCCATTGTTGAGGATTTATGCTGTCCTTCACTTGTTATGACTACATATAAGTCTTTCTCTATGTTGTATAGTAATATGTTGTAAGGGTAGAGAGGATTATAGAAAGTGATGTAACAGTTTTATATGAGATTAGGATTCTATTAAGTAAATTCTAAAAAATGGAATACTTAAGGGTAAAAATTGAAGGCATCTCTGAGATGATAACATACAGTTTCCTGTGGGTCAAAACAGAGCATAGAAAAAAAAAAGACAGAGTATGAATACTTAATTTTAAATATCTAAGATTAGATGAATCTGTCCAAGTTTTCAAGATCATGACTAGGAGAAAAATGGGACTTACCAAAATAAAACTCTCCAGGTATATTGCTTTCTAAAATTTACCACATTTCTTGCAGTTCTCTATTAAATAGTTGGAGAAGATTTATAGCACATATGTTTCAGTAAATGAATAAATAGAACATATCTGTTTCATTACTATTAATGCTAAAGCAAACTTAGCACCATTTTGGACCAGATGAGTCTTTCGGTGGGGGTGAGGTGTAGGATGCTTAGCAGCGTCCCTGTCCTCTAACCCTAGATGCCAGTGGCACACCCTCTCCCAGTCATGATGAAAATGAAAATGTCTCCAGATGTTGCCAAATGTATACTGTACAAACCACTGGTTTATACTGTCAAGATCAAAAGAAATAGACTAGCTATGTGGGCTGGTGTTTGGGTGGAGGAGCAGTAGAATAAGAGGCAATTTTAGATTTATCTACAGAACAATGAGTTTAGAAATAATTGTTGAGAACCTCTGCGTAAAGGGATATTCTTGACCTTTTGGTTAATCCAAAATTATGTATCTTTAAAAAGCATATACTCTTCATGGGTTATGAAACCAAATATTTAAATTTGGATAATTAATAATGTCATTATTGACATTATTGCATTGAGTAATATACTTAGTGTTACAAGATTTTGGAAGATTTCAGACAGAAGGTAGTTCTGTTTCCCAGTCTTTGACTGCTCAAAGACTGGGTTATGCCATTTGCAAGTCCAAGGTGATTCTGTGTTATTGTCAAGACTCAGTGCACATGCTTACTTGCAGGCCTGTCTCTTACTGCACACTAAGCTTCAGGGGACTAAGGACTGTATCTGATTATGTTCACATAGTAGGTGCTCGAGAAATATTTGTTGAATGAGAAAATGATGTACTGCTCACGTGGTTATTCAACAGCATATCAGCTCACTCCTTTTTTTTTTTTTTTTTTCCAGTTGCTAAGTTGTATAGTAACCTGATCTCTACTTTGGATTCTCCTTGCCTTTATTTTGTTATTCCATTCTTACGTCTCACGAAATTTAGACCTTTAGAAAATTTCCCCCATTCCTCTCCTATAAGCGTTAACTTCTGATATGGTTTGGCTCTGTGTCCCCACCCAAATCTCATGTTGAATTGTGATTCCCAACACTGGGGAAGGGACTTGGTGGGAGGTGATTGTATCATGAGGGCAGATTTCCCCCATCTGTTCTCATGATAGTGAGTTAATTTTCAAGAGATCTGATGGTTTAAAAGTGTGTGGCACTTCCTCCTTTGCGCACGCTCTCTCTCTCCTACTGCCATGTGAAGACATGCAGTAGGATGACATGCCATGTGAAAACGTGCTTCCCCTTCACCCTTCTGCTATGATTGTAAGTTTCCTGAGGCCTTCCTAGCCATGCCTTCTGTACAGCCTCTGGAACTGTGAGTCGATTAAACATGTTTTCTTTATAAATTACCCAGTCTCTGGTAGTTCTTTATGGCAGATGGCAGTGTGAGAATGGATTAATACAATTTAAATCCTAGAGCATTTATTTTTTTAAAATGTCCCTGTTTTTCTAACCTCTGTACCCCTGTTATGACCATTACCAGACAACTACAGAGGCCCTGCAGGACTCAGTCTGTTTCATGGGCTCCTGGGTTTCTCTGTGCACTTGGTGGACAGCTCTATAAAGTGTAACTGTGTGAAGTGCTGTGACAAGTGAGAAATGTGTGCCTGTGCACCAACAGGGTACATGGAGGAGGCAGTGGGGCAGAGGGCACAGGTAGCCTTTGTGTAGAGCAATTCATGAAGTTTTAAACTGCACCAATCTACGCAACTTAGTGGTGTAGTTTAATAGACTGCTTTTTCCAGTGTAGCTGGATGGGACATAGCTCTGTAAATAGAACCAGTTCTCTGTTCTGAAAACTCTGGTTTTAGGCCATTCCTGCCTGAGCGCCAGTCCTGTCCTGGTCCTTCCTCCTCAATGGGGGAGAGGCAGACATCAAGAAAGCTGGAACAGTGGGGCAGTGCTTTGATTGTTGTGTGGGAATGGACGCCCTAGTGGATGGGAGCAAAGGGGAGTATGGAGATTGGGGAAAGGTAACTGAGACTTTCTTTAATCCCACCGAGCATGACAGTATTTTCACCCCATATCTACAACATTGCCAACTGATTGGACCCTGATTCCAAAGTTTCTAGATGAAATAAAAAGCAGAAGTGGTAGTGAGTTTACTAGAAAATTTGTTCAAGATGAATGCATGGAAAGAGTTTCGGTGATGATTATAGGAAAAGTTTTAGGCTAGGTGTGGTGGCTCATACCTTTAATTCTAGCACTTTGTGAGGCCAAGGCAGGAGGATCACTTGAGCCCAGGAGTTCTAGACCAGCCTGGGCAACATAGGGAGAACCCATCTCTATTGAAAAAAAAAAAAAAGTTTTAAAAGAATATCTATATTGCTTAGTCAGAGGTCATTTGTGATTTTCTACTAAGGCAATTACCCCAAATACACTATGAACTTATGGAATTTTTTTTTTTTTTTTTTTTTGAGATGGAGTCTGTCTCTGTCACCCATGCTGGAGTGCAGTGGTGCAATCTCGGCGCACCGCAACCTCCACCTCCCAGGTTCAAGTGATTCTCCTGCCTCAGCCTCCTGAGTAGCTGGGATTTCAGGCATGCGCTACCACACCGGGCTAATTTTTTTTGTATTTTTAGTAGAGATGGGGTTTCACTATGTTGGCCAGGCTGGTCTTGAACTCCTGGCCTCGTGATCCGCCCAGGTCGGCCTCCCAAAGTGTTGGGATTACAGGCGTGAGCCACCACACCTGGCTGAACTTATGGACTTAAGGAAGACATTTGATGCACAATTCATCATATTCTTATAAATATGATAAAAACAATGGGCTGATAACTTATAATGAATTACTGGGGTATATCCTATGAGTGATTAATGGGTTTATGCCTGCATAGGTACAGGTCTCTAATATAGGCCATAGGACTCTATGCACAGGTTACCTTGGTTATTCTTTTTCTCAGGAAATGGGGTAATGGCACAGATGGCATGTTGGATAAATTCACACATTCCAGGAAATTGGGAAGGGTTGTCAGTATGTTGGATGACAGAGCTCAGATCCAAAGTGACCTTGACGATCTAGAATGAAGGCCTCCATCAAATAAGATAAAATACTTAAGAAGAAGAAGAAAAGTTTGAAGCTGTGCTGCTTGGACCCAAAATCTAACTGCCCACTTCTAAGATGGGAGAGACGTTGTTTGTAATTTGGTTTTTCTATCATTGCAGAGTTCTCCCGTACAGTGAGAAGAGCAAATAAGGCTCACAGGACTTAGGGTTCCAGCATTTTCTTTTTTTTTTTGGAGCCTAACTACTTCTGGGTCCCATTCTTTTGCTTGGTATGTTGCTAAGTGCTTTATGTAGTGGCAAATCAAAACATTGGTAAAATTCCATCTCTTTCATCAAGCCTCCTCCTCATGCTATTCCTTCTACCTAGAATGGTATTGCAGATTTTTATGGGACTGATTCCCTATCACCATCCAGGTTTTTGACTACTCCATCTATTTTTTTTTTTCTTTTTTTATACAGAGTCTCACTCTGTCACCCAGGCTGGAGTGCAGTGGCGTGATCTTGGCACACTGCAACCTCCACCTCCTGGGTTCAAGTTATTCTTCTGCCTCAGCCTCCCAAGTAGCTGGGATTACAGGCACATGCCACCACACCTGGCTAATTTGTATTTTTAGTAGAGATGGGGTTTCATCATGTTGGCCAGGCTGGTCTCAAACTCCTGATGTCAAGTGATCCACCCGACTCAGCCTCCCAAAGTGCTGGGATTACAGGTGTGATCCCAGCACACCTAAGGAGCTACTCATCTGTTTCCTTCTGTTCCTACCTATTGCTTTATTTTCCTTCTTAGAACTTACCATGAGCTAAAATTGTGCTGTGTTCTTTCTGTATCTGTCTCCACTAGAATGTTAGCTCCCAGGAATAGGAACTTTGTCAGTTTTGTACATTTAGCTATCTCTAATGCCTAGAATAGTTCCTGGCAAGTAGCGGGTGCTTTATAAACATTTGTTAAGTGAATTTGTGAATGCGTGATTGAAGAACAGCCACAGAATGTTGGATACACTTAAAGGTATTTTTGTAGCTTCAGCTTCTTACACCATTAGCCAAAGAAGTAAAATACTTAAGGTTTTGTGTCTTCTCACATTTATTTGATGGGAAACAAAACAAAATATAGAAGGTGCATTAGAACTTTTTTTCTTTGTTACATTTTCTAGGTTAAGCTCTACCAGATATTTTTAAATCCATAGAAGGTATGCAAACCAAAAAATAGATGTCCACAATCTTGATAAGAGCATACACTTGATTTCTTACCATTTGGATAAAAGCTATGTTATTACTACTCAACCCAGTACAATAGTATTTTATCATCTTACACGTGTTTGAGCTTTCAGTCATACTTTAATCACATAATGTGTGATATTTTAAAATATTTTTTCTTCCAAGAACACAGTGTTCAAAGAAATACATTGCAGGAAAAACTGTTTTGGCCAGCACGGTGGCTCATGCCTGTAATCCCAACACTTTGGCAGGCCAAGGCAGGTGGATCACTTGAAGTCAGGAGTTCAAGACCACCCTGGCCAACATGACGAAACCCTGTCTCTACTAAAACTACAAAAATTAGCCGGGCATGATGGCACACACCTGTAATCTCAGCTACTCAGGTGGCTGAGGCAGGGGAATCGCTTGAACCTGGGAGGCGGAGGTTGCAATGAGCCAAGATTGCACCACTGCACTCCAGCCTGGGTGACCAAGCAAGACCTTGTCTTGAAAATAAAATAAAATAAAGTAAAATAAAATAAAATAAAATCTATCTACAAGGTACTGTGCCATGCATTGGAAAACCTAAGGCACTATTTGTTGTTCTCTATATTCTAGAATTACAGACAGAGAAAAGCATCGTGTTTGGAAGAGTTTAGCATACACGGCTCAGTGCAGAGTAAAGAATACATAAGGCAGGCAGCAGAGACATTCAGAAGAGTCCAGCTGTGGGGACCTTGTGTGCCGGGGAGGACCTTGAATTTGGCCTGTCTGCTCAGAAGCCTTATCCTGGGGCCTATGGGGGCAGCTTCACAGGATCCATGAACCACAGTAAAACTTTTTTTTTTTTTTTTTTGAAATGGAACCTTGCTTTGTTGCTACGGCTGGAAGTGCAGTGGTGTGATCTTGGCTCAATGCAACCTCCGCCTCCCAGGTTCAAGAGATTCTCATGCCTCAGCCACCTGAGTAGCTGAGATTACAGGTGTGTGCCACCACACCCAGCTGATTTTTATATTTTTAGTAGAGACAGGGTTTTGTCATGTTGGCCAGGCTGGTCTTAAACTCCTGACCTCAAGCGATCTTCCTGCCTTGGCCTCCCAGTGTTGGGATTACAGGCGTGAACCACTGTGCTGGCCGAAACAGTTTTTCATGCAATGTATTTCTTTGAACACTGTGTTCTTGGAAGAAAAAACATTTTAAAATATCACACATTATGTGATTAAAATATGACTTAAAGCTCAAACAAGGTCTCGCTTGGTCACCCAGGCTGGAGTGCAGTGCTGCAATCTTGACTCACTGCAACCTCTGCCTCCTGGGTTCAAGTGATTCTCCTGCCTCAGCTTCCCGAGTAGCTGGGATTACAGGTGTGTGCCACCACGCCTGGCTAATTTTTGTATTTTTAGAAGAGACGGGGTTTCGCCATGTTGTCCAGGCTGGTCTCGAACTCCTGACCTCAGGTAATCCACCTGCCTCAGCCTCCCAAAGTGCTGGGATTACAGGTGTGAGCTACTGCACCCAGCCCGATCTTTAGGCCCTCCATTTACCTTGTCTGATTAAGCACAATTATTTTAGCCTCCCCATTTATATCATTTGAATAAATGGCATTCCCAAATAACTGAAGGTGTTTAATCAGAAGTCTCAAAGCTCCTTTACGAGATGATCAAAGATACACTTGTTCTGTAGAATGGACCGTGGGATGCAGATAGATGGGACTTCCATTCTAATAATAACATGAGCTGTAGATTTCTTTGTTTTTCTACTTCAGAAAACAGTATACTCGTTATTTTTTAAACTTAAAAACTCACTGTTGGCTTATTAAGCAAATACTGTATTTACGTGTTCAGAAATATTTGCTAGGTGCTTTCTGTATAGGAGTGCTGCTCTGGGTCATGAGTGTGAAGCCGTGAACAAAATAAAGTCGGCCCTTGTGGAGCCCACGTTCTGGTGGGGGTAGACAATAACAAATTAATGTATAATATTATAGGGTTCATGAGGGAAAATAAAGCAGTAAAAAGAAATAGGGAATGTTTGAGGAGGAGGCCTATTTTATATGGAGTGGTCCGGCTGTTTTAGTAACAGTTGACTGACACGTGAGTAAAGTAAGCCAGCCCTGTGTGAAAACATTTGGGATATGGCTGAGAGAACAAAAATGCATAGTTTTGAGGAGGTTATATGCTTGGTGACAAAAAACAAGTGTGTTCCTGGAGGATAAATAAGATAATGCAGATAAACAAAAAGTAGAAATAAAAAATTGTCTGCAGAGGTAATCGCGATTTGGTTTATAATCTTCCAAATTTTTCCAGTTTGTGTGAAACACTACCTGTCTACCCTCATAACTGTGTCATCTCAGCTTTCTCCCTCAGCCCCAGATCTTCTGGGTTTCTTTTTCCTTTTGTTTTTGTTTTTGAAACAAGGTCTCACTCTGTTGCCCAGGCTGGAGTACAGTGGCGACATCGTTCCTCGCTGTGATCATCCTCTCGGACTTTAGTGATCCTCCTGCCTCAGCCTCCTGAGTAGCTGACATTACAGGCATGCTCCACCAAGCCTGGCTACTGGAGTTTCGCATGTTGCCCAAGCTGGTCTTGAATTCTTGGGCTCAAGGAGTCCACCTGCCTCAATTTCCCAGAATGCTGGGTTTATAGGCATGAGCACCTGGACCTGGCCAATATTCTGTTTGTAAACAATAAACCATTATAACACAGCTTAACTTCCTCTCCATAGATAACCATGGTGTTGAATCCTATATATTATACCTTATGCATTATCTTTTTATAGTGTGTGTGTGAGGATGTGTATAGACAATATATGTGGACATACCCACACACACATCTATATATGATAGTTATACTGTGCCTAGTATATATACATGTATCAACATTTGATCTATTGTGGTGAGACTAAAGAAGCTTTCTTTAGTTTATTTGGGCAAATGTAAGGAGAAAATACTAGCTTTTAATTTCTTAAATTAACATGATAATTATATAATATGCTACCAACAACTAGGAAAGAACATAAGAAGTAAAGTCCAAAAATGTTGTCCCAACCATGTTTCTCAAGCTTATTATGTGAACCTTTCTAAGTAGAAATCAAAATTAATTGTTAGGAAATTTGTTGTAAACATTTAAATAAATTATGGCAATCTGTACCCTTTACCTACTGGCAAAAAATTGGCAAATTTTCTTAACCTCAGTTTTCTTGTCTATAAAATATGGTTGATAGTGTCTTTTCTTTCTAACTCATAGTTTGATATGAGAATTAAATGAACAAGTATAGGCCAGGCGTGGTGGCTCACGCCTGTAATCTCAGCACTTCGGGAGGCTGAGGCGGGCGGATCACCTGAGGTCAGGAGTTCAAGACCAGCCTGGCCAACGTGACGAAACCCTGTCTCTACTAAAAATACAAACATTATTGTATTTTTGCATGCAACACCACACATATAGTCCCAGCTATGCAGGAGGCTGGGGCAGGGAGAATTGCATGAATCCGGACGCAGAGGTTGCAGTGAGCCAAGATTGCGCCACTGCACTCCAGCCTGGGCAACAGAGCGAGACTCCGTCTCTAAAGAGAAAACTAGTGTAAAAGAATTCTGAAATGTATAAACAAAGCCCTTTTAAAATTAGAAATGATTTTATTTGGTTTGTTATCCTGTGGAATTTTTTTTTTTTTTTTAAATCAGTGAAATGTCAGAGTTCTTATTGGGAAAGCTTAGGTTGATAAGAGAAAATCTGTAGTAAGATTAGATTTTTTAGTAATATCAATATTGCATAAAAGTCATTTTTTCAGTGAGGCCACTGAAAATTGTAACTGTCTTCTGCTGAACAATTCCTATATTCCTTCCTTCTTTATTTTTCACCATTGTACTTATCATCATCGGATATATTAAAGCCTTTATTTATTTACTTTAATATTTTCAGTCTCCTACCTGGAAGAGTCCCCTCCCATAGTAGGTGCCCATACCTAGTTGCTGAATGACTGAAGGAGAATGAGTGCCTTTTGTGTTCACTGTTATCTGGATTTGTTCTTCAGGCATGATCCCGGATGATCCCCAAGGTCCTAGCTTGCTCATTGACCTTCCTGTTGTGGCTCAAAGTAGGGAGCAAGAAGATTTGCCTTTATATCAACACCAAGCGACGCGAGTTATTTCCAAGGCCTCAGCATACACAGGAATGTTGTCTTCTAGATATGCCACTGATACATGGTATGATATCATTTTTCTTTGTTTTCACATTATAAAATAGTGGTTTTTCTTTTTTTTTTTTTTTTTTTGCTTAAAAAAATGCATGATTTTGGTAGAACATTTGGAAAATACAGAAAAATATTATGAATAAAATCCACTATATTTGACAATTACCATGAGAATTTCATATACTTAAAATTTTGCCGTATGTACAATTTTGTATCTTGCAGTTGTGCACAAAATGGATTACATAGAGTATTTGCTTAGAGAATGCGAGGTTAATTCAGACTTTAACAACTCAAGCAAATGCACTTGAGGACAAATTAAAAGAAGACCAATTTAAGAGTGAGGAAATGTACGGGAATCCCTTGACTCATTACATGTTGAGTGTAAGAGGGGGTAGTTGAGGATGACTTGTGTTTTTGGACTAGAAAACTAGATATGAGAAATTAGTGCTTCAATATAATATTATAGGAGCATGAACGGGTTGGAAGGGAAAATGATGAGTTCAGTTTGGAACATGTTGAGGGTTAAAGTAGCCATAGAACAACAAAGCTAAATGGAATCAATTAGATATGTGGGTCTGGGAATTAATGTTGAGGTGTGTCTGGACATGGGTAATTGGGAGCAAGATTAAGCGCAGGTGAAACTCTTCAATTTGAATGGTCATCAACACGAAGCTTAAACAATAAGGCAAGCATAGGGTCAAGATTGGCGTCCTGGAAGACGGCAATACTTAAGGCATGAACAGAGGAAGAAAGGGGTGAGCTGGAATGAACAAAAGGTAGGAGAAAATTAGTCAACTAGACATTGACACATTGACTTAGAAAGCAAAGGAAGAGAATATTGTAACAAATGGGTCCTCACAATCTATGTTCACATGTTAGTAAAGTCAATGTAGATAAGAAAGAGAAGTTTTCCTGGGGCTTGGCCATATGGATGCCCTTGGTAAGCATTGAGCATTGTTAGTAGAGTGAATTCAGAGATTAGTGTGTTGAGAATTGAACACAAGGTTAAAAATTGGATACAGAAAGAGCTGACTAGTGTTTTGAAAATCCTGGTCATGGGTTGGGATTGGTGGCTCATGCCTGTAATCCCAGCACTTTGGGAGGCCGAGGTGGGTGGATCACCTGAGGTCAGGAGTTCGAGACTAGCCTGGCCAACGTGGAAACCTTGTCTCTACTAAAAATACAAAAATTAGCTGGGCATGGTGGTGTGTGCCTGTAACCCCAGCTACTCTGGTGGCTGAGGCAGGAGAATCACTTGAACCTGGGAGGTGGAGGTTGCAGTGAGCTGAGATTGTTCCACTGCACTCCAGTCTGGGCGACAGAGCAAGACCCCATCTCAAAAAAAAAAAAAAAAAAAAAAAATTAGCCTGTTGTGATAGCATGCACCTGTAGTCCCAGCTACTAGGGAGGCTGAGGTGGGAGAATCATTTAAGGCTAGAAGGTTGAGGCGGCAGTGAGCTATAATTGTGCCACTGCACTCCAGCCTGGGTGACATAGCGAGACCCCGTCTCAAAAAAAAAAAAAAAAAAAGAATGCATGTTACTTAGATAACTAGACAGTATTAATGGATCAAGGCAAAGGGGAAAAAAATATATATATATAATATATATGACATACGACATTTATATTACATATTACTACATTCATATTACATGAAACTGAAGAGAATTTTCTTTGCTTGTGGAATATGCAGATGCCATAAAGGGGGTGATTAAATATAGTCTGTGGAGTGGTGGAGGGAGAAGAGGACATTGCACACTTGGAATCACCTTGGATAGTTTGATAGGAGGAAGCTCACCTGATCCACTGAGATAGGTGCCAGGAAGGAAAAGAAGGTCTGGTTGTAGGTACTTTTTGTAGCTTGGGAGCAGGAATCCAAAGAGATTCTCATCCAATGATGATGTTTGTTTGTTTCTCTCACTTAGGGAGAAGATTATTTACTACTAAGAGTGATGAAGCGCTAATAAAGTGGGCATTAAAAGGAGAGGTGTTGGAGCAGAGATTAGCTTTTGAAAGAGTGATAGGGGAGTAACCACCTAGTGGTAGGGAGTTTTGAAAAATGTTTACCCTCTTTTTCCAATGCCCCCGGGAGTGAGAGAATGAGCTTCACCCACTTGAGTGTGGTATACTTGGCAGAGAACCAGAGCTGTTGAAGAGGAGGTTCAGAGAACATTCAGTGAAGAGGTCAGGGCATGGATAGTTTGTTTGCAATTCTAGCAGATTTCATGCAGCGTGATGGATGATATACATGGCAGTTCTTGGGGTGCGGCGTGACAAAGGAAGCACATATGAAGGAAAACCTAGAAAGGTGTGGCATTGTGAGTAGGGAGATAAGAAGTGCACAAAGGAGTTGGAGCTTTCAGCAAAGCGTAACAGGGATGAGAGATAGGGTGGGCTTAATTGGCTTTAAATGTTTTTATTAAAACCTTAATCCAACTGTGATTTTTGTGTTGACATGGGAGATATCTTACATTTAGATGATGTGCATCTCTCTGTTCAGCAACCTGAAATTTTACCCGAAGTTTTAGGTAGAAACTTCATAAAAGTTGTTCTCTGTGCTTCTGCATAGCCCATATCTGAGTGGAAGGAAGTGATACAGAACTGCCCAACAGCTTTTCTACTCTGCAAATGCCAGGTTGGTGTACAGAGGGAGAGTGCTGCCGGGTCTGGTTTCCTCATGTGATATCCGGTGCAGCCTCTGGAGGAACACACAGTGATAAATAAGCAATGGATTTGTTTCCATAGGACAGATGCCTGGAAGTAGAAAAGTTAGAAACGTATTTTATGGCTTTTTATATAGTCAAAATTTTTTTCTTCTTTTCATTTTTGAGACAGGGTCTTACTCTGTTGCCCAGGCTGGAGTGTAGTGGCGCCATCTCAGCTCACTGCAACCTCTGCTTCCCAGGTTCACACCATCCTCCCACCTCAGCCTCCTGAGTAGCTGGGACTACAGGCATGTGCCACCAAGCATGGCTAATGTTTGTACTTTTTTTTTTTTTTTTTTTTGTAGAGATGGTATTTCGCCATGTTGGCCAGGCTGGTCTGAAACTCCTGGGCTTAAGCAATCTGCTTGTCTTGACCTCCCAAATTGTTCAGATTATTTTTCCATGAGACACCATTGTTTTTTAAATGTATCTTTTGCTTAGTGTGAATAGTTGAATCTGGCAGAAGAATGCAGACATGAGACTGCTTCTCTAAACTGTAGAACTGTAACTGTAGAATGTGAAGAATCAGAAAAGATCTAAGCAAACTTCTAAGTCCACCCCTCCTTCCGTGGATAGAAGAGGAAGTGGAGCATCAGTTGTTCTTACTAAATTTGACCCCGGCTTCAGAGAGGGAAGATATGCTTTGTTCTTATTCCGTTGCTTTTTCTTTTAAAGTGAGTATTTGACAAGCCGATTTCTTATGCAGGCACTGGCATTTAAGGACTCCAACCTAACCTTGTCTTAGGAGATTAGTCTTGCACTTGAAAGTTGTTTTTTAAGCTTGTTATTGGAGATTTAGGGTATATTTAAATCCCAGCAGGTTCCAGAAGAGTTCCTGTAAATCATATTCCTTCTTTTAATCTTTAAGGTATGCCCCATGGAGTTAGGTTCATAGGTGAATATTTATTGCCACTCAGGAGCCTGCCTGAGTAATGCATAGATTATTTTAGATGATAGTCTTTCAGATAATCAGGGTGTCATGAAGTGCTAAATGGTATTTTACAGTTTCTTCCTTGCATTAATTTTTGTGTACGACCCAGCAGAGTTGTGTGTCTGTGTGCCTGCACATGCATCCATGTGTGTGAGTGCCCCAAGGGTAAGTATCTAATGGTTGTGATGTTTTATCTACACTGCACTTTTGCACTAACTTCTCCTTACCTTAGGAGGCAGGACTGGTATTAAGAGTTCAGATGCCCCTTGAAAGTAGAGATCCCTAGAAAGGGGACTATGGGCAGGTAGGGTATAATTCTGTGGAAGGAATTCAGGTGCTCTGGTTCAGAGCACAGTAGTCCCTTCTTATCCTCAAGGGATATGTTCCAAGACCCCCACTGGGTGCCTGAAACCACAGACATTACCAAGCCCTATTTATGCTGTCTTTTTTGTACATACATACCTATGATGAAGTTTAATTTATAAATTACATATAGTAAGAGATTAACAACAATAACTAGTAATCAAATAGATCAGTACTGCAGCAGTTGATCTGATAACTGAGATGGCTACTGAGTGACTTCTGGGCAGGCAGCATATATAGCGTATGGATATGCTGGACAAAGATGATTCACATCCCAGGCTGGACAGCAAGATATTTCTTCATGCTACTCTGAATGGCATGCAATTTAAAACCTATGAATTGTTTATTTCTGAAATTTTCCATTTACGATTTTTGCCATTACTGTAGTTGATCACAGATAACTGATACCAAGGAAAGCAAAACTACAGAAAGCAAAGCCTCAGCTGAGTGGAGGGGACTACTATATCCTTCTTTGTTCCTAAGGTCACTTGAGATCGTGTTTTCAGACCTTGCCTGGTTTCAGTCTTTTTCTTCCTCATCTCTGTTATTTTTGGCTGTTTAAAGACCTATGGGTGCCCCTAGTGGGGACGTGGGTATTTCTCAGACAATAGGAGGTCTGTGGTATGGATATATTATGAGTGCTGTTCATATCTTTCTTCTGCTGTTTATACCTGTATGACCCTGAAAGGGTTTCCTTTGTATCTATCTTTTCTCACCTGTAAAGTAGGTAGTTCTGTAGACTGAATAAGTATTCATACAGGCCAGGGATGGTGGCTCACGCCTGTAATCCCAGCACTTCATGTGGCCGAGGTGGGAGAATCGCTTGAGGCCAGGAGTTCAAGACGAGCCTGGGCAACATAGTGAGAACCTGTCGCTACAAAAAAATAAAAAGTAAGCCCGGTATGTTGGTGCATGCCTGTAGTTCTAACTATTCTGGGGGCTTGGGTGGGAGGATCTCTTGAGCCCAGCAGTTCGAGGTTACAGGAAGCTATGATTACATCGCTGTACTCCAGCCTGGCAAACACAATGAGACCTGGTTGCTTTTTTTTTTTTTTTTTCGTTTTCTCTTCTTCTTTGAGACAAGTTCTTGTTTTGTCACCCAGTCTGTAGTGCAGTGGTGTGATCACAGCTCACTGCAGCCTTGACCTCCCAGGTTCAAGCAATCCTCCCACCTCAGCCTTCGAAGTAGCTGGGATCACAGGCACCTGCCACAATGACTGGCTAATTTTTTTATTTTCTGTAGAGACAAGATCTCACTTTGTTACCCAGGCTGGTCTAAACTCCTGGCCTCAAGCCATCCTTCCACTTGGCCTCCCAAAGTGCTGGGATTACAGGTGTGAGCCATAGCACCTGGCCTGTTATGTTTTTTAAAGTGTATGTAAAACATTTATACAATTTTATATGTCAGCTATAAGTCAATAAAGCTGGGAAAGGATGCATTTAACAGGCTTAATATAACAACCTTGCCAATAGTAAATGTTTAGTAGAAGGTTTGCCGTGATGTTGGTGGCAATGATAGGCTCATGGGCCCTGACGTATACCCAGGGTAGTATCCATTGTTGCTGGGTTTATTAAATTTGCCGTGATGTTGGTGGCAGTGACAATGATAGGCTCTTGGGCCCTGACGTATACCCAGGGTAGTATCCATTGTTGCTGGGTTTATTAAAACACTCAAGGAGGTTGTTGATTTAAAAAAAAATGTAATAGGATCAAATCACAGTAAAGCAATGTGTCAGAGGCTGATGTCTGGGAAGATGGTGAACTTTAGAAGAAAGACATATTTAAAATGGAAAAAAAAATCATGTTGTAGATGTAATAGGATGCAAATGAGTAGAAATGGCTTCAGGTATTAGATACTTTGTTAGGAATAGTGGGAGGAGAAATAGGAGGCTGAGTGTCATAGTTGGGGAAAAGATTAACTGGGTTAATGTGATATTTTAATTTCCCAACACGGTGCCTGGCATTTAGTGCCTTCTACATAAATGGCGAATATTTAATACGTTTACGTTTGAATTAAACTGCCAAAACTTACATGTAAATTCAGAACATCATGAGGAGATGGAGGAAAAGGGAGAGAATGAATATTTGCATTTTAGAGAGAAGGCTACTCTGGCGTGTGAGTTGGGAGAAAAAAGGGGGTGTTTGTGGGAGTTTATGGCCTCGAGCATGTGACACTTCCCGGTTCTTACAGTGCTGTTGCAGCGGTGGCCAACACTGCAGATGAAGGCGAATGTGAACAATTAGGACAAGAGGTACATAGAAATACTACGCTAATACCTTCGAAAATATAATTAGATATTTGATTGCTAATCCAGGCTCTACAGAAGACCAGAAGAGACGTAATGTTCTAGAAGCAACTTACCCTGTATGGCTTGAACTTCTGTTTCTTAAGGAAACTCTTAAACACAATTTTACATATTAATAAAACGCACACATTTTAAGGTACAGTCTACTAAGTTATTTATACATTCATGTTATATACACTCCAATGAAGATAAGGAACATTTCCATCACCCAGAAAGCCCTCCTACCCCTTTGTGTGTCTTGCACCAGGCATCCACTAATCTTATTTCTAACACTGTAAATTAGTTTTTCCTATTCTAGAACACATGTACATGTAGTCATACAGTAAGTACTTTTTTTTTTTTTTTTTTTTTTTTTTTTTTTTTTTTTTGAGACGGAGTCTCGCTCTGTCGCCCAGGCTGGAGTGCAGTGGCCGGATCTCAGCTCACTGCAAGCTCCGCCTCCCGGGTTTACGCCATTCTCCTGCCTCAGCCTCCCGAGTAGCTGGGACTACAGGCGCCCGCCACCTCGCCCGGCTAGTTTTTTGTATTTTTTTTTTAGTAGAGACGGGGTTTCACCGTGTTAGCCAGGATGGTCTCGATCTCCTGACCTCGTGATCCGCCCGTCTCGGCCTCCCAAAGTGAGTAAGTACTTTTTTTGTGTCTACCTTCTTTTACTCAGGACAATGTGTGAATGTTAATGTAAGGGAATGCCTAATTCTTTATATACTGCTGTCAGGTAATAATTTGCTCTGCAACTTCAAAATCATTGTGAAACATCTGTACAAATAACCCTACTAGTTTAGAAAACAGTAGTGCCCATTCTTTCTGGTTCCAGTTGCTCATATTCCCTGTGGTATATCATAGAATATTGCCATATAGAATGTGTATTTAAAGAGGAAAAAGAAATTGTGAGATTACTTAGTCACAATTGGAGCTCTCCCTGCTTCCATCATTTTTGGGTGCTGAGTTTACTTGACCTTCATACTGCTTAGTATGTAGAAATTTTATGTGAAAATAAGTACTACTAAAGAGGAAAGGTCACCCTGGCTGTCTGGAGTCATCAGATTTTATATGATGAACATTTTATTTGCAAAGAGTTTGTATATCGTGAAGAATATTAATATCCGCTTGTTTGTTCATGGGGTACTCTATCTCCACCCACCCCCCCAAATCTGTAAAGAATTATAACTTTAGGCATTTGTGATAAAGGCCTGAAACAAAACACATTGTTTCAATTGGATGGTTAATTCCTTTGGGGAAAAATTTGGTTATAAATCTGTGGTTGAATGTAAGAGGCAAAAGTTCAGTTCATTTTTAAGACTTTATTTCTTTAAAGCAGTTTTTGATTCACAGCAAAATTGAGAAGAAGGTGCAGAGAGGCGATATCCTGTATACCCCCTACCCCCACATGCATAGCCTCCCCTATTGTCAGTATAGCCCACCAGGGTGGAACGTTTGTTACAATTGATAACATTGGTAAACTGACACATCATCTTCACCCAGAGTCCATAGTTTAGATTAGATTTCACTCTTGGTGTTGTATGTTCTGTAGGTTTGGAAAGTTCTGTTATTTTAAGATTTGAGTTTCTAACTGATTGAGCTATTGATCATACTTAATCACAGTGCAAATTATAAAATTTGAGGTTAGAAATTCCTTGTTAAAATTTCAAATATGTTTCTGCAAATTTACATTTTAATATGTACAGTAAGAATATTTCACTTGCTCAGTTAAATTTTAATTTGGGTTAAAAGGTACCTGTGTTCATCAGTGTAAAGTGACTACATTAATTTGTTTAATTGCTCATCTCCTGTGACTGTACTTCTGAAACTACTCACACTATCTAGATAAGCTTTGACAAGTTTTATCTCTTGTTAGGTATGAACTAGTCTGAATAAAATGTGTGTATACAAAAACCTAGAAGAAAGGTAATATGCTCTGAGTTTCTTCCAACAGAGTAATCGTTTTGTGACATACTTTGTCAAAGAAATCTAAAATTGTTCATATTCTAGACAGAGTGGTTTCCCCCACCCCTTCTCCTAAGTTGTATATGAGAGTCAGCAGTTTAGGAAATGTTTAGTTTTTACTTTTTAAAATTAGGAAACAAATAGCCCATACTATTTGTTGGAGGTTGGTTTCCCTTCTATTTTAGGGTGCTTTTGTTTTGTTTTGTTTTCCCAATTAAAGAATTGTGGTGGCTCATGCCCATGATCCCAACACTTTGGGAGGCTGAGGCAGGAGGATTGCTTGAGTCCGGGTGTTTGAAACCAGTCTGGACAACATAATGAGACCCCATATGTACAAAGAGTAAAAAAATTAGCTGGGCATGGTAGTGCGTGCCTCTGGTCCCAGCCACCTGGTGAGGCTGCAGTGAGCTGTGATTGTGCCACTGCACTCCAGCCTGGGTAACAGAGTGAAACTCTGCTCAAAAAGCAAAACAAAACAAGAGAAAAAGCACACAAGAATTTAATGCCTACAATGATAACATAAAGATGTCATGGTGAAATGCTTGCCTTTTTTTTCCCCTTAATGCCTATATGATTTGGGGTACAGGAAAGTGGAAAATGGAGAGGAGGAAGGTTTGTATTGCTTTAGGTTTTGTTTTGAATCTTATTTCAATTAATATTTAACAAGAGGCCAGGCATGGTGGCTCAGGCCTGTAATCCCAGCACTTTGGGAGGCTGAGGTGGGCGGATCACCTGGGGTTGGGAGTTCAAGACCAGCCTGACCAACATGGAGAAATCCCATCTCTACTAAAAATACAAAATTAGCCAGACATGGTGGCACTTGCTTGTAATCACAGCTACTCAGGAGGCTGAGGCAGAAGAATAGCTTGAACCTGGGAGGTGGAGGTTGCAGTAAGCCAAGATTGCACCATTGCACTCCAGCCTGGGCAATAAGAGCAAAACTCTGTCTCAAAAAAAAAACAACAACAAAAAACAAACAAAAAACAAAAAAACCCCACAGAGAATTCTAAAATACAGCAGATCATGAAGATACTCCTTGCAGTAATGTCCGTTTTCTAAAAGACAAGATACAATCTGATATGGTTTGACTCTGTGTCTCTACCCAAATCTCATCTCAAATTGTAATCCCCGTGTGTCAGGGGAAGGACCTCGTGGGAGGTGATTGGATTATGGGGGTGGTTCCCCCAAGCTGTTCTCACAATAGTGAGGGAGTTCTCACAAGATCTGATGATGTAAAAGTGGCAGTTTCCCCTACGCTCTCTGTCTCTTTCCTGCCAACATGTAAGATGTGCCTTGCTTCCCCTTTGCCTTCCGCCATGATTGTAAGTTTCCTGAGGCCTCCCCAGCCGTGTGGAACTGTGAGTAAATTAAACCTCTTTTCTGTATAAATTACCCAATCTCAGGTAGTATCTTTATACAGTGTGATAATGGACTAATATAGAGAATCGGTCCCGGCAGAGTGGAGTACTGCTATAAAGATAACCTGAAAATGTAGAAGTGACTTTGGAACTGTCTAACAAGCAGAGGTTGGAACGATTTGGAGGGCTCAGAAGCAGACAGGAAGATGTGGGGAAGTTTGGAACTTCCTAGAGACTTGTTGAATACTTTTGACCAAAATGCTGATGGTGATATGGACAATGAAGTCCAGGCTGGGTTGGTCTCAGATGAAGATGAGGAATTTATTGGGAAGTGGAGCAAAGGTCACTCTTGCTATGCTTTAGCAAAAAGACTGGCAGCATTTTGCCCCTGCCTTAGAGATCTGTGGAACTTTGAACTTGAGAGAGATGATTTAGGGTATCTGGTGGAAGAAATTTCTAAGCAGCAAAGCATTGAAGAGGTGACCTGGCTTTTTCTGAAAGTATTCAATCATATGTGTTCACAAAGAGATGGTTTGAAATTGGAACTTATATTTAAAAAGGAAGCAGAGCATAAAGATGTAGAAAATTTGCAGCCTGACCATGTGGTAGAAAAGAAAAACCCATTTTCTGGGGAGGAATTCAATCTGGCTACAGAAATTTGCATAAGTAACAAGGAACTGAATGTTAATAGCCAAGACAATGGGGAAAATATCTCTAGGGCATGTCAGAGATCTTTGTGCAGCTCCTCCCACCACAGTCCCGGAGGCCTAGGAGTGAAAAATGGTTTCGTGGGCTAGGCCTAAGGCCCTGCTACTCTGTACAGCCTTGGTACTTTGTACCCTGCATTCCAGCTGCTCCAGCTCCAGCTGTGGCTAAAAGGGGCCAAGGTACAGCTCAGGCTCTTGCTTCAGAGGGTGCAAGCCCCAAGCCTTGGCGGCATCCATGTGGTGGTGGGCCTGAGGGTGCACAGAAGACAAGAGTTGAGCTTTTGGAGCCTTTGCCTACATTTCAGAGGATATATGAAAATGTCTGGATGTCCAGGCAGAAGTCAGCTCAGGGGCAGAACCCTCATGGAGAATCTCTACCAGGGTAATGCAGAGGAGAAATGTGGGGCTGAAGCCCCCAAATGGAGTCCCCATGGGGGCACTGCCTTGTGGAGCAGTGAGAAGAGGGCCATCATCTTCCAGACCCCAGAATGGTATCTCCACTAGCAGCTTGCACATGCAGCTGGAAAAGCTGCAGGCACTCACCTCCAGCTTGTGAAAGCAACCATGGGAGCTGTACCCTGCAGGGCCACAGGGGCAGAGCTGCCCAAGGCCTTGGGAACCCACCCCTTGCATCAGTGTTTCTTGGATGTGAGACATGGAGTCAAGGGAGATCATTTTGGAGCTTTAAGGTTTAATGACTATGACCAGGCGGTAGCTCACGCCTGTAATCCCAGGACTTTGGGAGGCTGAGACAGGCAAATCACCTGAGGTCAGAAGTTTGAAACCAGCCTGACCAACGTAGTGAAACCCTGTCTCTACTAAAAATACAAAAATTAGCCAGGTGTGGTGGTGCACACCTGAAAGCCTAGCTACTTGGGAGGCTGAGTCAGGAGAATTGCTTGAACTGGGAGGTAGAGGTTGCAGTGAGCCAAGATTGTGCCACTGCACTCCGTCCTGGGCGACAGAGGAAGACTCCATCTCAAAAAAAAAAAAAAAAAAAAAATTAATGACTACCCCACTAGGTTTTGGACATACATGGCGGGCTGTGGCCCCTTTGTTTTGGCCAATTTCTCCCATTTGGAGAACATTAAGAATGAAAACATTTACCCAATGCCTGTACCCCCATTGTATCTTGGGAATAACTAACCTGTTTTGATTTAACAGGTTTCTAGGTGGAAAGGACTTGGCTTGTCTGAGATGAGACTTTGGACTTGGACTTTTGGGTTAATGCTTAAAGGAATTAAGACTTTAGGAGACTGTTGGGAAGGCATGATTGCTTTTGAAATGTGAAAAGGACATGAGAGTTGGAAGGGGCCAAGGTGGAATGTTATGGTTTGGCTCCGTGTACCCACCCAAATTTCAATTCAAATCGTATTTCCCATGTGTCAGGTGAGGGACCTGGTGGGAGGTGATTGGATCATGGGTGAAGTTTTCACATGTTGTTCTCGTGAGAGTGAGGGAGTTCTCATGAGATCTAATGATTTAAAAGTGGCAGTTTCCCCTGTGCACTCAGTCTCCTGCTGCCATGTATACCTTCCTTCCCCTTACCTTCTGCTATGGTTGTAAGTTTCCTGAAGCTTCCCCAGCCATGTGAAGCTGTTAGTCAATTAAACCTCATTTCTTTTTAAATTACGCAGTCTCAGGTAGTATCTTCATAGCAGTGTGAAAATGGACTAATACACAATCTAAGTGCATCATATATTGAGATAGCAGATCAATTACATCAATACAATAGCCTATTAAGGTACTAGTAAATAAAAAATGATGAAGATTATGATACTGTGTGGGTAGATTTTTGTTATAAGTTCAAGTGAAAAAAATTATAGAGGAAATGAATATTGGTTGAGCCTCAGTTAATATCTAATTTAATCCTTGTTATTATTACCTAAGATCATCAAAATAGGACTATGATTGGTGCTATGATTACAGTTGTCTAATGATAATCTATTTGCAAAGGACAAGGATGTGATAGGTTAAAGTGAAAACAGTTTACTTGAATTGGTGGAACTGTGGGTGTATCATTGAGGGATTACAGTTACATACTCATAAACAGAAACACCATTTAGTGTGACTTAACCAAATAAAGTCAAGTTTTTTTCGTGTGAAAAGTCCTGAAGAAGGTGGTCTTAGGATGGTGTGGTGTGTTGTCATCAGGGTCTTAAATACCTTCGTCCTTTCTGCTCTGCTGCCCTTAATGTAGGACCTTACTCCTCATTGTTTCTGTATTATTTGAAGATGAATGTTTTACCACCAATATCACTTGTGAATTCTAGGCAAGAAGAAGGGGAGGGCACAGAGCAAAAGGCTCCTGTCAGCTGATTCTCCTTCCTTTTAATGAGTTTTCCTGGAAGTCTCATCTAGGTACTTTTGGTTCCATATCACTGATCAGCAGTGTGGCACACAGTTCCCATTAGCTGAAAGAAAGTCCAGAAAATGTATTTTTTTCAAACCTGGGCATAGTGCCACCTAGAATAGAAGAGGGGTTATGTATTTATGGAAGAAGGGTAGAAAAAGACATTAGAAAGTAACCAGCAAGTGTCTGCCAAGTTGTTTTCCCCTGAATGCTGTGATGCTTTTAATCATAAAAATTAGACTGGCTAAGGTAAGAAAGACATCTGGTAGTGGGCGAGATGTAACAATCCTAATTTCTTAACTGATACTTGGCTTGTCTAGATCCTTTCAGCCTTCTCCTTTTCACATGGCCTTACAATGGTTTTATCCTAGATACTAAGTCTGTAGAGGGCCAAGAAGGTGGAGTTTTGCTGCATTTTATAGGACTTACTTGAAAGTTCAGAGAAAAATGGGAATATTGAAACTTAGGGCTAAAACAGATTTGGATACATGAGGAAAGGTTGTGAGGTTGTATAGTATGCTTAAGCTTTCACTGAGCTTCAGTTCCTCCTGTGTAAAATATAATGTGATCTGCTGTGCTTACTTTATAGGTTAGAGGGATTTTTGTTTTTGAGACAGGGTCTTGCTCTGTTGCCCAGGCTGGAGAATAGTGGTGTGATTATAGCTCACTACAGCTTTGAACTCCTGATCTCAAATGATCCTCCTGCCCCAGCCTCCCCAGTCAGTAGCTGGTACTACAGGTGTGCCACCATGCCCAGCTAATTTTTTTTTTTTTTTTTTTTTTAGAGATGGGGTCTCACTGTGTTGTCCATGTTGGTCTTGAACTCCTGGGCTCAAGTGGTCTTCCTGCCTTAACCTCCCAAAGCCCTGGGATTACAACCATGAGCCACCACACCTGGCGAAGGGTTTTTATGAAAATGAAGTGGAAGAGATAGCACCTAGATTTTTGTGTAGAGTAATACAGTTTACAACATAAGACTGATTTCATTTAGTGGTCCAAAGCCACACACCTATTTCATGGTATAAGTTAGACTTGAGCTTAGGACTCCTGATTTCTCTTCCAGATAATATACTGCACTGCGTATTCACTATTGCATTAATCTTATAACTCAATACTGTAACTCAGCATTTTACGTTATCCAGTTCAGCAGTTCTTTTTTTTATTTTGAAACAGGGTCTTGCATTGTCACCTAGGCTGAAGTGCAGTGGCACAAACATGACTCACTGCAGTCTTGACCTTCCAGGCTCAAGCAATCTTCCAGCCTCAGCCTCCCAAGTAGCTAGGACTACAGGCATGTGCCACCATGCACAGCTGATTTTTTTGTAGAGACCGGGTTTCACCATGTTCAGTTCAGTAGTTCTATACTAACTTAACTTGCTGGATGAAAAGTGGTGGTAGGTGGGAAGCAGTGAGGATCGTTTTAGATAATATAAGTAACTGAAAAGTTCCCTATAAGTATGCAAAATATTTATGGGATACAAATGACAGGAGAAATATTTAGGGCTAGAAAGACGGATCATATTGACCTGTTCATGTTGATTTATACTTGATACATATGATATTTGTCGATTTCTGTGTTTTAGCTGGTCAAACAATACCAAGTTTTAAGGAATACATTTTATAACATTTTACATATTGATAGAGAAACAAATTTGAAATTGCACAAATCAAACACAAACTTAGCATCTAGAGTGTCACCAATAAAAGTGTTTATAATAATTCTGTGATTTTCCTTTTTTTTTTTTTTTTTTTTTTTTTTTTTTTGAGACGGAGTCTCGCTCTGTCACCCAGGCTGAGGCTGGAGTGCAGTGGCCGGATCTCAGCTCACTGCAAGCTCCGCCTCCCAGGTTCACGCCATTCTCCTGCCTCAGCCTCCTGGGTAGCTGGGACTACAGGCGCCACCACCTCGCCCGGCTAGTTTTTTGTAGTTTTTAGTAGAGACGGGGTTTCACCATGTTAGCCAGGATGGTCTCGATCTCCTGACCTCGTGATCCGCCCGTCTCGGCCTCCCAAAGTGCTGGGATTACAGGCTTGAGCCACCGCGCCCGGCCAATTCTGTGATTTTCTAATGCTGGGTGGGGATTAGTTGAGTTGAATGTTAAAGCAATATATTTTTGCTTTACATATTTATTGATGTAAATATTTTAAAAACGTAAAAATTGAGAATCATTTAACTACCTATAGATTTTACAATTTCAAAACTTTCCAAGGACCTTAATAATGAATGTGCCTTAAAATTGTGTGTATTTTTTTCTTCCTCCCTCTGTAGTGAGTTACCTGAGAGAGAAGAGGGCGAAGGAGAAGAAACTCCAAATTTTAGCCACTGGGGTCCACCGAGAATGTATGTGAATGACATTATTGGCTTTCTCAGTAGGAGCACAACCAGTTGCTCTTTTCTTTAACTTAACATCATTTAGTCCTACTCTAATGATTGAAAAATTGCGATAATTCACCTGTAAGCTGGTCTGCATTTTAGTTTCATTTTATCTTATCTAGAGATTTTTAGCTGAACGAAATGACTATAATATTAGGAACATCTTTGATACTCTTTCAGAGAAAGCAACGTAGAAATGTCCATCTAACAAGTATAGTTTATCGCCATGTCATTAAGCAAGTTGGGTAAAGCTGTCTTGAATGCAGTAAAGCTTTCTTTTTTGGTAAACAACAATAACAGTAGTTGAGGCTTCTAGTATATATCAGTTTATCTCTACCTTCCTTCCCTGGTGTAGAGTCCATGTTTGTGCTAACAGAATGTATGGAAAACCCATTTTCCCTTGGATGTGGGGGAAGTTTTAAGTACTCACCAGTTGCTGTAATTTTAAGTCCTCACCAGAGCTGCACTTTAAGATGATGAAAGTCTCCCTTTAGCTGCCCTCTCTATTCCATATCTATTAATAATTCCACCACCTCCACCCAAACTGGTTCTTTTCTTGTAATTGAAATCTGAATTTGTCTTAAAACATTTAAGAGTTGTTTTCTGAGTTATGTTTTTAATGAGTTAATTATTGGCTGCAGTGCAAAACCTATAATATTTTGAGGGAGGCAGTTTTCATTTCATACTTTCTTTTAAATAATGACATGGAGGTAGGAAGAAAACAAAACATTGTGACCTTAGGAGGAGGTAAAATCTGTCCTCTGATTAAAGAACCACAGACTGGGAAAAGCAACTTGGACAATGAGCCACTCAGTGTCAAATTGATTTTATTCTGAAAGTCTGTACTTTTTGCCGAAATGACATATGTAGCTTTCTTGATTTTTGTCTTGCCCATTTGTTATTTCTTCAGTCCTTTCTTTGCTTATGTTACGGATATAAATGAAAAGGACTAATCACAGAAAATATATTATGATAGGAGATGGGAACATTAGGGCTTAGCTAAATCTTCACTGAATATTTAGAGTTACATTTATTGTTCTAGAAATCTATGCTTTTCAGAACTGAAGCTTTCACTTGTTATGAATTATTGATAACATTGGAACTAGGTATAATTTGTGTAACATTTGTAAAAATATATTTCAAAAATTTATATAAAATATGAATCACAAGGATATAATACAAATGGAATACTTACAGTCTAACAGATTAAACTTGTTAATGAGTGAGTTTTGTTTTTTTCCTTTATATAGTGTTGAGATTTTTAGAGAACCCAATGTGTCTCTTGGGATCAGTATTGTTGGTGGACAAACTGTTATAAAACGTCTAAAGAATGGAGAGGAACTTAAAGGTATATTCATCAAACAAGTTTTAGAAGACAGTCCAGCAGGGAAAACAAACGCACTTAAAACTGGAGATAAAATACTTGAGGTAAATGATGTTAAAGTACTGTTTTTATTGGAAACATACTGTAAGACAGTGAAATAATCATTTAGCTCGAAGACCTTTCTTTATGTGTTGGGGACCGTGTATGTCCAGTCGGTGTGCTCTATTTGTATGCCTTAGTTTGTACGTTGTATGCACAATTTATGAGTTTCTCAAGTGAGTGGGGGCGGGGATAAACAAATAAAATGATAAAAGAAAAACTTCAGCTGATTGCAAAGAACACTTTAACTAACAAAGGGCTCTATATAGAACAGGGCAGATGGTAGGCATTATGCTTCTCCCACATTCTTTAACAAGCTATAAATTTTTTTCTTGAAGCTCTAAATTTTATAATTGTGTGTTAGTAGGATATCTATGCTTGTTTAGAGAAAGAAATTGACCCTGGAAGGTTGAAGACTCTATTGAGGGGGGAGGATCCATGATTTGCACCTGATAAGCTTTGTGGGAGCTAAGTTTTAAAGGCACATCAGGCCGAGCATGGTGACTCATGCCTATAATTCTAGCACTTTGGGAGGCCGAGGCGGGCACATCACTTGAGGTCAGGAGTTTGAGAGCAGCTTGGCCAACATGGTGAAACCCCATCTACTAAAAATACAAAAATTAGCCGGGCGTAGTGGCACATGCCTATATTCCCAGCTACTCAGGAGGCTGAGACAGGAGAATCGCTGGAACGCTGGAGGTGGAGGCTGCAGTGAGCCGAGATTGGACTGCCCTCTAGCCTGGGTGACAGAGTGACACTCTTGTCTCAAAGCAGGAAAAAAAAAAGGCACATGAAACCACTGAGAATGCCCTGAGGTGTGAATGTGATACATTTCTTTGCATTGGGTTAATTGGGTGACACCATGGTGGGTACCTCTAATCCCATAATCTGCTTGTTCTTGATTCGTTCTTTATGATGCTAACCATCAATCATGGTGTTTCACCTCTGATAGAATACAAAGAGCCCTGGATATCATGGGTTGGAGTCAGAGTCTATCCTTTTTATTTTCTATGTGTTTTTGGACAAATCATTAGACCTACTTATTTTGTTTTCAGATAAAATGGAAATGAGAATTCAAAATCGATAGCATTATTGTGAGGATTAAATTAAAGAACTACATAAAAGCTGCTCTGTATATACAAATGTTGAGTTATATTTGTGCTGTGCAATGTTTAAAACAATTTTCAAATATACTACTAATATGGCAATGAAGAAAATGACCAAAAGTCCCTTCCCTTCTGGTGTTTACATGATAGTGGGAATGGGGGAATAGACAATAAAATAAATAGGTATATGTAGAATGTCAGATTGTGATAAGTAGCTAGGGAACAGAATAAAGCAGGGGAGGAGGATAAGGAGCATCGGGTTCAGGGGGATGGTGAAAGCAACAGTCGCAATTTTAATAGCTTTGTTATGGAAGATGATATTGGGACAAATATAGGAAATGAGAGAGTCAGCCATATGGATATGTGGAGAAAGAAAAACATACAAAAGCTCCGAGGTAGGAGCTTGCCTGGATGTGTTCAAGGAGCAGCAGGAAGTCCAGCAATGATAGCATAGCGTGAACAAGCCAGAAGGGGTAAGAGAAAAAGGCTGAGGAGTGATGGGAAGCCACATCATATGGAGCCTGAAAGCTCTGGAAGGTCTTCTGCTCTGAATGCAGTGGAGAGTCACTGGAGAATTATGAACAGGTAAGTGTTGTTTCAAGGGAGTATTCTGGCTTTGGGGGCAGGGATGGAAGCAGGGGCCTCAGCCAGAAGGCTGTTGCAGTAACTTAGGAGAGAAAGAATGGCGACCTGGACCAGGAGGAGGGCAGTCAGGTTGTAGCATATTTTGCAGGTGAATAACAGGACTTACTAACAGAATGGATGCGAATAAAGTGGCAAAGATAATTGAAAAGCTTTTCAGCTTGAGGAATCGAAGATGGAATTTCCATTGGCTGAGATGGGGAAGACTGTGGGAGGAACAGATTTGGGGAGACACGTTTTAGACATGTTAGGCTAAGATGCCTATTTGACATCCATATAGTGATAGTCAGTTAGATAAACAAATAAGGAGTCCCGTATTCTTACTAATTTTTTTGGTCTTTTTTCTCAGTTTCAGTTAGAGTTTGTCTCCCACTGTGATTATGGATTTGTTTGCTATTCTTTGTAATTCTGTTGGTTTTGCTGTATGTATTTAGTGGATTTGTTGTTGGTGATTTGCTTTTGACATTATGTAGTTTTCCTCTTTATTCCTTTTAGTTACTTTTTGCCTTAAATTCTATTTTATTAATATTGGTAACCTTGTTTTATTTTAGTTATTAATTTACATGGTACTTTACTTTTTTTTTGAAATGGAGTCTCTCTCTGTCACCCAGGCTGGAGTGCAGTGGCACTATCTCGGCTCACTGCAACCTCCATCTCCCAGGTTCAAGCAATTCTCCTGCCTCAGCCTCCTGAGTAGCTGGGATTACAGGTGCCCATCACCTTACCTGGCTAATTTTTGTATGTTTTGGTAGAGATGGGGTTTTGCCATGTTGTTCAGGCTGATCTCGAACTCCTGACCTCAGGTGATCTGCCCACCTCAGCCTCCCAAAGCGCTGGGATTACAGGCATGAGCAACATGTAACTAAATTTTATTTTTTAAATCTAATCATCTAGAAAATAAGTGAGATGAATTCACTTTTACTTTGATTACTGATCTATTATAATTTAATTTTTAAATATTTATTTTTGTATTATATTTTTCTTAATGTATTTTGAAATCATCATAAATTCATAGGAAATTGCATAGAAGTATATGGGGAAGTCCCATGTACCCTTCACTCAGTCACCTCCAATTTTAATATCTTATACAACTATACTATAATAGCAACACAAAGAAAATGACATTGACTCATTCTGTAGTTTATTCAGATTTCACCAGTTATGCATGCATTAATTTGTGTGTGTGTTTGTAGCTCTATACAGTTTTTTCACATGTAAAACCTTGCATATCACCACGACAATTGAGAAACTCAACTGTGTCATCACCACAGAACTCCCTTGCATTACCCTTCTGTATTAGTCCATTCTCAACTGCTATGAAGAAATACCCGAGAGTGGATAATTTATGAAAGAGGTTAAATTGACTGACAGTTCCACATTGCTGGGGAGGCCTCAGGAAACTTATAATCATGGTGGAAAGAAAAGCAGGCACCTTCTTCACTTTCGATTGCCTCTTCCCTGTCTCTCCCATCCCTAACTTCTGACAGCCAGTTTTCTGTTTCTTGATGTCTATAAATATGTTATTTCACTATTATCTCATAAATGCAATTATGCATTATTGTTTTTTTGAGATCGCCTTTTTTTACTTAGCATAATCTCCTTGAGGTTCTTTCCATTTGTTGTGCACATTAATAGTTCATTCCTATGGCTGGGTGAGGTGGCTCACCCTTGTAATCCCAGCACTTTGGGAGGTGGAGGCAAAAGAATGGATTGAGTCCAGGAGTTCAAGATTTGCTTGGGCAACATAGTGAGACCATCTCTCTACAAAAAAACTACCACTTTCTTCCTTTTCGTTGAGTAGTTGTCTTTGGACAGGCTGCCAAAATACCATAAACATAGAAATTCCATTATAGTTTTGAAGGCTGGGAACTCCAAGATCAAGGCATTGGCAGATTCATTGTCTGGTGAGGACCTGTTTTTTGTGGGGCCGGAGATTGTGCCTTCTCACTGTGTCCTCACATAGTAGAAGGGATGAGCTAGCTATCTTGGGTCTCTTTTATAAGGCCACTAATCCCATTCTTGAGGGCAGAGCCCTCATGACCTAATCACTTTGTAAAGGCCCTACCTACCTCCTAATACCTTCACCTTAGAGGTTGAGATTTCAAGATACGAATTGCAAAGGACACATAAATTCCAACCATAGCAGTGGCATTTCATAATATGGATGTACCAATTTGTTTAATCATTCACCCACTGAAAGACACTTGGGTAGTTTTTAATTATTCACTATTACAAATAAATCTGCTGTAAATATTAGTGTACAAATTCCTGAGTGAAAGTAAGTCTACATTTCTCTAGGGTAAATACCCAAGGGTGCAATTACTGAGTTTTATGGTAATTTTACTTTTGGTTTTGAAAAGAATTGTCAAATTCTTTTCCAGAGTGACTGGCTATACCGTTTTACATTCACACCAGCAGTGTTTAAGTTTCTCCATATTCTTACCAACCTTTTCCCTTTACTCTCACACTCAGAACACTAGATGTGACCAGATGTGTAGGAGTTTCCCCCATACACTAAGTAGTTCTCCAGTGGACACCAACTGGATATCTTATCATTCTGTTCAATTCCAATACTATATATCTGGAGATAGTGTCAGATCCCCAGCGGACACCATCTGTCTTATAATTTAATTCAATTCCGATACTGTGTACTTGGATATAGCATCAGATCATACAGTTGAGGGCTTGGTCCCACAAGATTGCCCCCATGTCAGAGGCCAATCTTAGTAGGTTGTCACCTATACTTCTGACCAGCTGGCTACAAACCAGAATTCCCACATCCCTCCCCTTGGATTTTGTTAATTTACTAGGGCAGCTCAGAGAAACACTTACTTACATTTACCAGTTATACAAAGGTTACAGATGGACAGCCAGATGAAGAGATGCATAGGGCAAAGCGTGAGGAGGAGGGCACAGAGCATCCACACTCTGGGTGTACCACCTGCCACCCTTCCAGCATGTCGACATGTTCAACAACCCAGAAGCTCATCAAATCTTGTTGTTCAAGGGTTTTTACAGAGCTTCATCTCTAGCCCCGACCCTCACTTCTTGGAGATCGTGGGGGGAGTGCAGGGATTCTCCAATCCTTTGGTCTTTCTGTGACTGGCCCCATCCCAAGGATATCCGGGGGATCTACCCTAAGCCACCTCAGTAGCATGAACTCAGATGTGAAAGGGGCTATTAATGCATAACAAAAGACACTCCTACCACTCAGGAAATTCCAAGGGTATTCTGTGACAAGAACAAGGACATTTCGTATTATACCACAGGCACACACATCTGTGTCCTCAGCTTCTCATGTGCTCACTTTCTCCTCAGCCTACTCAAGTTCAGTGGTTGGTGGCTCCAACCCCTCCCTTACATGTGCTTCCTACTCTTGATCCTCTTTCCTTTCACTGAACTTGTCTGGGAGAACCCACTAGTTAAGTGCAGCTCTGCTTATTCTAGGTCTCTAGCATGGCTGGAAAAATAACCAGCCATGGTATCTGGTCTCAACTAGAAGCTCATGAGCACCCCCTTAAGCGGGTCTTTAGTTTTGCCCTGCTGTCCTGTAATTTTCTCTTAGCTGGTTCAGTCTCCAGTTTTTATAAGTGATATGATTTGGCTGTGTCCTCACCCAAATCTCATCTTGAATTGTAGTTACCAAAATCCCCACATGTCATGGGAGGGACCCAGTGGGAGGTAATTGAATCATGGGGGTGGTTACCCTGATTCTGCTGTTCTTGTGATGGTGAGTGAGTTCTTACAAGATCTGATGATTTTATAAGGAACTTTTCCCCCTTTTCTCGGCACTTCCCCTTCCTGCCACGTGTTTGCTTCCCCTTCCACTATGATTGTAAGTTTCCTGAAGCCTCCCCAGCCCTACAGAACCATGAGATAATTAAACCTCTTTCCTTTATAAATTACCTAGTGTTAGGCAGTTCTTTATAGCAGTGTGAGAACAAACTAATACGACAGGTAACTGTGCCAAACTCCTTATGCCTCTTACCTCAGTCTTGCTCTCAGTTTAAGGTCCTAGTTTCGGGTTTCATTGAGAAAATAGAGGCAGTTAGAGGGAATTTCCCCTGCTTCCAGTGCTCACCAAATCTTTTTTCTAATTGCCTCTGTAACAGCAAAGGAACTACATTTGTGCTTCTATCCAAAGCCAATCTCTCTAACTTGTACGGTAGAAATCATTTCCTCTTGACTATCCAAGGATATTGTCCTTACAGTTGTCATGTCTCTCCTTTATCATCCATTTTTTTCTCTACACTGTATCATTATTGCTGTAATATCTCCTCCTGTCTTAAAAACATCCCACATCCCTTTCCACCCACATTCCTGTTTCCTCAGTCCTCTAATAGCAAAGCAGTCTTCACAAATTGTTAGTATCCATTGAGACCATAGACCATCCCAGCATTTACCAAGGGTCTGTTACATTATAGATTTGAAAACTTAGTTCTATTAAACATGTTTTGGAAATACAGAGTGCTCTTGGACATTTATGGGCATGTTAGCAAGTTACATTCTCTGAAATTTCTATAATAAGGAACTGTTTACACTTACTCAAATTTATTGAACACATAAATAGTTTTAGTAAAAGAACTTGTGGATGTTTTTTGGTACTTCTTTTTAAACATAATTTGAGAAATGTTCAACTACTCAATTGTGATAACAGGCGATTTGCTTAAAATATTATGCCTCTCAGCTTAATGGAGAGATGATAAAAGTCCATAGATATTCCCAGCCTCCTTTATCCCACTCGGAATTATGTACTGTGCTCCTGGCAGAGGTGGCAGACATCTTAGGGTTCTGTTACTGACTGAACTACCTGTTTTGGATAATTATATTTAACCAGGGCTGTTTTTATTAATATATTTGACTTACCTACTTTTCTAAAGGGGAAATGTTACTTTCCTTAAACATATTCTCCTAAAATAGCCAAGCTTTTTATGGGCCAACCTTATTTTTTTCTGACTATGGTCTAACTCCTTAGACTCTGGTGGTTCTCATAACTAGGTAATACACATGAACTTTGAATTAACCTATCTGCAATATCTAATGCTGGTCTAATTGAAATAAGTTGCTCCTGTGTTTCAGGTGTCTGGAGTAGATTTGCAGAATGCCTCACACAGCGAAGCAGTTGAGGCCATTAAGAATGCAGGAAACCCTGTGGTGTTCGTTGTTCAGAGCTTGTCATCCACTCCACGAGTAAGTTTTAGTTCATATTTTCAAAAAGTTTAACAATACTCTGTATACCTGCAGACCAAGCTGTGCCCTCTAAATATTTTCCACATATTTTCATTGTAGTTCCCAAGCTATAGTTAAAGTATGAGCTTCATAAAAATTTATTTATGAAGTTCCCTTTTTTCCCCTCCAGTTTTGATCTTCTGGTCAAATTGGAGTCATTACAGTGTGCATTGGTTTAAGTTACTGCTCCTGGAATCAAACAGACCTGTTTTCAATTTCTTGATTCCTTATTTACCTGCTTTGCTAACTTGGAGGCAAGTTACTTTTCTGAGCAAGTTACTTTGTTTATGAAATAGTTTGAACAGAGGGTCAGGTGTAAAAACATTGTAGAGATACTATCACATGTTGTGTATATTTATTAAAGGATGTAAAAATAAAAACATGTTGACATGTTTTACTGTTGTTTGTTCTAATGTTAGAGATTCCAAATGTAAAAATAGCAATATTTAATCATAAAATTTTTCTTTTTCTTCTTTTTTTTGAGATAGAGTCTTGCTCTGTTGCCCAGTCTGGAGTGCAATGGCACGATCTCAGCTCACTGCAACCTCTGCCTCCCAGGTTCAAGTGATTCTTGTGCTTTAGCCTCCCAAATAGCTGGGATTGCAAGCATGTGCCACTATGCCCCACTAATTTTTGTATTTTTAGTAGAGACAAGATTTCACATTGTTCGCTAGGCTGGTCTCAAACTCCTGGCCTCAAGTGATCTGCCCACCTTGGCCTCCCAAAGTGCTGGTATTTCAGGTGTGAGCCATTGCGCCTGACCTACAATTTTTCTTCTGTAATTAATTACTACTGTGGTATGGAATTGGCACTGTGATATGAAATGTCAGTGGCAGGATGTGGATTTTATACTACAATGTACAACAGAAACATCACCCTTAAAACTGGAAGCAATATTCTTTTTCTTCATTTTTTTTTTTTTTTTTTTTTTTTTTTTTTTTTTTTTTTTTTTTTTTTTTTTTTGAGACGGAGTCTCGCTCTGTCACCCGGACTGGAGTGCAGTGGCCGGATCTCAGCTCACTGCAAGCTCCGCCTCCCGGGTTTACGCCATTCTCCTGCCTCAGCCTCCCGAGTAGCTGGGACTACAGGCGCCCGCCACCTCGCCCGGCTAGCTTTTTTTTTTTGTATTTTTTAGTAGAGACGGGGTTTCACCGTGTTAGCCAGGATGGTCTCGAACTCCTGACCTCGTGATCCACCCGTCTCGGCCTCCCAAAGTGCTGGGATTACAGGCTTGAGCCACCGAGCCCGGCCCTTTTTCTTCATTTTATAATGGAAGACAGCTGTTCAAAACATATACACTTCTTTTTTTGTTTGTTTCTGGGGACAGAGTCTCATTCTGTCACCTAACCTGGAGTGCAGTGGCATGATCATAGCTCGCTGCAGCCTTTATCTCCTGAGCTCAAGCAATCTTATTATCTTAGCCTCCCAAGTAGCTGGCATTACAGGTACATGCCACTACACCTGGTGAATTTTTTTTTGGTTTTTTGACAGGGTCTCACTTCGTTCCCCAGGCTTATATATGCACGTAACTGCAAATTTTAAAAATTTATTTGCTTTCCAATATAGTTTTGTAGTGCATTCCAATCTTTTGTATGTCAAGGCAAAAAGAAAATAATACTTATATGGCAAACTGGGCGGGTATATGGTTGGCTATCCCAGTGGTGGGGGCGTTGATGGAATATTTTGCATACTTGTAACCTGCCTATGCACAGTGAGCTGCAGCCTGCATTGGCACCTCTGCTGTGTCACTGCATTTTGCAGTGTGGTGCCTTCCATTCTTAGCACCGTGTTTACACCATCAAGACTAATTGAGAGAGGTGAGCTGAATAAAGTTCTCTTGTTTTCATAAAATTTGAAATTCAATAAGAACTTTTAGAATCTAGTTTTTAATTCTTATAATATTGAGAATGTAGTTGAGGCCATGGTTTTATTTCTGGAAACCTAGTTCAACAGGAAAATTGGCCAGATTGTTGTTTGCCAAATTATACTTCCAAATCAATAATTTTGAATGAGAATGAGCCAATCAAATTATACATTTGCGTGGCCAGCTGTGAATGCCCTGCCAAAAAGGCTAAGCTTTCAATCCAACCTTTGCTAGTGAGCTGAGGTGGAAAGTTTTGTTTGGATGACACAAACAGTACAATTTCTTTCAATTATTCAAACAAAGAAAATCTCTTCAACACCATACCATGCTCAAGTTACTTACTCCCTATGTAGTATAATAGACTGCCACATTGCATATTCAGTTCATCAGGCATTGAACTATCTGTGGTTCTAGCCAAGGGAGCATATCCCATTGATGATATTAATTACTATGTCCATGACTTGTTCCATTTTCAACTTTGTTTATAGGGCAAAGTGACATTTATTTTTTGAGACAGGGTCTTATTCTGTCCCCCAGGCTGAGTGCAGTGGCACAATCATGGCTTGCTGAAACCCCGAACTCCTTGGCTCAAGCAATCTTCCCAGGTCAACCTTCCAAGTGGCTGGGACCACAGGCGTACGTCACCATGCCCAGCTAGTTTTTGATTTTTTCCTGCAGACAGGGTCTCCCCTTATTGCTCAGGAAGGTCTTGAACTCCAGGCCCAGGCAATCCTCCTGCCTCAGCCTCCCAAAGTGTTGGGATTACAGGCATAAGCCACTGCACCTGGCCAGGGCAAAGCGATTATTATTGCATGAGGCAAATGAAAGGAGAATCAAGTTTCATGTCTTTGTAAAATGGTGCTGTTTTTGGTTTACTTATTATTGCAAGTAGTACTGATTATCCAGAAATAGAAAATATAGGCAATGCTTAATCATTTGTATCTAGTTTACATTAAATTTTGAACTTTCCTTAAAACCCCCAAAATAAGTCATTTTCTAATGTTGTGTCCATCTAAGGCCTGATGTCTAAAAGTACCTTGGTCACATAAACATTCTCCTCAGCACTATGAATTGAGTGGTTGTTTTTATCTGTGTGCATTATCAGCTGCCTTAGGAGCATCACCAATACACCTTTTTTTTTTTTTTCTGAGACAGAGTCTCACTCTGTTGCCCAGGCTGGAGTGCAGTGGCATAATTTCGGCTCATTGCAACCTCTGCCTCCCGGGTTCAAGCGATTCTTCTGCCTAAGCCTCTTGAGTAGCTAGGATTACAGGCACGCATCACCACACCCGGCTAATATTTGTATTTTTAGTAGAGACAGGGTTTCACCATGTTGGTCAGGCTGGTTTCAAACTCCTGACCTCATGATCCACCTTCCTCGGCCTCCCAGAGTGCTGGGATTACAGGCGTGAGCCACCACGCCCAGCCACCGATACACCTTTTAAATCTTCTCACCCTGACTTTCTCAAGCGTGTTTTCAGCCTTCTGGAAAAATGTGTGTATCTACTTGGATATACTTGGCAAATATTCGTTTTTGAGAGTAAGGCCTATAGAACGTTTTTCTGTAAGGTAATTTTTTCCACTTAATAACATAACTGCATTTCACAGAAATATCATATATATATATTTTATATTAAAAAATCCTTTTGAAATTGGGTCATATCTTCAGCTCATTATGTTTATCATCACATGTTGCTTTCTTTCTTCCTATATTCCAGTTGTACTGGTCAGTACCATTGTTCCATAAGGGTACCTACTTTTTTTGACATATGAACATTTTGCATATTAATCGCCTATAAATATATTTTTACTTTCACAAGAAATACAGTCATCTGTTTTCCTGAAAGGTGGAGTCTTATTGAGCATTTTGTCTTCTAAATTTTGCTAAAGATATGTGTACAGAAGAACATTTTTCTGCTATTTGAAAAACAATGGGCCAGACGTGGTGCCTCACGCCTATGATCCCAGCACTTTGGGAGGCCGAGGTGAGAGGATCACTTGAAGTCAGGAGTTGGAGACCAACCTGGCCAACATGGCGAAACCCCGTCTGTATTAAAACTAGAAAAAGTAGCCGGATGTGGTGGTACACACTTGTAATCCCAGCTACTTTTGGGAGGCTGAGGCACAAGAATTGCTTGAACCCAGGAGACAGAGGTTGCAGTGAGCTGCGATCGCGCCACTGCACTCCAGTCTGGGCGACACAGCCAGACTTTGTCTCAACAAAAAAAAAAAGAAAAAGAAAGAAAGAAAAACATTATAGTGGCAACTGACATTCTGTCTCATCCCAAAGCTTCTATTTAGCATCAGCTAGTTTTTCCATGGGAGAAAGTAGTAGTGTGGGCAGATAGTTTCTGACTTGTCAGGGAGGCAAAGTGTTTTGTTCAAGATTCTTCAGGACAAGGAACACATGCCTGTAAATCCCACCAGTCTTTGAAATATGACTTAGGTTGTTAAATGTATTAAACAGATGTAGAAATATTAGGTACTAGTGTGCCTCTTCACATAGCACTGTATATATGTTAATGTATCATTACTGTTGTTTTTCATGTAAATGACACATTTCTGAGACTTTCTCATTTATTCTAAACTTTATTTACATTCTGTATTAAAAATGAAAATTTAATCTTAAATTGCATTTAGGGGAAAATGGGCCTTTTGTTTTTAATTATCACTAGGCAGGCAGTCTTTTAGTTTTCTGAGCAAGGAGTTTTTTTTTTTTCTTTTTAATTTATTTATGTATTTTTTGAATCAGGGTCTTGCCCTGTAACCCAGGCTGGTGTTCAGTGATGCAACTGTGGCTCACTGTAGCCTCGACCTCAGCCCCACAAGTAGCTGAGATTATAGACGCATGCCACCACACCCAGCTAATTTTTAAATTTTTGTAGAGATGGAGTCTCCCTCTGTTGCCCAGGCTGGTCTCAAACTCCTGGACTCCAGCGACCTCCTGCCTTGGCTTCTCAGGGTGCTGGGATTACAGATATGAGCCACTGTACTTGGTCTATTTTTTTCTTTTAATCTTCATGTCCCTCACCAGATTTTATGCCAAGATTATCTGTGCTAGCTCTTTGAGGAGCCTCTTTTTATAAAATTAAACTGGTTCATTTATTTATAAACATTTATTATGTACAACTATGTATTAGGCCATTTCTGAGCACTAGAGAAATAGTGAAAAATAACACTGAATTCTGCTCTCATTAAGCTTATTCTGTGGTGGGAATAGATTTGTTAATTCATCCTTATGCTAATAGTGATAGTGGAATGTTTATTGAGTACACACAGTGTGGGAGATAACATACTTGAACTGGGGGTACAATGATGAATAAGGTAAATCTACCAAACAAATGTGTTATCCTATGTTCTTGGATAATTAATTAGATCACCCCTAAAACTCTATCTTGCAAAATGTGATGTTTGGATGACAGTTAGTATGTGACCTTGTTTTTAGTCTTTTTCATCTTCAGCTTCTAGATCCACATACAGAAACCTGCATTTTTATGCCCTGATGGCATATATATAACTATAATATTTTAGAGTTATGTATCTTGTCAGATTTTCCAAGTTTTATTGTTTGCTTTGAATTGTACTCATATTTTTACCCTTTAGATGAAGTTACAAAGTTAAGATTTTACCTGTTTAAACAACATTTAGGAATGTAATGATAGGCCAGGCACAGTGGCTCACGCCTGTAATCCCAGCACTTTGGGAGGCTGAGGCAGGCAGATCATCTGAAGTCAGGTGTTCGAGAGCAGCCTGGCCAACATGGTGAAATTCTGTCTCTACAAAGAATACAAAAATTAGCTGGGCATGGTGGCAGGTGCCTCTTGGCACAGCTAGTCAGCTGGAGAAGCGCTTGAACCCAGGAGGCAGAGGTTGTAGTGAGCAGAGATCGTGCCATTGCACTCCAGCCTGGGCAACAAGAGCGAATCTCCATCTCAGACAAAAAAAAAAGAAAGAAAAAAAGAAATGTAATGATTGAAAAAAATTCTCCATTCTGTAATGTCAGAGAAAAAAAATGTGATGATTATGTCATTTAAACATTTTCTTCCCTCCACCCTTTTTTTTTTGGTCACCGTAGGTCATTCCTAATGTACATAACAAGGCCAATAAAATCACCAGTAACCAGAACCAGGACACCCAAGAAAAGAAAGAAAAGGTAACTTGAACTTCTCAAGGCTTTAAAAAATGTTTTTGGTTTTATTTTTTCCATATCTGAACTCTAATAAAAGTGGCTTTTTGATGAGCGTCAGTGTTGTAGAAGCACTATATTTATTTATTTTTTTTCCTGCGAATATAACTGGTTCTTACCAGGATGGAGGACCGAAATGTGGTGCAGCGTAGATGCAAAAATATTATAAACGGCCAGTCAGCCATCAACGTCTATAGCTTTCTTTCCTGTTCAGACAGGCTGGTTGTTTGTCCATTCTCAGAACGTGCCTCTCACACTGAGACTTTGATCTTGCTGCTCTCGCCTGGAAGTCCATTTCCCACATTGCTCTCCCATAAGAATCCTTTTCATTCTTCAAGGACCACATCAAAGGTCATCTCTCCTGAGAAAACTATCCTCCCTGTCAATCAGAATTAATCCTCCATTCCTGTTTGCCCACCTCTATTGAAGTAGAATCTGTTGACCTAAAAATTATTTTAAGATGTGGTGTCCAGTAGGGATGAATTTTCATTTTTTCCCATCAAGAGAATTTATTCTTCTCTTGGGGAATTACTGTCCCACTGTTTTAAAATAGACCTCCTTTACCCACTGATTTGCAGTGCAACTCTGCTGTATCTCAGGTTACAAGGGGGAGTCTGTTTCTGAGCTTTCTCTTTGTTCCATTTGATCAACTTGTCTATCCCAGTACAAATGCTGCACTGATGGAATTATTAAAGCCTAGTAATCAATCTTGTTTCCCGATAGAGCACTTTCTTTTATATGTTTCTTCTTCTTAGACATGTCTTAATGATTTGTATCATTTTTCTTTTCTGTATCCATTTAGAATCAGATTATTAAATTCCACAAAAGTTTCTTTTGGGATTTTGGTTGGAATTGTGTTGAATCTATAGATTAACACAGAAAGAAGTTACATCTTTTGGATGTTGAAACTTTTAAACCATTAATATGATTTTTTAAATTTATTAAATTCTTTTATTTCTTTTAATTTTTGTAATTTTCTTTCTTTTCTTTCTTTTTTTTTTTTGTGAGACAGAGTCTCGCTCGGTCGCCAGGCCAGAGTGCAGTGGCGCGATCTTGGCTCACTGCAACCTCCACCTCCTAGGTTCAAGGGATTCTCCTGCCTTAGCCTCCCAAGTTGCTGGGATTACAGGCATGTGCCACCATGCCCAGCTAATTTCTGTATTTTTAGTAGAGATAAGGTTTCACCATGTTGGCCAGGATGGTCTCGAACACTTGACCTTATGATCCACCCGCCTTGGCCTCCCAAAGTGCTGAAATTACAGGCGTGAGCTGCTGCACCCGGCCTATAATTTTTTAAAAAAAATATTGAAATCTTGATTTATTCCTAGGTATTTTATTTTGCTATTTAATGATACCTCTTTAAATTGTGTTTTCTGTCTGTTTCTAGTATGTAGACATAAAATTGACTTTTATATATTTATTTGACATCTTGTAACATTATTCTTTTAAAACATACAATAATCTAGTGGAGAATACTGGAAAAACCATAATGGTGAAACAAAAAAATAAAAATATAAACCTACAACCTAAAGATAAACTTATTAAACATTTCATATAGAACCTTTTAGTGTCTTTGTGTGTGTGCTCCATATATATACATGATATTTTTAGTAAGAATATGAATCTTCAATTCTTTTTCTATGTAGATTTTTATTTTTGGATTTTCTATACATATAATAAATAATAAACACTTTGGAATAAGGTAGTTTTCTTTTTCCCTTTCCAATCTTTCTTTTTCTCATTTTATTGTATCTGCTAAGACCTCTAGCACTGTGTTTAATAGAACTAATGATAGCTAACATTCTTGTCATTTTTCTTCCTGATATTTAAGGAAAAACTTTTACTGTTTCACCATTGAATATGATGTGTACTATAGGTATTTGTAGATAATCTGTCATGTAACTGTCTGATGGGTTCATCTTACCCACTGCCCAAATACAGTCGATTTATCAAGACAGGGGAATTGCAGTAGAGAAAGAGCTTAATGCATACAGAGCTGACTAAATGGGAGACTGGAGTTTTTTTATTACTATAATCAGCCTCCCTGAAAATTTGGAGGTTAGGGTCTTCTTTCAAAGATAGTTTGGGGGCTAGGGAATAGGGAATGTGATTAGTTTGGTTGGTGATGAAATCATAGGGAGTCCAAAACTGTCCTCTTGCGCTGAGTCAGTTCCTTGGAGGAGGTGAGGCAGAAGACCAGATAAACTTACCAGTCTGGGTACGTTGGCTGATCTATCAGAATGCAGAGTCTGGAAAATACCTTAAATACTAGTTTTTATAATAGTAACATTATACATGGAAGCAACTGAGGAGGTTAGAAATCTTGTGGCTTCTAAACCATAATTTCTAATCTTGTGGCTAATTTGTTGGTTTTGCAAAGATGGTCTGGTCCCCAGGCAAGTTGGGGGTTTGTTTTGGAAAAGAGCTATTGCCATCTTTGTTCCAAAGTTTAACTATAAACTAAATTCCTTCTATGGTCAGCTTGGCCTAGACACAAGGATGAAGGTATTGTAGGCCAAGGTATTGGAGGTTAAAGGCAAGATGGAGTTGGTTAGGTCAGATCTCTTTCAGTGCAGTAGTTTTCTCACTGTTAATACGTTTTGCAAACATGGCTTCAGTCAGGTTAAGGAAATACTGTCTTTCTTCATTCCTACTTTGCTAAGAATTTTTACCATGAATGGCACTGGCATTGAATTTAACCAGATGTATTACTAATCCCCAGTGAAAGAAATGTGTGTATGTATAAATTTTTTTCTCCTTGAATCCCTTAATGTAGTAAATTATATTAATAGATTTCAGAATGTTGAACCAATCTTGAATTATTGGAATGCAATTTATTTGGTCATGATTTTTTTTTTTTTTTTTTTTTTTGGCTCATTGCTGATATTTCTTTTAGGGTTTTTCCATCCATGGTCATGAGTGAGATTTGCCTAGAAATTTTCATTTATATACTGTCCAGTCTGGCTTTGGTTATGGTAAACTACTAAAATGATTAGTAGGAGCATGTATTCTTTTAAGTTCTCTGAGAGTTTGTATAAAAAAAGAAATTATCGGCCGGGCGCAGTGGCTCATGCCTGTATTCCTAGCACTTTGGGAAGCCAAGACAGACAGATCACAAGATCAGGAGTTCAAGACCAGCCTGACCAACATGGTGAAGCCCCATCTCT